>NC_132878.1:46463584-46792750 GCF_030463535.1 Salminus brasiliensis | reverse complement strand
CACCAATGAAATCATGGGTCTTTAAGATTTTGAATTATTTCATATAGTTCACATTTGGCTGTTTTAACAGGAGGAGTTTAACAGTATTGAAGAGGCCCTTCCTGAAACTGATGTTCTTTACATGACCAGGATTCAGAAGGAGCGTTTTGCCTCTGAGGAGGAATACAAAGCAGTAAGGGTCCTATGGCTGCATTGTTAATTTGCTTTCCATCATGGTCATTGTGTTTTAACTTCTCCCCCCTTTTTTTTTTTTATTTTTTTTTTTTTTATTATTTTTTTTTTTTTTTAGTGCTTTGGTCAGTTTGTCTTGACCCCTCACATAATGACTGGAGCTAAGAGGAAAATGGTCGTCATGCATCCTCTTCCAAGAGTTAACGAAATTAGGTATGATCCCAGATGTAATTGCTTTTAGAAGTACTATATGCTGCTTTTCTGAAATGGTAGCACATGTAGCCACTAAAAGTTTTGATGCTTGTTTATACACTAACATGCTAAAAGAAATGGGACCAGAACTTGTATTGCGTAGGGCCTCCTCTAACCCAGCAAAGTGCAGCAGCTTGAAGTTTTTGTAAATGAACAAAAGACTTCTGGAGTGATATTGAGTCATGCCCACCCACAGCTCTGTGGTCATTTGTAGGTGCAGGGTCTTTGGCGCAACTGGACCTCTCCACCACATCCTGTAATGGCTTGATTGTGGTCTGCATGTTCACCCGACATAAGCCCACTGTTTGTCGGATCTGTCCAGAATGCTCCTATAACCAAATCTGAACAATTTGGGGCCCCAATGGCATGGTGCATTATAATGCTAAAATATCCTACCATGGTGGGGGTACATGAAGTCCATGATGTGCTGCAAATAGTCGCCAAGCAGTGGAACATAGCAGGAACCGGCCAATGATGTGTTTAGGCGGAAAATTGGACCCAACCCACAGAATGAGAATGGACCACCAGCAGGCTGCACAGTGATAACTGGGGTCCATGGCTTCATTGGGTCTGTGCAATGCAACACCACCCCTACAATCACATGAAACAATTGGAACCGACTCTTCTGACCACGCTACATGCCTGTCCTCTGGGGTCCTCTTAGCGCCTCACCAGGGCCCGCAAGGTTGCTGTGTCCAGTGTTGTGACGTTAAGAGGGACTCTGGTGGGTCTTCTGCTCTCTCCCATGGAAGCTAAAGAATGCTGCGTTTACCTGATATGCATGTGGGGCTTTTATGATGTATTCCTGGTACACATGCAACACAATCACTTTCAACATGTGTAATCCATTCCAAGAGAAAATTGAGGCTGTTTTTGAGAGCAAAAGGAGGCCCTACCAAGTATTAGTAGAGTGCTCAGTTGGTATCAGTCACCAGATCATGCATCTATACATGCAAGTAATATATTTAGCCATGTCTGTCATTTCTTGTGGCTTTGTAATGTTTCTCTCTGTCCCACTATTAACACGTGTCTTTTATGCAGTGTGGAGGTGGATACGGATCCTCGTGCAGCTTACTTCCGGCAGGCTGAGAACGGCATGTATATCAGGATGGCGCTGCTTGCCACTGTGCTCGGCCGGTAAAATCTTGAACAAGAAAAGCAAAGGGGAATGAATGAATACTGCTTGGATACAGTCTTCGCTATAACTTTGCCAGTGTGTATTTAAGGTTTTGTTGTCTATTCGACGCACAATGTCAGTTTTCTGCTCAACATGTTGCACTGCTGCTGTCTACCACTCAATCATAAATTGCATTTTAGATATACAAACTCTCTTATGCTTAGATCTTCAGTGTTTTCATATACATTTGAAAGGACCAATTCTTTTTTCCCCTATTTTTCTTTAGTTAGAAAAAGTAAATATAGAAAATGTTAGCTATTAAAGGTGGAGGTTAAATGAGGTATGAAATTGCTGTTTGGAGTTGAATTAATCAAGCATGTAGGTTTTCTGCTATTCCAGTCTGGCTTGACCAGCAACAAGATTTCTTTTTGCAGTTCTTGTTGCTTCACTGATGCAGATGATTGCAATAGTAGATTCATTACATTGTCATTAATTTACCTGTATGTAAATGTTTAACAATTTGGGTGATCTTTCTTTGGCTACTTCCGGTTTATATTTTTAGATAATAAAAATTGATACTTTTTCACAATTGCTTTTTCATTTCCTATGTATTTGCTGTCTTAAATGTGCAAATATGATGTATACGTTGTATTTTTGTATGTTTCATTTGTTCAGTGTAGTGGACACCGCCAACTCGGCCATGACTGAAGGGCCATTGAAGGGTGTATACACATTGAATAATTATTGCACTACCTGACATTAGTCATACTCTGTACTTTCACAAGTTTGTATCTTTATGCCATTCACATTACACCACCTACATTTAAGAATTGACATTTCAACATTTGACAGTAGTATGCAGCTCTATGCAGAAATTTGAAACTTTTATATGCTAAACTGACAGAAGTGACTGAATTTTTTTTCAGAGTGGGAATTGATATGATGTACTAAACAAACTCACAAATAACTTGAAGTAGGTGCAAAACTATTTTTTTCTAAATGTACCATACAGTGACCTCTTTCATTAATGATTGGTTCAGCCAGCCTGCCAGTGTTGACATTTACAATTAGGCATAAATTAGGTTGGGGGGCGGGGGACATCTGTCTGGCAACATCAAAACATTTGTGTAAAAAGGTTGTGCATTGCACTGGAATTACACCTAGACCATTCACGGCGTGATGAGTGAACTTAAGCCACAAATTAACCAGTCTATCACAGAAACAAGATAAGGGGCTCCTTTTGTAATAAGAAGGTTGTTTGTATAGTAAGAAAATGCAACCCAAATCTGCGAATCAGTTGCCTGTTCACAGCTCGCACTAGTGCATGATTAAACAGTAGGTTATACATAAAGTGTCTTGTGAAGGCCACTTTAGTTTAAGCACTCTGAAAACTATGTGCATGAAAAAAATAAACAAAATAACGATTATGTAGATTAAGATTTTTACGACGGTTTTTTTTTATATGCAATTTGACCTTTTAAAAATAATTTGGAGTCGTGGAATTGACTCCAGCACCATTGACTTCCATTTTAATTGCAAAAATTAGAGTCGAATCTTTTGAGTTCATTCATGTGATTCGAGTCATACTCCCATGGATTGGTAGATAACCGGGGGAACCGAGGACAAGAACCGGACAGTGTTCACACACCGATGTGCGCCTTCAAAGGAGGACATCAGTTTAAAAAATGAGGTAGTGCAGAGACAATTTAACGAATAATTTGGTTTCCCTATGATTCAACTACGGACTGAAACATTATTAGCCGCCGTTGTAAGGTGAGTTTGGGGTCCGAGTTTTGAGATACAACAAAAAACACACTAGCCCAAAGGCTAGATAGGCCACTGTTTAGCCGGCTAAAACGCTAGCTAACCGCTAAGCTAGTGCTGTGACCGTGTCGTAAACACAGTCCTGCCAATGTCCTCCACGCAAAATGCTTGGCTATAGGTTTACAGTGTCTGTAGTCGACGTGTGTCATTTTTGTACCTTAGCTGTGATGGCTAGCTAGCTAAATACTTCTCGAGGTTAGAGCTGGCGGCTTGCACACTGAATCAGTTACGCTCAACCACGCACGGATGTAAGTTAGCCTGGCAGTTCACATAGGTTCACTGCTTGAAACTAAACGATACTTCTTATGAGTTAGCTAGCTAGTTTCAGTTTGATCACATAACTTTGCCCCCATAGCTAGCGTTAAACTAAACAATTGCTTTGGTAACTGATTATTTTGTTTGTACTAAAAACACGATCTAAAATGCAAAGTTATTTGTACTCGATGCAAGGATTAGAAGGGGATTAACGTTTTACAAGGACACCGCGATGGGTAGACTTCCAACTATTTGTGTACATATAACACCATTTGCTAATATTGCCCTATAGGTCAATTGCGACAAGAAATATACATAGTGCAACATATGAAAGAGTCTTGGACTCTTGGTGTACACTGCGTTAAGAGGTGCTGTTTCACGGAGTGATTCAATCTGTAGCAGAGGGTGTGTTCGAGCACTGGTGTTGAAGTAGCCCTGCAGTGTGCGCGCTCATTAATGGATTGGGAGTTGAGCAAGGTGTGTTTAGAAAAAAAAGAATCTTAAAATGCTTAAGGCATGGCTACTCAAGGACCACAATTGAGAAACACTGCTCATTCGTGGTCCCCATCTTTGAACATCGTGATGGTGTGTTCGCCTATGTGCGAGTAAAACTTGGGGTAATTTTCTGTCCAAATTAAACATTCTCTCGGGTCACACCTTGGGCAGCCCTGCTTTAGATGGAACACAGTTGTTGCTAAACCTATGTTTTGGAAGTTGGTATTGAGAACAAATTGCACTATGGGGAACTGGTCTGAGAATCGATTAAACCTTCATACTGTGTAGGTACACTCTATCACACACAGGACAGACTAATAATTTGCTGGAGTTCACTGTATTCACAGCGTATGCCCTTTAATCTTGTTTATTTGCATGACAATAGATGAGAAACTTCTAATGTATCACACTTTACAGCTGGTGTGTACATAACCCGTTATTACCACTACAGTTTATGCAAGGAATCGATAGACTCAGTAATGATGCCATTTAAAGTTACTGACTGTATTAAACCCAGTTTCTAGCACCACAGTCATGAGAAAAAGAAAGTACACCCTCTTTGAATTAGAACTGGGTGAAATTGTAAACATGTTAGATCGCAATTTTTAAGGACATATTTTATATTTTTATTTCAAATATTTATTCAAAGCGTAAAAGATTGTAAAAATTCTCCTTTACAGATTACTGATTTTTAACTCAAAATATGCTGCACTACATTCAGTTAAATAGGACTGATTACACTATTGTAGTGAAATGTGCAGTTAATCAGTGTTCTTTAAGTACCGATGATGTCTGCAATATACTCATAAAAACATATTGTGTACCACAGTAACTAAATTTAGCATGATACAATAAAATATTGTCATATTGCCTACTTTGAATTATATGGTTTTTACGCATCAGGACATAATAAAAAACATAGAAGAACAACACCACACAGCAGATTCCATTGTCTTATTATATATTACAAACTAGACCTAAATGGAAAAATTAGGTACGTCCTTACTGGTTTTATAGGAATTAAGAGTGTAAGGATCTGCCAGATCCTGCTAATCAAATGCCTTTAATTCATCAGGAGGTATGACCACCTTTATAAAAGCAGAGGTTTTGTCAGTTGTCTGGTCTGGAGCATTCAGGTGTATGCAAGGAAGGAAATACATCAACAGTGGTCTTAGAGAAGCAGTTGTTGCTGCCCATACATCTGGAAAGGGTTATAAGGCCTTTTCCAACAAGAGAGAGAGAGTTTTTTGCAAGTGGAAAACATTCAAGAAAAAAAGAGATTGCAAATCTTTATAGGAATAGATGCCCCAGGTGATGAGGTGGTAATTTGAGCTTGTTTTGCAGCCACAGGTGCTGGGCACCTTGTAGCCATTGAATCGACCATGCAGCAATTCTGTAACAGAATGGCTGAAAAAAGGAATGCCCACAAACCTCAATGAACTGAAGCAACATTGTAAAGAAGAGTGGGCCAAAAATGTGATAACGCTTGATTAATTCATGGGAAGTATTTCGTTTTTAAAACATGGCTTTTTCATTTTGGTCTGATTTTTAAAAAAATAAGTAACAGTGAAATTTGTTGTGTTGTTATGATCTGCTAAGGATGTTTTTTGTCCTGTTATGCCTGTCCTGATTAGTAAAACTATAGAATTCATAGAGGGTGTAGTCCCCACCACACTCATTCCGCCTTATAAAGAGGTTTTACGGTTGTGTCATCCTAGTAAGTCTACAATTGCTCATGCTGACTTGAAGGAGTAATCTTTTGAGGTCAGCAAAATGTAATAATCGTCTTTAGGAAGGTATTAATAGAGTGCTGTGGCTCTATGTTACTCAGCTGTTGTTCTCTGCTCTAGTTGTTGCATTTATTTTTTTATATATTTAACCAGTATCATGTCATATACTAAGTCATATCAGGACTTATTTGTTAAGGATTCACTTTTTTTCTCAGGTTTTCTCTTCAACTGCAAATACTATTAGTCTAAGTCACCTGAGCCTTGCTATTTTCGGTTGAGAAACCCTGTACTGTGTACACTTCTTTTTCAAAAAAGTTCTTAGTTCGCTAATGAAAATATGCATATTATTAGCACATTTGGCTAAAACATGCTTGTGGAACGCTACCATCCTAGGATAATGGACAACTGGACAACTTACTGACTAAAGTAAGTTAGTGGGGCAGTGGTGGCTCAGCGGTTAGAGCTCCGGGCTGTTGATAACAGGGTTGTGGGTTCGATTCCCGGGCTCGGCAAGCTGCCACTGTTGGGCCCTTGAGCAAGGCCCTTTACCCTCTCTGCTCCCCGGGCGCTGGAGTTGGCTGCCCACCGCTCTGGGTGTGTCTGCCCCTAACACATGTGTGTGTGTGTGTGAGTGTGTTCACTACCAGATGGGTTAAATGCGGAGGACACATTTCGCTGTACACTGTACAGTGACAAATACGTGCACCTTTACCTTTACCACCTTTAAAACTAGCATCTGTCAGAGAGTAATGACTTGTCTGAATGAACCCTGCTCAAGTGTTTGTTTTGACTCTGTGAGGTTCACTAGGCCGAAATCATTCAAAAAGTGGGTGAAATACACATGGATTGTAACTTTATCTTTGCAGCAGTTTAAAACATTTAGTGGGTCAGCACTAACTTGTGGGCCAAACATCAGCAGTGATCCTAGAAAATTGTTGCGGCCCATAAATAAAAGGTATATAAGGCCATTTTCCAATCATTTTCATTTATTCTACAGTCCTTACTTGCTTTTTCATAAGTGGAAAACATTCAAGACAGTTGCCTTCCCAGGAAAAGATGTCCCAGGTAATGAGGTAGTGAGTTGAGCTTGTTTTGCGGCCACAGGACCTGGGCACCTTTGAGTCAAACATGCAGCAGCTCTGCAACAAAATGGCTGAAAAACAAAGGAATCAAGGTGTAGAAATGGCCCAGTCAAATTTCAGACCTCAACTCAATCGAAATGTCGTGGCGGGACCTTTAGAGAGCTTTACATAAACAAATGCCCACAAACCGCAGTCAACTGAGGCAACGTTGTACAGAAGAGTGGGCCAAAATTACAAAAAACAATTACTGTATGATTGTGCTGCCAAATGGTTATATGGTTATAAATGCAATTGATTCATATTTTTTTTTTACTTTTTAGCAGCAAGTCATGGCAGAACCCAGGCAACCCTCTGACAGGCCTCAAAGGAAGATGTCCACCTCAGGAGATAGTCTATATAAAGTGCTAGGACTGGAGAAAGGGGCTTCAGGAGAGGACATTAAACGAGCTTACAGGTAAGTTGCTATACTTCTTAGAATAGAGAAATCTGGTTTTGAAGGTTTTTGAAGTTTTAATGCCTGACCCACAATAAAAAAAAATAAAAAAAAAATCCTAACAATGTTAAACATGAGGGACCCCATACATAATGACATTTTTCACATGTTTTCACATGTTTTTCCCATGCTTGTTTGGAGAGATCTTGGATTAATTTCTCTTGAAATAATGAAAAGCCTCACGACTAAGGCTAAACTGTATATTTTCTTTTCCATGCAGGAAACTTGCCTTGAAATACCACCCAGACAAGAACCCAGACAATCCTGAAGCTGCTGAGAAGTTTAAAGAGATTAACAATGCCAACTCCATCCTTAACGATGAAACCAAGAGAAAAATTTATGATGAATATGGCTCCATGGGTCTCTATGTCTCTGAGCAGTTTGGAGAGGAGAGTGTCAAATACTACTTCCTCATGTCAAAGTGGTGGTTCAAGGTGATCACAATTCACTTGTTTGTGGACACCCCTTCTAATGAATGCATTATGCTACTTCAGGTTGCACTCAGTGGTGACTCACACGAGCAAATGTACACACACAGCTTGTCTAGTCCCTGTGGAGAAATATTGCCAGTAAGAGTAGGACTCTCTGGAGCAGATAAACATGAACCTGTTTGCATTCTGCATAATGCCAGATGTGGGGCCCAGCATTGAGCTGTGGAGCAGTGAACCTGTGTTTCCTGGAATGATGGTGCTTCGTCCAATACTTTTGGAGATGAGGTGGGGTGGTGATCATTTACCATCCTGACCTAACTAATGCTCTTGTCTAGTGCAGTCAAATCATCACAGCTAGATTCTATAAGAAAGCATTACCAGGACAGTACATCTGGCCATGGACAGCTGGTGGAAATGAGCTTTTTGGACTAACTCTGGCATTTACAGTTCTGACACTATTATTTGACCAAAACAAAATTAGTAATAAATCTAGATTTTAAATTGACTGTAAAATCTGGAGAGCACATTGTTTTATTTTTAGTAACGGAGATTAAACATTGTTTATATTTGTCTTGAGGTGGTTCTGTCATGCTATTCAACTAAAGAGAAAATTCATGCCGCTGTGTAGTCAGCTTTGTCCATAGAGAGAGCAAGCAGTTGGCCTACCAGAACAGTCTACCTTTTACATTGTCCAGTAAAGTGGCCTTTGATCCAGACTGGTTCTAATGTACATGGCGAAACGATAAAGATTGAATTAAGGACCTGAGCTTGCTTTGATCTACATGGCTAAAACTCTTGCTAGAAAGCCTGGTGTGCTGCGAACAACCCTGTGTTTTTCTTGTGCTGGTCATGCAGTACACAAAGCAGACACGCTTTAAAAACAGGAAAGGTCATCTCTGTGGATAGTAGTAGCACTGAGCAAGCTTGCCCTTTTGGCCTCAAGACAGGGTACACAAAGTAGCTGATCAAGTCTAATGGGTCTTTATGGGAGAATTGTGGTTAATCTGTTGGTGGTTGGTGTCTTTTCCATAGGCAATGGCGTTGTGTTGCACAGTTTTCACCTGCTGCTTCTGTTGCTGCTGCTGTTGCTTTTGCTGTGGGAAATGTAAACCTCCTGAGGACGATGAGAACTACCAGTACGTAGACCCAGAAGACCTGGAGGCTCAGATCAAAGCAGAACAGGAAAGAGGAGGTAAATTAAAGTGGCCATGTTTCAGTGTTCATCTTTCGCCACCCTCTGACTGGATGGGGAAAATTGGCAACCAAAAGTTTTCTACCACAGCTTCTTTGTTTACAGCCTTTCCAGCCTCATTCTTAGTCTATTGGAATATATATTGTTTATTCTGCTTGATGGGAAACTCTCACTTTCTTTTATAAAAGATGCAGAGGCAGTGTATTTATTCATTATTGTAGTCATGCGGGAGGTACAGCTACACACAAAAATGCTTTATTTTCCCTGTAGGAGAAGCTTATGCAATTTTTAGATATTTAGACCAGCACTGAACATCACATTCTGTACTGAGAGGAGCTGGCTAATGTATGCACACATGCTACAGTGAATCAAATAACAACACTATAATAGTGATTTCGAGCACATAAATTATGTATCTATCTAGGCCCTTGGTTACCCACAGCAGAAACTGAGGCCTCAGAAACTGAGGTATCAGAATTCTAAAAAAAAATGTGAATTTCCTGTGTTGAAAAGTTTGGCTACCCCCACATTTATAAGTACTTTAAATGCCCAAAATTAGAATCAGGTGCAGCACATCAGCTTGTCTTCTTTGAACCTGAGACAGTTTGGTTTTTTCTTCTTTGGTAAAGTAAGTATTATTACCTAGCAAGTTCAGTTCCAACAGCAGACCACAAAATGTGTAAGGAAGTCTTCCAACAATCCTAAAATATTAATATGTCCTCTCTTGCCACAGCTGAGGTCAAAGCAATCTACTATCAGAAAAAGACCACACGCATTTGTTAAATTATTTGGGCGCAGCACAAAAGACATGTTTGGTATAAATCAGACACAGCATTTGAGCACAGAACTCATATTAATTGTGAAATAAAGTTTTTCATGAGAAGTATTTTAAACTCCTTACAATTGATATTGATTGCAAATGTTTATATAGTTTTGGACTCAGTATACTAGTTTTGGATTTAGTAGGTGTTATCACATTGTTTCAAAATCTCAGGGAAATTTGAATGGTTAGCTTCTAGAAAATGTGCCAGTTTTAACCTGTGAAACAAATACTAAACAAAAACTTAAAATATGCTAATGAGTGTAAGTGTGTTCTCTTTTACTGGACAGGTGAAACAATTATAATTGTTCAGCCCATGCCAAGTCAAGGTCCAGAGAACAGCGGTGACACCCTGATGGAGTCAAAATGACTCGTAAGATTAGCCTGTTCAGATATCCCACTCTCCTGTCAGCATCTGCCCACCTCCTTCAGTACAAACTCATTATTACTAATCAGCCATCAGTGTGTGTTTCGTGACTTGTCTCTCATTTTGTCATCATTTGTGTTTATTGTTCACTGCATAACGATTTCTTTTTAAGACAAGGCAACTTTTATTTATATAGCACATTTAAGACCTAAATTGTCAATTTTATTTTAATTGTTTTTTGAAAAATAAAGTTTGTCTTAAATTTTTGAAATGTGCTCCTTAAACATTAGTCAAGACCTCGGGGTGCAAAAAGCAACTAGTTTAAAAAATGTAATGATGGTGATGAGGAGTGAAAACAGATGATATTGCATGATATTGAGGAACAACACTTATATTTTTTTTTTCTGCAATATGCAGCTCTGGAAAAAATTGGGACCACTCTACATTAACATTATTTCTCTGGTTTTACTATTTATAGGCAATGTGTTTAGGGAAATTAACATTTGCGTTGTATTTCATAAACCATGGACATTTCCCCTAAATTCCAAATAAAAATATTACTATTTCGAGCATTTATTTGCAGAAATGACGCAAATAAACTGCTCAAATAATGCATATAATGCAAATAAGTTATTATTCAAATTTAAACAACACTACTAATATTTTAAGTTTGAGAGCATTCAGAAATCACTATGGTGAAATACCCTTGACTGCCAATCACAGCTTTCATGTCTTGGCAGGCCCTCCACTAGTCTTTCACATTGCTGTTGGGTGACTTTTTGCCATTCATAGTATGCAAATTTAGGTAACCCAGCTTTGTTTGATGAAATGCCTGAAATAAAATGGCTACCACATACATAGAGATGCAAGTTTAAGAACAAAAAAATAAGTGGTCTCACTTTTTCCAGAGCTGTATATTGCGATAGTTAAATACAGGAATTCATTAACTGTCAACAATGAATGATCCAACATGTCACAGTCTTTGTGCTCAGGATTAGTGTACAATGAATGATATTGGGCAGATATAATCTGCCTCTGGTAGATCGGTCGGATGAAAAATGAGAACATTGACACAAAAAATTTGCAAGCACCGGAAAAGTTGATGTAATTTGCCATACATGACATTGGACATCCTGTGATGTGACTATTGCACATGCACACATTACGATGACTATGCTGAAATGATAAATTGTGCAGCCCAATTAGATTAACAACAAACAGTAAAACTTTAAATTCAGTCCAGAATCTCAAAGATAACCAGTGCTGGGAGGCAAGTACAAGCGTAACCCTTTCCGTTTTTGTTTGTGTCTGTGTCTTTTGAAAAGTTGTTCAGACTAGTAATGTTTGTTTTATGACTCGGACAAAATGTGCAACAGTGAAATCTGGATTGCCATTGGAGTAAGTAAGCGAGCGGAACAGAGACGTGTTTCTGACAGACATTGCTGACATGTCTGAGCCATCTGTTGTGGCAAATCATTCTCATTTCACTACTAACCACCACTTTGTCCCAGTTGGTGTTGTATTTTCAATATAGTTCTAGACTTTTCTCATGTAGTTGTTTGCTTGCCACACCCTTTCCATTTTTCTTCCCCCCTACCTTCTGTGACGTTTCTATGCATGGCTGAAACTTTGTTTAGTGAGAAATTATTTTTCAGTATGTATTCATCATAAATGCTTTTTGTTCCACCCTTTTGCTATGCACGGATGGCTCCCATTAGCGGGCCGATGAGCTGGATGAACTGCATCAGGGAAGGGGAGGTAGGTTACTAGCTGAACTTGTCTATACAGGGAGGATGGTGTCATGAGCTGAAAAGCATGCTACTACAATTTCCGTAGTGTAATGCTTAGAAATTCCCTTTTCAGTGCTTGAAAAGTGCATGCTACTACATTTTCCGTAGTGTAATGCTTAGAAATTCCCTTTTCAGTTGGTAGCTGGATGTGATCATTATCTGTAAGGTTTATCTGCAACAAATCTGGATCTGTGTTTTTGTGATGTGGCTGTAGTGACCCGAGTCAACACAGTCCCCTATAGTCTCGAAATACCAAATGGTACAAAGACACTGAGCGCATTAAATATACAGAGAGTTACTCAGCAGTGTTTGAAATCTGAATAGAATAGCACTTCTGCAAAGCTGGGTCCTCATGGTGGTTGGGTAGGGAACCTCCAAAAACTGCTTACCAGAGATATAGTTATGTCTGGTATGTCTGTATTCTCAATCCTACAAATTAAGGAAAATGTGGTGGTTTTAGGAAGGATCTTTGGTAATACAGTTATAAACATTGTGCATTTAGGATTCCATTTTATGTACAATTGGGGTAAACACTATTGTTAGACTGACAAATGTAATGGTTTCATACATTTAATCTTACCATCTTACGTGTGTGTGTGTGTGTGTGTGTGTGTGTGTGTGTGTGTGTGTGTGTGTGTGTGTGTGTGTGTGAATATTTTATTTCTCAAGTAATCAAAAAACTACAGAATGACCAAGTGCATTCCTTAATGCGCATTGGTTACTTGTTAAACCTAAGAATAGTCTTCAATAATTTGTAACCCATGGTAGTTTTAAAGGAAATTAGTATTTATAATTTTTCCTGTTTGCTGTTCCTGCTGGCTCAGGTGTCCAATTGTGATCCAGCCACATTCTACCATCAACACATCGGAGACCACCCACTTTGCAGCAAGCCAACCCACATACTCAACCCAACAGTGAGCCACCTGCCCTCTCCCGTGTTGAGGGGCTTCACCTTGGGCTCCTCACTACCATCAGTGGGATAGAGGGCGTTAAACTGCCCCAGTCCTTAGCACTGACTATAGGAAGTAAATTACAATGTTTGCCAAGAAATGGGACCCTTCTGCTAAGCTCACCTCAATTATTTGTTTTCGTTGTCTGTGACTCTCGTTCTGAAATCCGCCAAACTGTGAGCCTGATACCACATGGCTATACTTTTCGAAGAGGGGGGTGTCAATCCTGGGTCTAATTTATTTTTTCACTTCATTGCATTATACTTAAATAATTAGTAGCATGGAGTTGAAGATGCACGCACAGTAGTAACTGCATGCCCTTATTGTTCATTCCTTTTGATCTCATGCCATAAACCTTTACAACATCCACCCCCTCCACTCCCCACCCCATTCCTGACCTCAAAGTAAATTTAAGGGGCCACAAATATAATTACTCCTCCGAAAATAACTCCTTGTTTTTTACCTCAAGCATCCATGGTCTCTTATGCTAAGCAAATGTTCTCCAAACTTGGATGTGAGCCAGATTGCTTAAGTTTACTTTTTGTCTTGCTGTTTTTGCGCAAATGATGAGGCATGGCCCTTTTGACCAAAAGCAAGAAGTACATCTTTAGCTGAGGTGCAATACCTAGTGCTTGAAGCTCTGTCTAGTGATCGCATGTCTGTGTCATAGAACTTGAAACTGACGGGCAGATATTTATGGCTATGCACATTTTCCTGCACTGGTTAGGTGTTTAAAAAGCACTTAGGTCTGTGCAAATCATTTCAGATGAAATCTACTAACAAGTAGATTTAAAGTTTCAAAGTTTTAGTTTTATGCAGTTAATGGACTGAAATATGATCAGTTTTAATTTAGGTGAACTCTGCCAATTCATGCAACATTGCTATGCTTGTTTTATAAAAGCATCCTGATATTATAAGCATCTTTTTAAATGAGTTTATTCATTTTGAAGAAATGGTACATCTTAGCTGTTTCACATAGGTTTCACTTGTCTTTGAAAATGATATATTTTCCTAAGCTTTAAAAAATCTGAATTCTGATCAAACCTCTTCATCTTCCACTTGCCCAGCAATTTGTGTGAATATCATCATTTAGTTTCAGTGTTGTATTAGAGAACTTCATCTTGTACAATTTGACAGTCCATATCATTTAGGTTTAATGCCAACTTTTTTTTTTCTTTTTTTTTTAAGAGCGGGGATTGTTTTTATCATAACATGGGATTTAGATTCTGCTTAGATATAGGATGAAGATGCTAAATGAAAATGTACAAGTCCATAATATTTCAAGGTACAATTATGATTGAGGATATTGTTATTGATTTTTCCCTAAGTTTTAAATGGGTTTTTCAGTTACCCCAGCAAAACAGTCCATCATTCTCTAGACACTTGTTTTAAAGTCACAAATGATTTGTCAGGTAGCTGGTAGGTGCAAGTATTGGTTGACTTGGTTTTAGAAACACAAAATTATTATTTTTAATTTGTATACATTTTTGCCACCAGCACACCCAGGACACTTGAAAAGTACTATGTAATCTGGAATGCTTTTAGACATTTATGGTTTTGATTTTGGTTAATTGTGGTGTTTTTAAATAGCATGGTGGCTCGAGTGGTGGCTGCGTGTCTTCCTCACTGCTGCAGTCTTTGCTTCATTGCCTGAAAGACAAAGAGGACCCGTTGCTTTATTTGTATAATCACAGCACTGTCATTGCTTTCTTTACGTTACTGTTTGACATGATTCTCAATCCTGAAATGTCTATTTATATTGTTAAACCTAAGGAATAAAAATGGAGGGGTTTGTAAAAAAAAAAAAAAAAAAAAGGTTTGTGCCTTTTTTATTATGATTGATTTTTTTGTAGAATTTGTCCACCTAAAACTGTGATACCTGGTGACATTTTCATGATACACAATATGTAGCATGTCTACATAAGGTTTGACAGGTTGGTACAAAACTACAATAGAAGTATATTTTATTTCATGCTCAGCTCTGTGGTGTCCAGTTAACCTTAGGTTAACAAAGTTTGTAAGCTACATTTTTTTAAATTGTTTAAATTAGCCCTCTGCAGATGCTCATTAATAGTTCTGCCACCAGTAATGCACTTTCATGATTTGAATGCCTTTGGATGGGCAAATAACCACATTTTGGAGTTTTGGAGCTCTTTCCTTCGCTTTCTCTGGTCCATGTTGAGTGTGGTACACACCATGTCACCAAACAGCACAGTGACTACCTGTAAGCCCCTTTATATAGGCCCTCTGATAGATTACAAGCTTGTAGACACCTGTGATGCTAATTAGTGGACACACCTTGGTTTAACATGTCCCTTATGTAACCGGTCACATTATTTTCAGGGGTACCATCATTTTTGTCCAGGCCTGTTTAATGAGTTTGATTTTGAACCATGCTTCAACAGAATTATTTTTAAAATAATTAAATAATTAAAATAATGTGGGATTCTCATTTTCATAGAATTTTTATTTATTATTACTTTTATCAGATTTAAGTTATTTCTCTGACCGTTGTGGGTTTTTCTTTCATTAACTGATGGGTACCAACAATTTTGTCCACTTGTGTATTTCATGGTAAAGTGTATAGTTAGAGAGCGGGAACGGTAACAAATGCTATGTGTTCTAGGTAGTTTTTATTAATCTTTTTTTTTTTTAATTATATATAAGTAGAAGAAGAAGAATAATGTATTTTACTATTGCATTTATATACCACATATTATACCACACATTTGTGCGTCAAGTGTTTGTGGCCAAAAAGCAAATTATGTCTAAACCCTGGAAATGAACAGTAACAGTTCCACAATACAACCAACACGGGCAGTTTTCTAACTATGAATCTTGTTTCATGAAGACTTACTAGGTCCATTGTTCTACCTCTTGTTTTTAAGCAATATTTTTTTATAAGAACGCAAGCCATGACATGACATAAAGCCATCTCAAACTTACTAGTCTAAATGTTCAGTGTACACAAGTG
This sequence comes from Salminus brasiliensis, assembly GCF_030463535.1. Classification (NCBI taxonomy): domain Eukaryota; kingdom Metazoa; phylum Chordata; class Actinopteri; order Characiformes; family Bryconidae; genus Salminus; species Salminus brasiliensis. Next base: position 46,776,807 of record NC_132878.1, on the reverse strand, counting down.
TAGCAAATTCTTTAAAAATATTTAAACTGTATTGCATAACATGTAGATGTGGGACTTGTCTGGTTGTATTAAGCAGCAGTTTTTCCTGATTTTGTAAGATTTTTCTGCATTGTTGATCTGCAACAACATAATATAACCATGACCTAATTCACCACTATTGCGTATTCATTAGTCATTTCTTCGTTTTTATTTTCATTGCTCACTAGGGGTTGGGCCGAATTTCCTCACAGCTGCTTTGCAACAATTCCCGTTGCAAAAAAAGTTCTTAACAAATACTCAGCTCATAAGCACAGCTAAAAAATAATCTTTCTGTCGGCTATGGATCGAGGAAGGAGACCTTTTTAGATTATTGATTAACATCTTCAAAAGGTGCCTATCTGTTTTGAATGTGAGCAGAACTTCCCAGACGTCCCAACTTCTCAGATTGCCTCAGATTTTTTAGGATAGCATGTCCTAAAAACTGAGATTCATCAGCCTAATGCACAGAGCATGCGCAACGGACAGTTAGGGCGTTTCATCAAATAGCGAGTTTTTTTTGTAGACACTATGTAAACACAACTGGCGTAACATTGCTTCAAAATCCTGAGCCATTCGCTAAATTTAACCAGGACGCTTCACCCCTGCAGCAGTAAACAATGCGTCATGAAACCTCCTGAGACACAGTGTGTGTAACCGAGAACAATTTGTTAGGTAGAAATTATATTCAGAAATAATAATAAAAAAGTATACATATCTGTGGGTATTTATAATTCCAGTTTCCCCCGAGTATTCAAGTACTTTTGGACTTGAATACTCTGGGTACAGATATTAATATCCAAAAGACCATGTTATACTTTTTATTATTATTATTTCTGAATATAATTAAAATGTGTAACAAGCACAAGCACAATAGGGCATTAAAGCAAGTTTGATGATGGTTTTGATGATAAGATGACAATTTTGTTAATCCTCCCCCTAAGTTGGTTATTGTATGTTTGATTGGTTTATTAACTAATTATCGGTACTGGTTCTTATTGACATTGAAAAAAGCAACGTAGCCTACTTATTATTTTGCATAAACAATCAAGTAATTTTGATCAACGCAGATTATAAAGCGACAGCTGGCTGGAATTTAACAGTTGAGAGTTACTATTTTTTTATTATAATATGGGCTAACTTACTCTGTGGTCAACTGACAGCACAAGCGAGATATAAGATACTATAAAATAAGATAATCCTTAGCAAGACACTCGGATGCAAGCAATAACAATATTATATACAGATTATTTACAGATCATTGCAAATTGACTCTTAATTGCGCATGTGTGTGGGGAGGGGGTATCATACGATATATTATGATATAATATATTGTATTATATTCATTTTTATGACCGCCAATTTAAAAATCTAGCTCTCCTCTATCCAACCACTGGGTGGCACTTTAATACAAATTTCAGTTTAAGGATTTGTGGGACTTCTAGACATCTCACAGGACACACCATCTCTCACCTTCTCGACAATCCATTAAAGATTAATGCATCATGACAGGAGCATTTTAAAAAGGTCTTTGTAATCTTCTCATTTTGTCCAGAATACTTTTAGAAACTTACCAGTCACTTTTCAGAGCTCTAAAAGGCTGAAGATTTCTAATCTTTCGAACTAGTTTCTGACTAGACTTGTCTGTCTGAGGAAAATGACATCATTCTTATGATGTCACGGCAAGAGGATAGCCATGTTGATAATAAGCATACCACGAAAATAGCATAGTACAAAAGTATCTTACAAAAGCAGTGCTTTGATACTTTGAATGCAGTATGATCGTATAAATGCTTTTTTCTGAATAAAGGAACATCTATTTAATAGAAAAGGTACAGTATTGATCCTAATGAACATTACAGAATGTTAATGTTTACACTTGAATAAATATCCTATATCCCGCTACGGGCTGGCCTCCAATATGGCCACTAAAGCCTCCAGTTTCTTAATAAAACTAGAAAATTAGACCGTATCATACAATTTCTTTAAGCACTGCATTGGCTCCCAGTTAAATTCCGGCTGCCGTCCACCAGTCCGACCACCAGGCTCCCCCAGCAACCATGCCAGACCTACTGCACACCCTCATACCTCTGCTACCTGCCTAATGACCATTATATGGACTCTTAACATCTGCAGCTACTAATATAAGCACTATTAACTATAATTAGTTTCATTACTCTTACCATCACTCATATGACTATATTAAGTTAAACTACACCATGATTATTATATTATGATTAAGGCCCCCCTTGTGAGTCTTTGTTCCTCCCAAGGTTCCTCCAGCTCTGAGGGAGTTTTTCTTTGCAACAAGAAATCAACAACATAAAACGACATGAAAACACAAAAAAACACCAAATCAAAGATGCCTTCAAAAATGGTTCATGGTTCACAATACTGCCTCAAATAACACATCAAGAAACACAAGAGGAATGTTTCAGCATGGTTTTTTCCACATTTATTTTCGTGTTAGGACCCATGTGTGTGCGTGTTTGATGAATAAACAAAACACACAAACAAACCAGTTATCTTTTAAAACAGCTTACACTGTTTTAATGTAAATATGGTCCACTGAATTATATTTGACTTTTACTTAAGAATAATTTTAATACAATACCCATACTTTCATCAAGTGCAGTTTCTGTGTACTTTTTTACTCCGTAACAGAACCAGGCAAACAGAGGGTGGACTGAGTGTATCTGGTGTGACAGCGTGCGCTACATTGTAAAGAAGCAGATATGGATTAATAATGCACATCATCTCACTCCAAAATGTCATAATTACTGCTCTAGAATCAATACAGTTATCAGATAGTTACCTAAACAAACACACTTTCAAACACCGTTGTCAATTGTGTTTGTTTAGGTAGTTAGTTTAAGGTAGTTTAAGGTAGCTATCTGATAACTCAGTCCACCCTGAGTATGGTCTTCTACATGCACGAAACTGCGTGCATGTAGAAGACCATATGTTGGTGTGTTGTACATCACATGGCTCAAAACAGGAGTGACAGCCATTCTGAAGCTTCAGTTTTGCCCAGCATGTCACACCGCTTCAGAAACAATTCTATTAGACATTACGTAAATACATTCGTAACAAATGTCATAAACATAACAGCATATCAACAGATAGATGTCATTGATAATCCTTTGATTTATAATTTAAAATATAGACTTTTAAAAGGCTGTATTATTCAAAACCCTGACGCTGGCCTACAAAGCCAAGAACGGACCAGCCCCTCCGTACCTGATGGCAATGGTCAAAAGCCGATCCGCACCAAGAGCCCTTCGAGCTTCAAGTACGGCTCGGCTCGACCCGCCATCCCTCAAAATCCGCGGAAGACAAGCGTCCAGGCTTTTTTCTGTCCTGCACCAAAGTGGTGGAACGAGCTGCCCCTGGGTGTCCGAACGGCCGAGTCGCTCGCTGTCTTCAAACGCAAACTGAAGACCCACCTCTTCCGAGAGTACTTGGACGAATAGAGTTCTATGGTCGCCTTATTGTATTGTGTTTAGCAATGTCTAAGCTTGGAGGTATCTTTTGAGTCTATTAGTCTATTCTAACTAGCTAAGGTTTTTCTTGAGTAAATAGCAAAGCACTTTGTAAGTCGCTCTGGATAAGAGCGTCTGCTAAATGCCGTAAATGTAAATGTAAATGTATTTGAACAGAGCACTAAGCAAGACACACAAGACAGGTATCAAGCCACATAACAGCTGAAACTAACGTCATTAACTCACTGGCTGCTGGACATGGTGCTAAAGTTTTATCCTGTTTCCAGTGGCTAGTTATCAGAGTTTTCCCATCAGGTTAAAGCTGGCCTTTAGGAATGATTCATCCTTCCTTATTGTGTTTGAGTCACAGTCTGCCACTTTTGGTGTTACTTAAGTTTTTGTTTTTGCAGTGAGGTGCTCCCAGCTCACTCTCCTCATCATTTACCAGCCACCAGATAAACAATGACTAATAGCATCTTGCACAACAACGAAACTGCATGCATGTAGGAGACCATATGTCGGTGTGTTGTGTATAAAGGTGCTTTGCCAAAGGTCAATTTGCACAATTGGGAGAAGTTCCCTGCTTGTAGCTGCTCCTGTGGTGAAAGACCCCCGCTTGGTTCATCAACGATGGCATGATGCAATGCCAACCTGAGCCAAGATGGAGCTTAAGCAGCAATGGCCCAAATGCTGAAGCGGTAGGCCAGCTCTCATCAACAGTCGTGATTCCACACAGCTGGCTGCAGTGACCTTTTTGCTTGTCCCAGTAAATCACAAATTACAAAGGCAAATGACTGCTACATTCTTACAGTGCCAGATACCAGTGCACACACTGTACTGTTCTCCCTTAAAATCAAGTCTAGTCCAGGCCTTGACCTTACAGATAGAGGACATTTGCACAACCTTTGAAGTAAGAATGAAACACATTCACCAAAAGTCCACAATTAACGTCTCAACAAGATAACAAGTATAACATAAGTAAATATGGTCCACTGAATTATATTTGACTTTTACTTAAGAATAATTTTAATACAGAACCCATACTGTGCAGTTTCTCTTTTTTACTCCGTAAAAGAACCAGGCAAACAGAGTGTACCTGGTGTGATAGCGTGTGACAGCTACATTGTGAGGAAGCAGTCCAAAAGGGGTTAAATATGGATTGTATTTAACTGACTGTAAACTATAACAATGAAACTTGTGGTGGCGAATACTGGTAACGAAATGTAATTTTTTAGAATGAGAGAAATAAGTTTAAGGAAACCAATCTATAAAAAAAAAAAAAAGAGTTGAACTTTTTAATTTCTAGGAGAAGACCAGAAAAAACCTAATTAAATTTGTGTTTGGAGAAGAAAATGGAGGGTTAACGATCTGAAGCATTCTACAACAAATGCCAAACATAGTGAAGGCACTGTTATGACATGGACATTTATGGCTGCTAATGAAACCAGATCACTTATTTGATCAGGTGTTTGTTGATGCTGACAGAAGTATCAAGAACAAAATGAGTCAAATGATGCAAAACTGCTTAAATGACTATACAAATGGAAATTACCCAAATAATTCTAAAAAGGCAAAAAGCTTTGAAAAAAGGTGAAGAAAGGGAATTTTATTGACTCAGACACCTAACAACATGAACCCACACTTTTCACTTACTGAATACAAAACTGTAAGCAGAAACCACAAACCACAAAAAGCAACAAAGGGTGGCCTAGGGGAAGGCCTGGCAAAGAACCTTAAGAGGTGAAACTTAGCATTTTGTAATGCCCATGAGTTCCAGATTCAGAGAGGCATTGACTGCCAAGGATTTGCATTCAAGTATAAAAAAAAATGCTTATATTAATAACTGTTGGTTTGTCCAGTTGCTTTTGAGCATGTAGAAATGGCTTTATATCATAAATATTTAACAGAATATATTTATTAAAGCTAAAAACCTACACAGGCAGTGGAGCATGTATAGTTTCCAAGTCTGAAGCTAATTTGAACAATTTTGGTTGTCTGACATGTTTGGAGTCCCATTTTCTCTAAATCATCTCATGAATCTGTTTTTGTTCCTAAGTTATCTTTTTATAATTATATTTTTAAGAAAATTATAATCTAGAGATGGTAAGTTAATTTAAATCTTTTAATAACAATTAAATATATATTTCCCACATTGGTTTGCTGCAGGTGGACAGTTGGAGTAGATGTGCTTATATACCTTTAGTGTGATTGTTATTGAAGTGAATGAACATAGTAGCAGAGCTCACTGCTTTTAGAAGCAGATACTTTGGCTTCTCATGCACCTAATGTTCATTTTACTGATGATTGACATGTCTTCCTTTTGCCACACTGTAAACACTTTTTGAATGAGTGCTGACAAGCAAATATTGATTTCCACAACCTCTTGTTGCTGCAGTGTTGGAATTCTGACTACCATATTGAGTAGTTTGTCCCTTTTCCCAATAATCCCTTGCTTCCTAACAAAAGGTGACAAAAGATTTCTTACAGTGCATGTTTTGCTGGCATTCATGTTGGCAGGCCTGTAAGTGAAAAAAACCCATTAATAAACCAAAACAGTACATCACATTCTTAAAATGTGATAGGCCAGCCTTAAAAGTCACCAGAAGGCTCTTTGGATGGCAGCTTTGTCTATAGGCTGCAATCAAAGAGTTTCCCCATGCTCTTGACTGCCATTGGGATGGTGGTCTAAGAACTTGTCCACAACTTAGGGACTAATTGTTTGTAACTCATAATAAGTACTATCAAAATTATTATTTTATATACATAATATTTATTTTTAGGTATAATTGCTACATTTAAAGTTCCTTGTTTCTGTTTTTTGCTTTGTTAATTTGTTTGTCCTTACAGCCACCATAGATTGCATTTGACAATGCAACATCTTACTGTCTAAACAGAAATCTTCTGCTCATCACATGCCACAGAGTGCAAAAGACATGTTTATCATTATTATCATTATCATTATTGGGCTCAAAATAATTCAGATTTTGCAGCAAATTTATAACAGCTTTTTTTTATTAAATAAAAAGGACAGAAATTAACAAAGGTTTTTCTGAGTTATATGTATGGTGATGTTCTCATATCTTCTCCTGTGGCCACACATTTGGGTCAGTATTGAAAGTTATTTCGTCCAGTTAAGTAATAATATGGCACCAAATGTACAGAAATGTTGAAGCAAAAAGACCCATATCTTACACCTGTCCTCTTAAGATGCATTTAACTTGAAAAAGATTTTAAAAGACTTGTTTTTCCATAAAGGCTTTTTTTCACTACTGTGCCTTTAAGACTGCTTATATGTAAATGATGTTTGTTCTGATTGGCTGCCCAATGTTGTGTTTCATTCAAAATACTATTCCTATACTATATATTCCTGCATTCAGCTTAAATACCTTATTTAGTTTCAATAAAAATGATTCAAACAAACATGTTTGCAAATTAGGTTTCATGAGTCTTAACCTATTATAAACTGTTTCTCCTTTCAAAACTCTTATGATGCCTAAAGAGAACTACTAGAACAACAGCTTACAGCATGGCCTGAGCTGCTTTCTTTGGTTGTCATGTTTTGTGGTCCTCCACCTGAAGAGAAAAGGAATGCTATCTTGTGCACTTGCATCACCAACAGGCACAGGAAAACATTACCTCACTCACTTTTATTTTTGTGGCTGCTGTGTCCTTCACTGGACCCTAGAGACTGCCAAGGCCTCTAGCATGCAGCAGACAGAGGTAAGACACACTTTAGAATCAACACAGTCGACATTGCAGAGATGCTAAGAGCTATTGAAAAGTAGCTCTTTTTTCTAACTTTTCTAATTAAACTGAAGCTACAGTTGTATGGTTTCAAAGGTCTGGAGAGTGTATGCAGAGCTGCATCATTATTATAACAACTAGCGTGAATCTGTTTTCTGAGATTATACTTTTTTGTGGTTTACCATATGTTGTGCACTGTTTATGTAGGCATTTATATGCCTTTTGCCCACTGAAAATTAGGGCAAAGGGATTTGGGAGAGCATACAGCCTTCTTACAGTGCTGGCCATATCATGGGACACAAGACAGTACAGAGAGTGGCAGAACAGAAAAATTCCTGGATGTCTCCTTATATTTTTCCTCCCTGCTCTGTGGACTTGTGTGTTATGTCAATATATTAGGTGTGTGACTGTGTGTGTGCTGGCAGACTCTGACCTTGTCACCGGGGCTGTCAACCCACTGATGAATTCATGGAGGAGCTCAACAGAGTGGAGTCTAATTGATTGCAGATACAATGGGGTTGGAGCACGTTTGCAGGCGCCCTAAGGCCTAATTGAGTGTGCCAGATGAGCTCTTGTAAACAAGAGAAACCCATTAAAGGGATGGAGGTGCCAATTCATTTTAAGCATTTTTACTTGGTCAGTTGTGTTTACCCCTTACATGAACCAAGATCATCAGCCTTTTCTTATCAAAGCATTGAAAATAGCTGGAGAAGAGAAATAGGGGCAATTACTGTTAATTACTGTTAAGCTGTGTCCAATGTTTGGAAAAGAACATAATTTATATAAAGAGCAGCAAAAAAACCTCCTGCTTCTGGGAAACTGAGGGTTGGTGTCAAAGCACATTTATTGACCAAGCAGGCTCCTACTTGTCCCCATTTTTTTCTGTGAGCTGAAAATACACTATATCTAAAGGTTTTCAAATAATGTGTCCTGTTTTTCATTTTTTTTCTAACCCAGCCTAAAGCGAGAGATGTTTTTCCTTAATTCCCCCGCCCCGCATTCCCTGACATGAGCATTAAATCATATGAGGGGTTAAAAAGGTTTCATGTTTCACAAAATATGATGGGTTCATTATTACCACAGTTATCCACGTCATTCTGAACAGCAACATAGTTCTGCAAACGTAATATTCTCTGAACAATGTCCACCAAAATAAATTAAAAGTTAAACCCTGTTCAAACCCTGAAATACGTGCCCAGATGAAAGCAGTTCAGCTTTGACATTACCTCGCTTGCCTAGAGGGATTAGTGTTTTATTGGGTTTCACGCACGTGAAAGGCATTTGGCATGGTTTATTTTTGCATTTTCATAGAACTACAAAGTCATTTTTATGACTTTCTTGCATTATGACAAGCAGTATATATGCGCACAATATACGTCGGAGTTGAACATCACTAAGAATGCTGTATTGGACACAAAACATGGGGCAATTAACTTTGTCCGATTTTGAGTGCTAAGATTTATCCATCACTCCCAACCCTTTTCGGCACTATTTTGCGCGCACTTACGAAAGACTTTGTTAAACATGAACAGGACTGGGAGAAACTGGCACAACAGACATCTTTTTCCACAGAATATAAATCGTACGTAAATATGTAACGTACAATAAAATAAAATATTTTACATCCACACTCTTGTTGCGAAACGTGAGTAAGACAACGGTTGTGAGGTCATATATTTTGTTCATGTGAAATGATGTACACGTAAGAATCAATTCGGCACTTTCCTCCGTGTAAATGTGGCCTATGCAAGACATGCGCGCGCGCGCACACACACACACACACACACACACAATGTCCGTCGAGATGCCTCGCTTAAGGGATCGAAGTTCACTTCTACCGTCGGCCACATTTCCCTCGAAGCTGACGGCTTCCAACGACGGGTGCTATGCTTTTGTTTTAGTGTTCTTTCTTTGCAAGGGCCTAGAGGAAGCGAGTTGAGGGGTCTCTTACTTGCCCACCTCGTCCAGGTACTTGCGGTTAAGCTCAGCCTGCTCCCTTTGGTTCTCGATTCGCGCCATTTCAATCATGTTGCGCAGCAGGTGGAAGGTCAGGTCGATAGAGATGGGCGGCTCCTCGTTCCTTTTGGAAAAGCCCACGAGCTCATTCTGTGAGCCCCCCTCACCCTCTCGCCATCGTCCTCTCTGGGGAGTGTCAGCGCTCAGCCCCAGTGCGAACCCCTGGCCTTCTCCCAGCCCCAGCTCCGCTGGAATCGGCGGGGTCAAGGGGACGCTCCTGTGCGCCGCAGGTTTCCTCTGCTGCAGGTGCTGCAGAAGTTTTTCGCCCAGCAAATAAGACACAACGTTGTCCCCCACACGCAGCAGCACCTCATCCAGCTGCTTCTTGTACCCGCGGTCGTCCACAACGCTCAGGTCACGGGGTCGACAAACGCTGAGGGGTATGTGGGTGGTCAGGAGAACGGCAGCTAGCAAAAGGGCTATGGGCACTGGCTTCATGTTGGACACACCTGGGGCACACACAGGAAGGCCCTGGATTTGGGGAGAAGGGCGAAAAGTGTAGGTAAACAGTCAGAAACAGTTCACATGGACGTTCACGTGAGGATTGTCATTTTATGCGTTTGTACAAAACGGGTTTTTTTTAGTAAAAGGCAAAGGTTTTATATACACCACTGACGACTCAAAAAAGTATGACAGGCCTGCACTGTTCTAAAATAAATGTTAAACTACATTTACGAATTAGTAGGAGTGGGGCAATCAATCGTGAATCCACTGGAAATAACCATACTAAAAAAAACACCACTTATAAAAATTCATGCAAACCAACAAGAAATTATGTCGTAGCAAACTTTTGTGTACATGAAAAGTCTGAACCTTCTTAATAAAAAAATACGCTCTGCCATTCAGTGAATTAAGAGAACTTACTTGATCGTACTTACTGATTCTTCAAAATTCTGACAGACAGGAGATCTGACTCGGGACTTGGAGTGGGAGTGGACGAGTTCTTCCAAATAGCTTTGGGAGTGGAGCGCCTGCAGTTCAACGGTTATATACATCCAAGATTTCTCCATTGACGTCAGTGCAAGTGCATAAACCCGCTTGTAAATTAAGCAGCTCCAAAGTGGATGGAAAGGTCCGGGTGGCGCCGCAGATTTGTGAACAACGTTAGGTTTAACGCGTAGAGCTCAGGACGGATATTTGCTACGAGATGAAGGTTTGGCGCGCAAGCTCACATAGTGCGATAATTGCGATAAGTCTCTAAGGCTCGGAGATCCAAAAGGAGAAATGGCTATCCTCTCTGTTTCAGGTGCAACCGACAAGTACTCTAGATTCCCTTCACTGTTTTAGCCCTCGGACGTGAAGAGTTTAACGAGCAGGTCTCCACCAGCCGCAGGACAAAGAAATGTGAATGTCTGTGAATGTGTGAAGTGCGCGCGTGTGTGTGCGTGTGCCAGGGACTAAGAGGGCGCCTGTCGTGATGCATTTCTGCATCAGCGGCCACCGCGTCCAAAAGGAGAGCAGAAAAAGCACAAGAGGGGAAGCGGACCTGTCCGTGGTGCTGAAACCGATACCGCATAAGAACAATGACATTAGCCGGCATTTCTAAATTACAACTATGAGATTAACAGTAGTCCCTATAAAACTAGGGACAGCAGAATATGTCCAAATTAGACCCATGATATGAACAGAACAGGGATAACATAGTACCCACTCCAATAACTAACCACAAACTTTACTCCTCCTAATGCTAATTCATTGAAGGAACGGTTCAAAATCAGCACAATTATATACTTGTTTCCCAAAATGGTCAGAAATGTGTTTCCAAGACACAGATAGGGTTAAAGCCATCATGAGAGACTGCATGAATCAATGTTTAGGCTGATTATGACAATCATGACCTTTCAACACCTGTGAGGGATGTAGCCTAAATGACTGGTAAACCAAACCAAAACAAAAAAATGGAAGGTGAAATTTATATCTAAACTAAAAAATAGATGAAAATAGTAAATGTGGCATGTTCAAAACCTTGAACACTCCAAGTTGAACAGTTATAGAATTTGTACCATAAAGTACCAGCAGACAGAGTAGTGATGATGCACTAGAGTTGATCTAGTTTTCAACAATTCTAACTGAAAAAGTATCAAGGAACATTAGGTCATATTAAATATAAAGAATAAATAAATAAATAATTTTATAAATGGTCATTTAATTACACATATTCGCACATTCTTACAGGTCATATAAATCTGAAAAACTGAATTCCTATTATATAAGTTCCATCTTGATCACCCCAGCAAAGGTCTATACTGTAATTGCAGATCTTGACCATGGAAAATTAAATTATACTTTATTGGCTTTCCAGGAAAGGTATGAATTCCAAACCACAGCAACAACCTGGACCACTGCCAATCTGCAAATGACAGAATTACAAAAGTTAGAATTTTGAGAAATTGAAAGACTATTTCCAGAAAATGGTGTTCATAACAAAGCTGAAGTATAGAGACAGTCACTCACCTGTGGTGAAGTGGGATAAAATAGAAATTAGCTATCTGAACAGCTGGCCACAACTGGTTAAAGGGAGTCCCAAAACAAAGGTGGGAATTAGTTTCAACACATTATTATTAAATGCAAACAGCAATTAATTAAACATAAATAAAGCATCAATAATAATAATGTACACAACAGAGAAATGGTGACAACAAATATGGCCAATGTATTTAGTTTCCAAATCTCTCATTTGTTGATTTAAAACCTGTTGCTTAGTGAGGATCTATATGGAGCCTTTGTCCATGTTTATCCTTTCATATTGCTATTCATTTGTTTTAAATTTGTCACTTACAATAAGACACAATAAGACTTTTGTGATTATTTTGCTCATGCACTGATGGACTTACATAGTAATTGGAGATCAAAGCATCCATATAGTCCTAAGAAGAAGGTGAAAGAGCACATGTCATAAATAAAGCAGATAAAGCATATCTTTCATTTAAAAATAAAGAAATAAATAAATCACAGAAACTATCTATTCTAGATGTGGGTAAAGGGCCAGTCATCATACGAAACTCATGTGTGGCCATACCACAAAGCGTACATAATTACATCATCGCTCATAGCGTCCCCCCTAATCAAACTGGTGTATCTCCTAGTTAAACATCCTTAACGCATGTAAGGTAAAGGTTGATCCTTGGCACCTTCTCAAATGCCTTATAAAGACCAACTAATTTGGAACAACAGTGTCCTGTCACTTGCAACAGCAATCTTTTTTTTTAAAGGTCAGCTGAGCAAGTCTAAATGTTTGTGGATACCCTTTCTAATGTATGAATTCTGATGTACAAATGCACACACAGCTTGTTTAGTCCCTGTAGAGAATTATTGCCAATAGAATTGGACTCTGGAGGAGATAAATGTGAACTTATTGTCATGTAATGTGGGCCAGAGGAGTATAAAGCCCCCAGCATTGAGCTGTGGAGCAGTAAAACAGTGTTCTCTGGAATGATGGTATGCCATCCAGTACTTTTGGGATAAGTTGGGGATGAGGTGGAGTGGTGATCTGCCAACATCCTGACCTCATTAATGCTCTTGTCACAGTATGCAATCAAATCCTTACAGCAATGCTCCAAAATCTAGTAGAAAGCCTTCCCTGAACAGTAGAGACAGTTACTCAGACAAAAGCAAAATAAACTCCCATGATTAAATACCCATGATTTTGGAAACAATCAGTGAACAGGTGTCCACTGATATAAAAAATCTATATCAGAGAGTAGTATTCATGTGTTCTTTGTCTTAAATAGTTTCTAGTTCTCTCAGTTTTCTAGTGAACAAGATGGTGACCACCTGGGTGAACCTTCTCCAGGTGAGAAATATTGTGTTGATTTGCCATGTTTGACCTTATTTATCCTTGCAGGGTCATAGTCTACCAATACTGAAAGACTACAGCAAAAAGTAGCAATGTCAGCAGATGGTTGATACTGTAGTAGAATAATTCTCAACTGGGAAAAAAAACTTACATTTACATTTACATTTATGGCATTTACATTTATGGACTGTAGCGCAGCACAGTCACCCAGCCCGGGAATCGAACCCCAGTCTCCCACATGGTGTGGTAGCTCAGTGGCAGGTAGTGGTGTTATCTGTTGCGCCACACCAACTTCAAAGACTTCCTGTATTTTTCAGGGGAAGATTAAGGTAACAACACTCAACACAACCCCCAAGATGCAGTATCTTAAGTACAAAGTAAGGGTATGTTTCATTTTCACTGCTATCTATCATGAGCTGCGTGGCCACAACTAAAGGTGGCAAATAAAATTAGTCTTGTGGGAAATTAATTAATTCCCATGGGTTTATTTTTTCTGCAGGTAGTTTTAATCATCACTGTGCCTTGCAGATGAGATGAAGACAAGGCTCCACTGATGATCTCTGACTTACAGTCTCGTGAGATACTGATATGATTCTGCGAGCCACGATGCTCAACAGCAATCATTCTAACATCTGGTCCCAGAACAGGCATTCACTAGGATTGCTTTTTACCTTGCATCAATGAGCACATTTGTCATGTCTTTTCTGTCATTTATGTGAATGACCTTTTAGCCTCATTTTAACTCAACTACCCTCCTTACATAAAAAATTGATGGCCCAGGCTGAGAGCACGGCTGAATCAACTAAAACCCCCCCCCCAAAGCATGAGTCACCAACAATGGTCAACCCATCCTTTCCACCATCAGCGGAAATGGTTTCTAAATATACTGCGCAAATCTAGGGGCCATCCCAACTGCTTAGAACACTTTCAGACTGTACCCTAAGGTCAGTTTGGTGTACACTGCTCTATTCTTAAGCGACCATCTGCAAATGGAATCTGCAGAAAATTGAAACTCCTATTAAAGGTTTATTAGCAAAATGTACAAACCTTCTGTTGTTTGCAATTTGCAATGTTGTTTAGATCTCAAAGTTGAACCCTTTGATATATTTTAGCATTTTGACAATGTTTCTAGCTACACTGCTCAATAAAAATAAAGGGAACACTTAAACAACACAATATAACTCCAGGTAAATCAAACTTCTGTGAAATCAAACTGTCCACTTAGGAAGCAACACTGATTGACAATCAATTTAACATGCTGTTGTGCAAATGGAATATACAATAGGAGGAAATTATTGTCAATTAGCAAGACACACTCAATAAAGGAGTGGTTCTGCAGGTGGGGACCACAGACCACTTCTCAGTACCTATGCTTTCTGGCTGATGTTTTGATCACTTTTGAATGTTGGTGGTGCTTTCACACTCATGAGACGGACTCTACAACCCACACAAATGGCTCAGGTAGTGCAGCTCATCCAGGATGGCAAGAGCTGTGGCAAGAAGGTTTGCTGTGTCTGTCAGCGTAGTGTCCAGAGGCTGGAGGCGCTACCAGGAGACAGGCCAGTACACCGGTAGACGTGGAGGAGGCCGTAGGAGGGCAACGACCCAGCAGCAGGACCGCTACCTCCGCCTTTGTGCAAGGAGGAACAGGAGGAGCACTGCCAGAGCCCTGCAAAATTACCTCCAGCAGGCCACAAATGTGCATATGTCTGCACAAACGGTTAGAAACCAACTCCATGAGGATGGTATGAGGGCCAGACGCCGTGCAGGACGCTTGGCATTTGCCAGAGAACACCTGGATTGGCAAATTCGACACTGGCGCCCTGTGCTCTTCACAGATGAAAGTAGGTTCACACTGAGCATGTGTGACAGACGTGAAAGAGTCTGGAGAAGCCGTGGAGAGTGATCTGCTGCCTGCAACATCCTTCAGCATGAACGGTTTGGCAGTGGGTCAGTAATGGTGTGGGGTTGCATTTCTTTGGAGGGCTGCCCATGTGCTCGCCAGAGGTAGCCTGACTGCCATTAGGTACCGAGACCCCTTGTGAGACCATATGCTGGTGCGGTTGGCCCTGGGTTCCTCCTAATGCAGGACAATGCTAGACCTCATGTGGCTGGAGTGTGTCAGCAGTTCCTGCAAGATGAAGGCATTGAAGCTATGGACTGGCCCGCCCGTTCCCCAGACCTGAATCCGATTGAGCACATCTGGGACATCATGTCTCGCTCCATCCACCAACGTCACGTTGCACCACAGACTGTCCAGGAGTTGGCGGATGCTTTAGTCCAGGTCTGGGAGGAGATCCATCAGGAGACCGCCACCTCATCAGGAGCATGCCTAGGCCATGTAGGGAGGTCATACAGGCACATGGAGGCCACACACAATACTGAGCCTCATTTTGACTTGTTTTAAGGACATTACAATAAAGTTGGATCAGCCTGTAATGTGTTTTTCCACTTAAATTTTGTGTGTGACTCCAAATCCAGTCATCCATTGGTTAATACATTTGATTTCCATTGATGATTTGTGTGAGATTTTGTTGTCAGCACATTCCACTTTGTACAGAACAAAGTATTCAATAAGAATATTTCTAGGATTTCTAGGATGATCTAGGATGTTATTTGAGCGTTCCCTTTGTTTTTTTGAGCAGTGTATATCTATTATATATTAAAGATATTCTTGATCTTTCTAAAACCGCCCTAGTGGCTAAAGTTTTCTTTTTAAACTTTAAAGGTTGTTAGAAAGTATCAGGGTAGACACACAAATCAAGTTTTCTGATGGTCAACCTTGTGCAGCTACAACAGCTGGTATTGAGTCAGCAGAGTGTTATGCAACTTTACATGGTCTGTGGAGGAGTTGTTGTGATTCCTAAACGCTTCCACTTTTTCAATAATACCACTCACAGTTAATGGTGGAATATCTTTTTCTACGGTTTCCTTTTTTTATAAGCCTCAAAAATCATATAGCACAGTCTGTCATTTTAACATAATTTGCATATTGTGAAAATTACGCTAATTTTAGAACCCAAACATGTCCTAGAGTTACTGACCTTTGCATTTCTGGTGTCACACAAATCAGTCTAAACTTTAGTAATTAACAAACAAAAGTTGCGATTTCAACAATGCATTAACATCAGGTGCCAATCAAAAATAGGGATGGAGCTTAGATTATATAAATCATGCATTAAAAAACTTGACTGTTAAGACACCTCACAGGCATGTTGTACCCCAGGGGTCTCCTAGGTAATGTACATACTTTGATGCCACTGCAATACTAGGGGGAGCTATTATTTCCACATGATCATCACTGATTAACTGCATGTTGACACTGTATGTAGAGGAACAGCTGACAAAAAGTATGAGGATCAAGGAGAAAAATGTTACACACTGACCCTTTTGAGCTTAGCTACATTCTCTTCCCCAGTCAGCCCATTAAGAGTTCCAGAGATTCCTAGGAAGGCTGCAAGAAAACAAGGAGCAAAGCACACCTGTGGGAGAGGAAATAAGTCTGCTTAGAGACAGAACCCCAAAGCACAATGCCATCAATACAAAGACTTTGAAGAAAAAAAGGGTACAGCATTTCACAAAATGCACCTCTCCAACTGTTAAGTACAAACATACCTTTACTCATTGCAGCTTAAAAGTTAAATTTAAATTGTATAAGTCCACAGGACGTTCAAAATGTACCATGGTTAAGATATTACTTCAAAATATTCTGATGCTAAATTCTGTTGTGAGGATGAAGAAAAGATCTTCCAAATACTCTTCCATCACGGTCATATTTCTGCAGGTTTAACTGAACTGAGGAACACTGCACTACCACTCCAGTGACAGTAAAATCTCCCTGAAGGTCTTTTCAGAACTATGTCTTTTTACCTTCTCCGAGTAAATGGTCACCTAGCCGACCTGCTGGAAGACTGCCCGCTGGGGTCCCCAGCTGCGTCAGACCAGCTGCCACCTACCAGTCCGATCAGCAGCCCCCCCCCATTGAATATAATTACCTTTACACTGACTCAGACTTGACTAATATTTGCCTTTATTATTAAACTTGACACAATGGACATTTACTGCATAGAAAAATAAAAACACACAGAACCAGCAAATCTGATACAACCTGCTGCTTAGGTCCCCTCAGATTTACTTCAGCATTAGTAGCAAACCTTTTCACTTGAGGAAAAGCTCTAAAATATATTTGTTCATCAGTTTAATCGTGCAATACAAATACGAGAAGCCTAACATTATGAAAAAGGACTCCAAACACAAAAAAAAAAAAAGGAGAAAGCAACACCCACTCCCCCAAACAAAAATGTGTCAGAATTATTGACGCCTCTGCATTGTGAATTAAAAAGCGGATTTCATCCAAAATCACTCTTGGACATTTTCCAGATGCACATAAAAAAGATTGCCAACATATGCAGCTGCAGCTTTAGGATTTTCTGTTTCTTTTGTCCAACAATGATCATTTGGCAAAATATTTATTTAATTACTTTTGTATATTCTCTGATCTACCCCATGTTGAGGGGTAAAAACTGTTTCATTGAGGAAAAAAACTAAATCAAGCCTTAGTTCTAACTAAAACAAAACGTGTTTTAGAAGCACATCACCCAAATAAATCACTATTTGCTGTTTGCTATGCATATACAATACAGTATGTAAGTGGAAGAAATAAGTATTTGATCCCCCACTGACTTTAAAAGTTTTAATACAAAAAAATAAATGAAACGTCTCATAATTTTATGCCAGCTTCAAACTCGTCGAGATAAGTTGAGGCCAAAGAGCTCAATTTTGGTCTCATCTGACTTGGTTGTACCAGATGAGTCATTAGGTAGAAAAATGTGTACTGTACTAAACTTCAAACAGAAGGTTGACTGCCTTCCAGAAATCATGGTGGGGAAGGTAAAGGTGGGACACCTCTGTTGTTTGACCTTTAAAGCAACAAGTGTTCTGGGGGAACATGTTCAGCAGTAGGCAGTAAAGACACTCAAAGAAGAAGTGGTACTCAAAATGGCAAACGCTGTTCCTGTAGTACTGAGGTCCTGATCTGGACGATGTATTTAGAGTGAAAGCCTGACTGCTTTCCCACAATATGGCAGTATGTATAATACACTATGAGTGTGACGTATTTGTTTAACCAAGACTTGGTCCTAAACCAGTTACAGTCAGGTCCAACTATGCATTTCGTGGTCTTGGAAAACTTCCAACTGAAAGCTCCACTTACAGCTAATGTTAACATTTGATTTCATTTACAAAGGAGCATTACTTGAAAAAGTGGTAACATGCAAAAGAACTACCAAAAAACCCCATAGATGCACCAAAATGATAAATGCACTCAATGTAATGATATACAGTTCTACCTGATCAATTAACATTTTCTTCAGTGCAGCTCTTTTGGTCCCTCCAGTGACGAGTCGGTCTAGTAATTTGTACCATCCACCAACAACTGGTCCCTGGAGAAGACACACAGGATTTATTTCATTGGAGCACACTATCACTTCATTTGTTTCAGTGTGTTAACACAATATTGGTAAAATAGTCCACTTCAGAACAACTGAACTTACTTAATCACTAACACTCATACAGTTGTTCATTTAGATGTGACTGTATATAAAGTCAGATCCTTATTTACATTGGTGGAACAGGTGGCAAGTTTAACTGGACATCATTTTCCAACATGATTTTCATAGACCAGTTCTAGAATACACAGAGTTAAGCATTAGCATTATTTTAAAGCTTGTTGGATGTTGTAGAATAGACCAGGTACGGTCCACTTATTGATTTGATTCAGACATGTAATTAGATGTGGGGTTAAATATTTAATGCTATATCTGTATAACAAAGTTATAATTACAAAGCTATTAATAAATCTACAGATGAAAGCAACCTACCAACATAGTAACAGCTGCATTTCCAAACACAATGCATAGGAAGCAGAAAGGGTACAGGTGAGACTGTGCTGACATCACATCACTGACAGCAAAAGAAAAGACTGAGCAGCAGTAACATACTTTCCAAACTGCTGAGCCTCCTGGAAAGACCAAGTATCACCATTTGCCAAGTACATATAACCTGTACAACAAACCTACATATTCAGTGGCCATCCGAGCAGCTCTAATCTAGTAATTAGGTGCTATAAAAGTAAAAGTCATCACTGGCTAGCAAGCAGGAAGGCTAAACATCCAGACTAGGGGCATGCTACTTTAGCTGGATGCGTCGGACTGAGCTCCTCAGACTACTGAGAAAACTGTGTGGAAGACAATGCAGTTAGCCTTGTACACAATCTCTCTCGTATTTATAGACATTGGTAGTCATTTCCCCACTCTGCTCTGTATTTCTGTAATCATCTCCGTTTAATGGTGAACTGAGATCTAAAATCTGCCTTTTTTATTCTGCGCCTCTGTCAGGCATATTGTAGCAATGCTGACAGCACTTCTCATTGGTAAAGAGAGTTGTTTCACAACTAACGAGGAGCACTGCTCTGTTTGGTTGGTAGAACCTTACATGACAGAACGGGTAAGGGAAAGCAGTAGGGCTTCTCATACAAACCACCCTGTCTTAAACAGTCATTGGCCGGAAGACGCAATTCAGTCCAATCTCCTGCTACATTAAGCTGATTTTTTGATAGCATGTTGTTTATATAGCTTATAGGTTGGTAACAGAGGGGTTCTGCCTATTGCACGTCCCTGAAATGAAGACTGCATTTGTTTCCAATGCTTAATGTGTGACAAGGTTTTTTTTTCGTCTTTACATACATTTACAAAACAGAGCTAGTCACTTTTCTTGAACAGTTTCAAGTGCTAACTGTATTTAGCTAAACTTAAATACAGTTATTAGGTTTATAAGAATGCCAACCATATATAACTCTCAAATCCTCTGAAGACATTTCAATCCCAGATTCAGACCCAAAATATTATTTAAAACACAGGTATTGGGTTTCTTAAATATTTGTATTAAGTTTTATTTAGTTTGTTTATTACATATTCATAATAAGATATAAACAGAATATGCTCAGTTTGCAAATACAGTGTAAAACAATACAGCGGCAGAACGCTGGTCCTGAGAATTGCTTTCAGCATATGACATCACACAGCTTGTCCAACAGAACTGATCAAGTTTAGCTAAACATAAACCTAGCCTGGCATGGAGCAGATTTGTCCAAGCACAAATGTTGAGCCTCTTTTTTGGAACTCAAGTTGAACAAAATGAATCAGGCTTTTCAAAAAGCCTGGCTTCTCTAGTTGGCTTAGGTAGTCAAATGTCACATAATATAGAATGGGGGTAGATAAATACAAATACCGACATGCTGCACAGCCTCAACTCTGCATCACTCCAAATCTCCTTCTAACAAATTCCAACAATAAAGCAGTCATGGGTAGCCAGTGCTCCTTTGAATCTGATCTTGTAAACTATGCTATCTCTAGGAACATTAATGCCTCTTTGCTCTCTTTGTGCCCATATCTTCTCTGAACAGATTGGACAAGTCATAAACAAACATCATAGTCAATAGACCCCTAGCTAGTCTAGGTACTTACTGTGTTTTATCTCAAGCACACCTGATGCAACTAATGAAGCCCTCAATTAACAAGTTCTTATGAGGGATTCTATTCAGGTGGTTGAATAATTCTGAAACCCATTTTGTGTTAAATTTTGTGTTGAAAGCACTTGTATGAATAATAAAATTGGTCTTGTTTCATTGGTTTATTACAAACAGCTGAAAGTTCATAAATGTTTCTAATTAAATTAACTTGCAATGGGGATTAAATCATTTAGATAACTGTACAGAAGCAGTAAAAATGACGAAGACTTACGACAAAACAGAAGCCAATGCTCATCATCTTAGCAGTGCGTTTCACACTGTGGTTGGTCAAGCCTCGTTGTTCAATCAGCTGCTGGGAGATAACATCACCCACCCCTACCAAAGAGCCTGGAGCAAATGGGGGGGGAAGCAGAAAGAAAAGACTCATTCAGATGAACATCACCCTCATTTCCCTCCACACTCCTATGCCGACTTAACAAGAAGCAGGAAAATGGCATGTGAAGATTCTTGGTCAGGATTTTAAGAAAAAGTAAAACAAAACAAACAAACCAAAAACAGCTAAAGCAGACATAGCTGGCATGGTCTAAAATTGTACATGCTATTTGGAAATGATTAATGACATATAGCTGAAGTCCAAGTGTAACAGAACATCAATCCAAAAACATACCTCAAAATACACCATGAAACACAAGCTGAAGCTCTCGATATGGCGCTCACAGTCGCCATACTTAAACATCTCTACAAAAATCAGGGGGTCTACCCTAAATATGCAGTAGGATGTCCCAAGGAATAATACAGAGCTTGAAGTGTTTTTCAAGGAAGAGTATAGCAGAACCTGAAAAAAATCCTAGCTGGTTAATAAAATGAATTAAAAATCTTACTTATGTATATATTTCATTATGCTTTATTCATATAAATAAATTACACAAAAGGCTTGGAAGACTACTAAAGTAGATAAATGCAGAATTCTTTCCCTAGTGGAAAAACAAACCCACTTCACAACATATTGTCACTCTCATGGAAGTAGGCATATAATTGTCAAGGACAACATTGTTCTACAATCAAAAGAAACCTATAGAAATTTAAATGCAGAGGGTTTACTTCAAGCAGCAAACCACTGGTCACACCCAAGAACAGAAAGATCAGATTACACTAATAGGAGACATAAAAAACCTGTGCAGTTCTGGACCAAGATTCTTTGCACAGAAAATAAAAGTGAATATGGAGAAGAAAAGTAATACTGGGGGGCTTTATAGACCTCTAGCCAACACTTGACATTAGGCATCTGACGGAGACTGGCAGTACTTCTCTAAAGGGATATAAAGTGTATAAAGTGATAAAGAGAGTCCAGTTTAGATTTAAATGCTGGAAAACTAAAAGCATGGTGTTTGACTATTCAGATAGATAAGGACCGAAAAAGGCTTCTTAAGGCAAAGAATGTTCATAAAGATCCAACTGAGCCTGTTTTTGTCTGTATTGAAGACAGATCTGAATGCAAAAGAAACCCGCAACAAGCAGCAGCTGAAGGCATCTGCAATAAAGATATTAGTTTGTCCAATCACACAAGTGTTCATGCACAGATTAAAAAAAAAACCCTACCCTTAACTATTATACTGTCAAAGAAATGTACAAATTGTATGTAGCTGATTCTCATCCAAGTCAAGCGAATGGACAAATATAATGTGACTAAAATAATAACAAAAAAAAAAAGTATTATTATTATTAATAATTAATTATTATTAATTAAAAACATCCATAACAACCTCACAGTGCTAGTGGATAAAGTATGCGAACCCTTGAGTTAATGATCTCAAAAAGGCTAAATGGAGTCAGGTGTTAGCATACCTAGAGCCTTCTTAAGAAAATGGGAAAAAAAGCTGGGAAGGGTTACAAAGTGATTTCAAAGACTTTAGAACTACAGTGAGGCAAACAAACAAATGGAGACAATTTGGGACTGCGGCTACTCTGCCAAAAAGTGAGTGCCCAGTCAAAATTACCAAGAGCACAACGGAGACTCACGAGGTAAAGAAACAACCCTGAGTGACTTTAATTTGGCAAAATGTTTTGTGGACAGATGAAACTAAGATTGAACTATTTGGAAAGAACACACAGTGCTACATCTGGCATAAAAAGGCACTGCCCATCACCATGGGCACATATCATCCCAACTGTAAAGTATGGTGGAATGAACATTATTTGGGCCTGCTTTGCCAAATCTCTGCTTCTGCAAGGGGAGGATGAATTCCCAAGTGTATAAAAAAAATTTACAAGATAATGAGACATTCTGTATCAGCCGAAACTCTGAAGAAGGTGGTTAATGCAACAGGACAATGACCCAAAACACTGGTTTAAGTCCAGAACAAAATGGCTTATGAAAAACAAAATCTGCCTTTTGGAGTGGCCAAGCCACTCAACCCTATAAAAAAGCTTGAATGAGGATCAGATCACATTTTATGACAAATGAATGCAAAACACAATATAAGGGTTCACATACTTTTTCTTGCCACTGCATGTGTATAAATGAGCAGCGCAGTAAGCCTAAATGAACTTTGGCTGCTGAACTTGACTGATGGTGACTGATGCAGTTGCAGCACTCTTATGCATTCTCTCGCTCACACACGCTCACACACACAATGTGTGCCAATCACATTGACAGAGCTTTTTCATCTGATCAGCCGGAAATGTCACAGGTCCTCTCTCATTCCACTGTGTCTTCGATCGGCTCCAGTCAAAGCCGTCCGGCACTGAATAAAGCCATGCATTATGCATGTGTGTGTAAAGAGACAACTGATATTGACAAACACTGAAAATTCACAATGAATACAAACAGAGGAGAATGAAGACCAAAGAAATGCATTAGCAGAATATTTTTAGCATCTTATATGCCAGACTGTCTACTCCTAACCCATCATGCAAGTGTGCATCATCACACTTACAATAACAAATTTTAATCTTCATTATTCAGTGGCTTATTAGGATATTGGCGACATTCGGGTTTAAAGGATTCCTTAAATATTATCTTTTCACACTCATGCAGGTATAATCCAGCACTTCCACAACATTCACTGCCCTGTAAACACAAACTACAATATTTTTTTTGATCTAGCTGACCTAAATTGTTAGTAAGTTCTAAGTAACTACATCATGTTGAAATGTAAGATTTTCTGGCAAAAAGTGGGTACGTAAGGAACGCACTAACAACAACATTGTGTAGCTACCTATCTATAGCCTTTGATTCTTTATATTTTTGGAGTTTAAAAACATTCTTGGGGAACGTCTATGATTATATTTCTCTTTAATAACCTTAAAATATCACCAAATTTTGGTGCTGGTTAATTTAATGGTGATACTACTTGTTGGTTTGTAGTCCCCAAACCAATAAAATTGTTTTAGATTTTACAGCACACAAGTGGATACTCAACTGAATTTTCTCTTGCATTAGAAGTCTATCCTAAATCAGTGGGTCACTGAGCCTTTTGAAATTCTTTTGTAACAAAATCTTAAAATCTTACTAAAACGGTGAAAAAGAATAACCAGGGGAAAAAATTAAACAAGAGAGACAAAATTTACAGCCGCTACCTCCAGCTCCACCAAATATCATGGTTTACAAAGGACAATGTGCATTAATGGCAGATCCTAGTGAGGCAAGGTAGTCTCTTTTATGTGATCTAACCTTTTCTTGAAATGTCAGAAGAACTAATAATGCGGGATAGCACAGTGGAAAGAGACCTGAAACCTTTGTCATGCTTTTACTGGCTTGTCTTATTAAAACAGCCCTTCTCTCATAGTACACAGGGTACAGCACAAAGAAAAATGTAGGCAGGGTGGGAAGGAGCAGAAGGAGCAGCAGCACCTGGAACTGGAGGAGGGTAATAAACACTTGCATTTGCCACTTTCTGCGTGTAACTGACATTCACAGGGTTGTAAAGCACTCAAGAGAAAGTCATTAAAAGTTGGAGCTTAAGCATCATCTGATGGATGTGCAGCTTCCTTCTCTGCCACAGTACAGTGGCAAGTATGACAAGTAACCACAGAAGAAAATGAAATAAAAGAAGAATTTTTTCTTGGGGCTTATTGGGGACAGTTTTGTGTAATACTAAAATGTATTTTGTTTTTCAATAATTTATTACACAGATTGTACACAAATAAAATAAGTGAAAGACAAAGGCTCTACAAAAATGTTTTGATTTACCATAAACTTAGATTTTTAATTAACAGAATCGTCCACATTTTATTTTTGTGTTTTAATAAATATGCTAGGTTAAAAAGTCATGTACTTAGACTGTGGTAGCACACAGACTTTTGTTATACTCTTTTGCTGTACATATGCTACAGACAAAACACGTCATGACACGAGAAACAGTCCCTTATGACATCGGTTACCTTAGCTCACTTTAGACTGCTGGGTCTTAGTCTCTTTGGGTCTAGTCTGCTTGTGTACTTACCTTGGAAAGAAACTGTTTAGCTAGCTAACTGTCAAACAGTAATTTGTTTGATTACCAGTTTAATGTATAACAAGAAAACAAACTGGATAAATTGTTTTTGGAAGAAATGTACTACGTGCATATCAGTCAACTAAAAGATTTTTAAGCATATTATATAGTATTTGTATCATTTTCGGGCACAAGAAACTAAAATTTATATTTGCTGTAAAATATGTAATAGATGTGTAATAGATGTAATATATATTTTACAGTTAATTTGTAAATCAACTGTAACAGTAAACGTGTGTCTGGATGGTTAATATTTACAGTCCTGTCAGAGTGCCTATTTTGTGAAGAAAAATGGAGTGAATTAAACAAAACAAAGCAAAACAAGTTACATCAGGGTTGTTAGACATACTTTTACCATAGCACTACCTGACATTGTGATATATTTTGAAAAAACTAAAATGCTAATGTTAAATTTTAGCAACATTGGCCAGCACAATTGTGAACATAACTGCATGTTCCCAAGATACGCCATTAAAAATAACAGTGTTTACCACACCCTGACTTGCAATCTGTCCAGTTTTTGGTGCCAAAATGACGCGTGGCACATGTCTGAATGAAGTCCACAAGAAAGCCTACTGCTCCACAAACAATTGCTGATATCAGCAGTGTTCACCCCCGTCTGTCCTTGAAGGAATGCCTCTGGGGGCTAATAGCCCTGACTGAAACATCTTACGTCCGGGTGAAATTACCTGTGATCAATTTGGCAGATGATCCAGCCTCTGCTTGCTCGCAGGGACCACAGCACCCTACCACATTAAGCTGATGAGACTGGTGTGACATGGCCAACTCAAGCCATGGTAAATGCCTTCAGTCGTTCCCCTTAAGTTACACCATTGATTGTTTGTTTATTTATTTATTTTTTACTACAGACTACTAACAAAGTTAATACGTCACTTAGGTGTGCTGGCTGATTTGCTGTCTCATTCCATTCACGTTTCATTCACCTTGCTCAAGGGCCCAACAGTAGCAGCTTGTTGAGCCTGGGGTATTAAACTCACAACCAACATCAATAGCCCGGAGCTCTAACCGCTGAGCCACCACTGCCCCAGAATCAATCCAAAAATTGTGTCACTGCCCAATTACTTATGGACCTGATTGGACTGGACCTTCACTTCACAGAGGAGGGAGGGGGATATGATGAGGCACACCTAATACATCTGTTAATTCCCAGGTTTGAGGTAACAAGCCACATCACACACAGCAAAATATTGAGGAAAAAATCAGGAAAAAAAACTTAACTGTGTCCACTTCTTTTGAAAAGAGGCGTGAAGTTCTTACAATTATATCATTATTACATCATTAACACTTTTTAGCCAAAGTGTACAAGTAGAACTTTGTCTGGATGACTAACAGTAACTTTCAGCTCTACATACAGTCTATCAGAACAGTAATGTAATATGTTCCAATAAATGCTTTCATGAACAGGGTCAGCATTTAGTGTTAGTTTTAACCCACAACATCTCTAAAAAACATCAGGTCCCATTTAGTGAACCAGCTGAATACTGTGACATTTAGTATTTCACACAACTGTGTTAATATTATTTTCTAAATATTACCTGTGCACACTCCCAACAACTACCACATATTCTCACTTTTTAAACTCTAACAACATGAAAATCTACAATTCATTGATCCAGTTAAAATCCTTGTAATTCACTGCCATCTGGTGACAGAGAAGTGCAAGTACATTTATGTATTTAAAAGATTAATGAAGTAAAAATGTGCTGAAACTGCATTTATTCCATGAAAAAACACAATGATCCTTTTGGGAGTAAGTGCAAAGGAGCTTGTTAACAAAAAACAATTTTTTGCAAAGCACGCACCCCATGAAGGTTACCAACAACCGGTACACTGTCTGGGTCCCAAAATCACAAGGTCATGGTTTAACTTGATAAAGGACATCTAGTCAAATATTACACACTGTATACATTAGAGCTGCACTGCAGTTTGCTGAAGAATTCTGCAATAGTCCTTCTGCATTATTCCATCCATTCCAGTGCAATGCACCAGTTCCAAAACCTAGATATTCTACACTATATGGACAAAAGTATTGGGATGCCAATTAATCATTGAATTCAGGTGGGTTTTTTTCAGTCCCATTGCCACTGGTGTTCCTAAGAGCTCACCAAATTAGAATGTGGTACTGTAACAGGATGCCACACAAGTCAGTTTGTAAAATTTAATCCCGCTTCATATTTCACAAGCAGTATTACTAAAACTACTTATTACTTAAAGTGTTTAAGAACTACAGCAACTCAGCAGAAGTGGAGGACAGCATAATGTTACCTCCTCTGGCACTAACTTGTACTGGCGCACTTGTACTGTCTTGCACTTGTGTTCTGTACGCACTGTGTCTATGTTGCACCATGGTCCTGGAGGAACGTTGTTTCGTTTCACTGTGTACTCTGTATGTAGTTGAAATGACAATAAAACCCCACTTGACTTGACTAACCTTAGCACAAAAACAAGCAGCTGCATGCAAGCCCTACACCATTACAAACAATGCTAAGCATAAGATATAATTGTGTAATAATAATAAATAATATTACTACATTTTATTTATAGTTGCCTTTCAGGACTCTCAAGGTCACTGTACATAAAATAATAAAATTAAAGCAAAAACAACAAACAATAAAAACAGGAAAGCAATTTTAAAATAACATAAAATCAAGAAAGCAGGCTACAGATGTATACGGTCCTATAGAGATTAGTTTTGAGGCGTGATTTAGTCAATGTTACAGATGTCCAAAGACAGGGGGGCAGAGTGGCTAAAATCTGGCGGGACAGTAAGACTAATGGATAAAGAAGATCTCAGAGTCCGGCTGGATCCATTTATGTGAAAGAGCTGGGTAAGATATGGAGGGCCAAGGTGATGGATAGTCTTAAAGGTGAGCAGTATAGGTTTGTAGTCAATGCGAAATTTTACAGGCAGCCAGTGGAGCTATTGAAGAACTGGATGAATGAAGTATTTGGGGTGCTAGGGACGATACGAACAGCAGCATTCTGAACCAGTTGTAGCTTATGAAGGAACAAAGGTAGGGATGGGTGTCATCTGCATAACAAAGAAAATGGATGTTATAATTTTGATTATGATAAGATATGACCTAAAGGAAGAAGATAGATGATGAAAAGAATAGGGCCCATAACCGAACCTTGAGGAACACTGGAAGTAAGAGGAGATGACTGGGATGTTAAGGTCTTTAATTGAATAAACTGAGTGCGATTAGAAAGATATGAGGTAAAGCAGTCCTGAGGTACTACAAAAGCCAATGGCTAATAGTCTATGAAGGAGGATAGAATGGCAAATTGTGTCAAATGCTGCACTCAGATCAAGGAAAAAGTATGGATTAAAAAAAACATCTGATGCAGTCAAGGTCATTTGTTATTTTGAGGAGAGCTGCTTCTGTACTATGGTGAGAATGGAAAGCGGATTGAAACGGCTCAAAGAGATGGTGATTTTAGAAAGAAATGGCAGGTTAGAGATGGGTTCTTATTGCTAGGATAAGTTACTAGGATCTAGACCGGGTTTCTTTCAAATGGGGTGACTGCAGCAGACTTTAATTACAAAGGGACAAATCCAGAGGTAAGGGAGAAATAGTGGGTTTTGGTCCATGCAACTGTATGGCTGCTACTTCAAATGACTGGTCAGAAGGTATAGCGAGAGTGGAGGCTTTCAACTGCTCACGGTAAAGTATTGAGAGATCTCCCCCTCGATCAGTGACAGAAGTAAACAAACCCAGCCGGCGCTAGCTCGTTCAGCAGGAAAAAGTCACCGGATTGTTGCCACATCTCAAAGATAAAGAAAGTTAAACTTACAGTTGAGGAGGATGTCCTGGAGCAGAAGGCTTTTACCCGTTAGAGACAGTGTTGAGAAGCCCGTCATTAACTACACCACGGTCTGTGGATGCAATGACGTTAGCCGACCTAGCTATCTTGACAAAGACAGCGTGGTTCACTTTCCCAGATTTAGACCAGATGGTGTTTATGACTGCTGAGTCAGCAATGTGGAAGTTCCGTTGGGACCCGCAGAGTATGTATCTGCGCTCAAAAGGCAGAGCACTGTCTGGGTGGATGTGGAGTACCAGTGGCATATGGGGCAGATGGAACCACAGCTTGAGCAGTTCGGCAGCCGGTTACTGGTTTGAGGTTGCTGATGGTTGAAATACAATGGACAATACAATACAGTAAAGGGAAATCATGTTTCATCAGACCAAGAAATTTTGGACAATTGTATGCTTCCAACTTAAAGGAAACAGTTTGGCAAAGGCCCTTTTCTATAACAGTATTACTGTGCCCCAGTGCACAAAGCAAGGTCCATAAAGGAATGGTTGAGTGAATTTGGTGTGGAAGAACTTGACTAGCCCACAAAGAGGCCTGACCTCAACCCCATTAAACACCTTTGGAGATAGCGAGCCAGACCTTCTTGTCCAACATCAGTGTCTGACCTCACAAATGATCTTCTGGATAAATGAGCAAAATGTCCCACAGACACACATCGAAGTCCTGTAGAAAGCTTTACCAGAAGACCGAAAGCTGTTATGGCTGCAAAGGGGGGGACCAACTACATAATAATCCCCATTGATTTAGAATAGAATGTCATACAAGCTCTCATAGGTGTAAAGTGTTGGTGTCCTAATACTTTTGTCCCTATACGTTATGACTAAAGTTTTGGTGCATTGCTGGAACTGCCAGTTATGACCAAGGTTCAGAAGATATGATGGTTCTAGTTTGTTAAAACAGTTATTTCAAGTCTTTTAAACATCCAGCCCACATGCAACACACCAGACTGTAATTTTCATAATAAAGGCCCCTGGAAGCCTTTATTTATTTATTTATTTATTTATTTTTACCAAGATCAGGTGCGTTACATTAGGGTTGGGGCAAAACTCTGTAAAGCAGTAGATCACTAGGATCAAAACTGGACACCCCTGGTGTATGGAGAAAGCAATAAAATAAATGTTCCATTCTGGAAATCACCCTAAACTCATCAGGTCTGCTCTAATGATGCTATTGCCAGCATAGACAAGAATAGGTACAGAAAAGGTAAATGTTTACTTACAGCAAATAACACCACTATTGGGATAGAGTTGACCTAAAAGTGCTGGAAAACACATTCTTAATTTTAACTAAAAAGTAGTATAAGTGGAAGAGGCATTATACTGGAGACATGAGCTGGTGTGGGATGGTAGATTTCAGGGCCCTTACCAGCTGTTACAATTTGCACAGTCCATGGACGTTTGGCCATTAATGCCTGGTAAGATCTCCAAAAACCTGCCATGCTCTTCCTCCCTCAAACAGAAGCTGGTGAAGATCTGGATGCAGAAATCACTGGAAGGTGAAGTTAGTAAAGCATAAAAAGTCAATCATGTAAAACAATATATTCTTCATAACAATGAAATACAAGGTGTGTGTCAAAAAGAGCACACCGCAAAGCCATCTTGTAATTCTGTTTTAAATGTAGACTTTCTGGGGCCCGTGATTAAATGGAACTCCAACTATTACGACTTGTATGCCTTAATATAGTGTATACGTCCAATACCATACTACTCTTCGGGAACTGCGATTGCAGTGCACCTCAAGAGTTGCAGTGGTACAATATAGCACTAAGCTCGCAATCGGCAGAACGCCGCGACAGTCATCTCTTTAGAAACAGAACTAACTATTTAATCAAAACCTGTACAGAGATTAGTTCAGTTAGCTTAACTGCTGATTAGCGTTAATCTACACATACCTCTAGTGCAGGACAGTGACAGGTCAATAACACATTTTTTGCCCCACCGGTCCCGCCACAAAACTTTAAATTATCAATATAGCCTCGTGTTTTGTCACCGAGCTTAAGTGACAAGCTAATCGAGTTAACAGCCTCGATGTTAGCTAGATAGCTATCTAGTAAAAGCAGAGCAGTAAACCGAACACATAGTGCTAGATACAAACAGTAAAAAAAATAGTTTGGATAACTAAGAACAGTTGCTTTCACAAGAAATAACATGTCCTACCTTCTGTAGTTAAATTGATCAATTCAGCGCAGCTAACCCAACCTTAGTAGCTAGCTAGATAGCTACATTCAGTTGAGTATTCCATTTATAAAAGTTGCCCCGTGATAAACCAGATGCCTTGTTCTCACTAGACTATAATGCCTTTAACTTTTTTAAAAAAGAAGCGTTAGTTCAACTGACGTTTGCCAGCTACAGAGTTGCCAACGTTGCCATCTCTCTTTGTGCGCCGCTTTGACTCTGTCCGATTCGTAAACAAATCGTTATTTTGCACCGATTCTTTTCAATGAATCGTTCTTCCTTATTCAAAACTCAGAGCCAAGTCGAATTTTTCGCAGGGCCAATGTAGTGTTACCCGTTCTGAACCTAATGCGAACTAAAGTCGTTAACATTTGGCAGTTCTTCTTATTCGACAGTATTTTCTCCGTGTTTGCAATCGCTCGTTTGTTTTTACACTAGTCGTTTGTATTGTGCGCACGCCAGAATTGGACTTACAAATACGAGTCGGCATCATCTACAAGCAAAATAGTGTAAATCAGGCTTTACCTATGGAGAATATAAGCGCATTTATTTAACATAATTATTGTGGTCACATGAATGATTATCTCAGCCGATTCATTCAAACAGACAGTTCAAAAGAATCAGTTCGTCAAAAACGAATCGAACATGCCATCACTGCAGACGCGTATGGAATCTTTCCAGGGTAGCGTGACTCTGATTAGCAACACGAGATCTGTTAAATGTTAAGAGAGCGGACAGGGCATTTAGCTGTGCTAACGGCATACAAATCAGTTTTAAAGTCAAACTTTTATTTTGAAACGGAAGCCCTTACCAAAAAAAACAAACAGCTAGCACTCACACAGACAGGCAGCGTCCTGGGCATACTACACACTAATCGAGGGGAGGGGAGGGGAGGGGAGGGGTGTTTGTATGGGGTGGACGTATGATGAGATCAGTTAGAGCTTGTGGACTGTGGACTAGAGCTTGTGGTGGACTGATTTTTGCCACTGCTGGTTGACCCGTGTGATCACACACTTTCCCCCCCACATTTCCCCCATTCACATGTGTTTCCCTTAAGGGTATGCTTGGGGTAATGACTAGTTGTATTTTAGATTGTAAATATTAATAATCAAATACGTATTTTACTTTGGGTTCACCATACAACAAAATATGTTTTGATACAAAATTTTATAGCAGCTGGAACACAAAGGTGAGGAGAATGCTTTACAATGCTCAGCTGATTAAATCCAGAAAACTGGCAGAAACAGTTTAACTGGGCACACTTAAGACTCTTTAATAATGACAAAAAACATTTAAGAAAATTAAAAGGACAATTGATCGATGTACTATAAATTTTTTGTTCTTATTGTTCACCAAAAAAAACTCATATACTGTACAACATTTACTATGTTTGTTTTTTTACCAAGCTTGTTTTTTTAAACAAAAAGAATCAATGCAACGGTCAATGTACGTTTGGAAAACAAATTAGTAAATTATCAATTAGTTGGTCAAGAAGTTTTTCAATTTCAGTCTACAAATTGTGAACTGTTATTTCTAAAGTAACAACGCAATAAGAAAAGAAATTCTAAAACGATGCAGCAATAATTGTGAAATTCACAACCAAACGTTCATATATCTAAGTAATATCTGGCCATTTATTAAGCTTTACTTATAGCTGTTTATTTAAAACTTAAAATATAATTGCTGCTATAAATGCTGCTTTTAGTGAAGTTATAGAAATGTTGGTTTAAAAACACAGCACGCATCAAATCACAAGTCATGGTTTATTTGCATTTATTCTAATATTTGCATTACTTGAACAAATGGATGTTTACAGCACAGATAATGGATAAGGATGAGATCATTTTTTCAGATGCCCAGATTGCCTTTGCAGTCATGTGAAAGACCAAACACTCAGGACCAAATAGAGCTTGTGCATTTTACGTTGGCTGTAGACAGCACCATAAAGTCAGCACTGTACTCACAAAATTGTTTGTTTTTATGGACACCCTACTCCAAGCCCTCAAAATACATAATAAATAATTTTCAGTACTGCCTTCAATCAAAGCTAACAAATATTAAATAGATTATCTACTTTTAAATAGTTCAAGTATGTCAAGGTGAAATTGGCAACACAGAACGATTTCTATACACCTAAATGTTTTCTCTCAAGTGACTGAACTGCAATTGGAAAACACCTTTTCTTTTGGACACCCATTTAGAACACATTTCTTTTAAAATTCCAAGCAAAATGACTTGAGATCCCTTTTGCACACACATAAAAAAAGAAATATGAAAACCTGTAATACAAGTTGAGTTTAAAGCTGTAAAAAAGCTGAATAATGAGCTATTTTTAATTGAACTTCTTCAACTTCTAGAATTCATGCAATTTAAATAGATTATTTAAACAAACCCAATGTTGGTTGACTTAAATTCTTTCCACTTAATACTAGTGGAGTCTTTCACTACTATATACAAAATGGCCCGCCTTCATATTAGGAATTAACAGCCAAATGTTAATCAGAGTAGATGCTAGTTGATGCTTGATTGCAGAAGAGACTTAAAATTACTTACTTTTACACCATATTAACTCGAGCACTTTGAGGAAATACAAGTAGAACACCCTTATTTTGAGAAGAGAATCTGTGAAAGCATGTAGTAATGCATGGCACAGTTGAGATAACACATAGACAGTTGTCACTGCCACAGTCATAAAATATGCTTTTCCCCCCTATACCCTTTAGGGGGAAAAAAACAGACAAACAAAAACAAATGTATTCTATGATCAAGCCTCAGTAGTCCATCCCTTCATCGCTTTCATACCAGTCTGAAGGAGCGTCTGTTCCAAAGTAACGATCTCCGAAATTACCTGTAAAACACAAAGCTTTGTTCCATCTTTTACAGTTTTAATCTAACAAAAGCAAAAAGGGCCCAAAGAAAACATTTGGACAATTCGGATGGATCCTTCATTACACCCCCCTCAAGCAAGTATCAGCTTGTAAATGCTTTTTGTATCTAGCCAAGAATTCTTGTCTGGTATTTACTTGAATTCATATTTCCAATTTTTAAGCTCACAGGAAATGCATCAGGCTTGTTTAGATGTTACCTTGACATTTTCTTGGTCTTCCAGACCTCAACTTGACCTCTTTGGTTCCTGTAAACTGCCATTTCTCAATTACAATATGAATTTAGGAAACAGCTACCTGAAAAGTTATTTTTACAGCCTTCTCCTGTTTTATGTTAACCACTTAATATACACACATGAACAAAATTGTTGGTACCCCTTGGTTAATGAAAGAAAAACCCACAATGGTCACATAAATAACTTGAATCTGACAAAAGTAATAATAAATAAAAATTCTATGAAAATGAACAAATAAAAATCTGACAATGATTTTGAACCATGCTTCAACATAATTATTTAAAAAATATATATAAATCATGAAACAGGCCTGGACAAAAATGATGGTACCCCTGAAAATAATTTGACCAAAGGGACATGTTAAATCAAGGTGTGTCCACTAATTAGCATCACATGTGTCAACAATCTTGTAATCAGTCAGTGGGCCTATATTATAGGGCTACAGGTAGTCACTGTGCTGTTTAGTGACATGGTGTGTACCACACTCAACATGGACCAGAGGAAGCGAAGGAAAGAGTTGTCTCCGGAGATTAGAAAGAAATTTATAGACAAGCATGTTAAAGGTAAAGGTTATAAGATCATCTCCAAGCAGCTTGATGTTCCTGTGACTACAGTAGAACATATTATACAGAAATTTAAGATCCATGGGACCGTAGCCAACCTCCCTGTACGTGAGGAGGAAAATTTATGACAAATCAAAGAGACGGATAATACGAATGGTAACAAAAGAGCCCAGAAAAACCTCTAAAGAGATTAAAAGTGAACTTCATGCTCAAGGAACATCATTGTCGGATCGCACCATCCGTCGTTGTTTGAGCCAAAGTGGACTTCATGGAGGACGACCAAGGACACTGTTGTTGAAAACAAATCATAAAAAAAAACAGACTGGAATTTGCCAAACTACATGTTGACAAGCCCCAAAGCTTTTGGGAGAATGTCCTATGGACAGATGGAACTTTTTGTCAAGGCACATCAGCTCTATGTTTGCAGAAGGAAAAATGAAGCATATCAAGAAAAGAACACTGTCCCTACAGTGAAACATGGAGGAGGCTCTGTTATATTCTGGGGCTGCTTTGCTGCATCTGGCACAGGGTGTCTTGAATCTGTGCAGGGTACAATGAAATCTCAAGACTATCAAGGGATTCTAAATAGAAATGTGCTGCCCAGTGTCAGAAAGCTTGATCTCAGTCGCAGGTCATGGGTCTTGCAATAGGATAATGAACCAAAACACACAGCTAAAATGCAAGAATGGCTAAGAGGAAAACATTGGACTATTCTGAAGTGGCCTTCTATTAGCCCTGACCTAAATCCTATTGAGCATCTTTGGAAGGAGCTGAAACATGCCATCTGGAAAAGGCACTCTTCAAACCTGAGACAACTGGAGTAGTTTGCTCATGTGGAGTGGGTCAAAATACTTGCGGAGAGGTGCAGAAGTGACTCATTGACAGTTACAGGAATTGTTTTATTGCAGTAATTGCCTCAAAAGGTTGTGCATTTTTTAAAATAATTCTGGTGAAGCATGGTTCAAAATCAATGTCGGATTTTCATTTGTTCATTTTCATAGAATTTCTATTTATTATTACTTTTCTCAGATTCAAGTTATTTCTGTGACCATTGTGAGGTTTTTCTTTTATTAACTGAGGGGTACCAACAATTTTGTCCATGTGTGTATTTTTCAGAGTGATAAGCAGCCCAGGGCTGCTTACTGTTGGCACAAGATTTTAGAAGATTGAAATTTGCAACAACTAGTATTTCCGAATGATGATTCTGAACAATAACTATAACATGCTAATTAAGGTATGAGACCTTGGTAAAAGATATCTGAGAGCTGGAATCTCTTGCTGCTTTTTCCACTCTAAAATTATACAAACAAAAATTATAATCTTAACAAAGTTAAACAAATAGGTTATTGAGCTGGAATAATCAGTCTGTTAATTGAAAGAGGTGGTTGCAACTTTTGGGTACATACAAACAGTTCATTCCAAATATGCAACTAGAACGTTAGTCAAGTGTCTGTTTGTAAAGCATTCCATAAATAAAGCAGACCAGCTCACCAATGCCTGGAATGATGTGAAACTCGTCATTGACCTTCTTGTCGACCGCTGTGGTGATGATTCGCACCTTGGGGAAGGCATAGGCCACTGAATGAACACCCATTTCTGCCATGAGCAGAGAGAGCAGGAAAATCTTATCCTCCTGAACATCGTGGTCCTAAAAACCAAGGGAAGCACAAGGGTTTCACAAAGACATCAAAGTCATAAGTCAAAGTTACTTACCAAGACTGAACTTACCATGGCAACACACTGGAGAATGTTGGGTTTTTTTTTTTGTTTTGTTTTTTGTTTTTGTGGTGGGGGGGGTGGTGAGGCAAAAGAATATCATATCATAGATATCATATAGAAATTATATATCATGATATATATCATTATTCACAATTTTCCAATACAGCCAGACTCTTATAGGAGTGTGATCTGGACTTGACTCCAGCCAATTCAAAATATTCAAATTACTGTCAATAACTCCTGCATTGCCTAAAATCATTTTTCTACCGATAGGTGTAGACGTTTCACACAAGTAGTTTAAAAACTGTAGTTTTTTTAGCACACTGAAGCAGACATCTCCCTTGCATTTGTATTATCTATCCATCTCTCCCACCATATACCCACAAGATACCCACCACCCACTAAATAAAAACATCCCCATGTTACTTGACACTGCCTGCCCCATACATTAGGGTTGGGATGGTATTGACTTAAGCCATATACAGTGGGGCAAAAAAGTATTTAGTCAGCCAAGTTCTACCTACTTAGAAAGATGAGAGAGGTCTGTAATTTGTTCACCGCAGGATGATGTTGCATAATTGTGCATGTTTAATCTGCCTGGACATAACGCCAGTTTTATCCCCTCTCTTAATCCATTTTATATCCAATTTCCTGTTGTGCTATCTAATGTTGACCAGATAAGGATGCCCCCCCCCCTTTTGCAATACCTAGTAATACCTTACACATTTTCTACTCATTTACCACCATCTTTCTAAAAATGTTCTTAGATTAGTTCTTAAGAAAAAGTCCTAATAAAAAAGTCTATATTAGCTTCATGATGTGTTTCTAAATCGCATGCCATGTTTTTAAATGTGTTTTTGATCTCGGCTACGCTTTTATAATGCAGGGTCCCAATTGTCCTTGTAACAAAACTGAACAAAACACAAATAAGACGACATTGGTGACCATCAGAACCTTTGTAAAAATTGCATGAGTGGGTTTTAAGAAGAAATTTCTCCTTAAAAGGGTTGGTGAATAGGCCACTGACTAAAATAAATAATAAAGAAAAAATAAATAATTAGTCCATGTTATTTAGAACACAAAAAGCAGCCTACAGCTGTGCACGCTCTCTTTTAGCACTGGATAATGTCTAGAGTTACAACCATTGGTCTAAGATTATTTTTAATTTTTTAAAAATTAGTTTACATTGTGCCTAAAAGGTTTGTTTCTTATTGAGAATTTTTCACTTACGTAGGTTATATATTAATTATTTATTGCAGTTATTGGTGCTGCATTCAATATCTTTGTTACCATAACAGACAAAAAACAAAGCAAAAACAAACAGGGCTAACACCTATTTTAACTTAATGGGGTTTATGTTGATCAATCCAATCCGGAGTTTTGTAGTGGAACACCAAATCAGCCAATTTTAATTCTTAAGTTATGTGCTACACAAAAAGAAAAAAGTATAATGAACTAGTAAATCTAAGGTTATCATCTCTGAGGTCTTATATGCACTGACTTACTATCCCCATACTGTTGGAAAAACTGACACTTCTTTAATATTTACTAAGATCATATAACTGAAACGGTGGACAAAAAAACAAAAACAAAATAGAAGATTTAGAATGAACAGCTTACAAGTAATACTCGGACAGCCATGAGAGCAGCAGCCCCTGTGGACACAGTGCTGTCCATCAGGATCACATAGTCCTCACTGATGTCCTTTGGTAAGCGCAGGTAATGAAGCTGAGAAGTAAATCAGACAAGGACAAGATTAAGACAAGACAACCATGTACACCATTTGTGACAGGAATGGGATGGAATTTGGCTTCTGCCTTTAACCCATCCGTGCAGTGAACACATACACATGCACATCAGTGAAACACACACAGTAGAGATTGAGCACACATGCCCAGAGCAGTGGGCAGCCTTTGCTGCGGCACCTGGGAAGCAGACAGGGTGAAGGGTCATTGCTTAAGGGATTTAACATCTTGCTGTATTTTATATTAAAGAAAGTGTGGCAAAATGAAAGCAAGAATGTTTGGTTTAAAGCTGAAAGCAGTGTAGTGAACTAAACTGAACATGACTACAGTCTAAGGGGCAGCAGAGGGCGCTGTTACCACACCACCAGAACTCTTGTTCACAATGTAGCAGCCTTTGTGAAAATATGCTCTGACTGAGCTGAAGTGGCCAGAACACAAAGGCAGTGTTTGGCTGCATATAGCAGTTTAGGAAAGTAATCACTGATTAGCTTGGACAATAGTGTAATATAAAGTGTTTCTACACAACTGAGCTCTTCTCTGCTTTGCCCTCTCTTTAACATGAACTAAGAGGTGCCATTCATCCGAGTGAAGATGCTCTGGTATATATTTTCACATTTAGACACGCCCCCAAATATCTAAACACCAAAATGATAAAACAGTTGATATCCAAATATTCAAATAATTGGGGGCACAGTTCTCCCTTTTACATGAGGAAAAATATCACATGCTAACACAAATCTTGGAATATGTCAGGTCTTAAGCCGCAGGGTCAGTACCTCAGGCTCTCCAGTGTCATGGTTGG
Source organism: Salminus brasiliensis (assembly GCF_030463535.1). Classification (NCBI taxonomy): domain Eukaryota; kingdom Metazoa; phylum Chordata; class Actinopteri; order Characiformes; family Bryconidae; genus Salminus; species Salminus brasiliensis. Next base: position 46,737,769 of record NC_132878.1, on the reverse strand, counting down.
TCTGGATGAGAATCTTTCCCAGTCGAATGTCTTTACATACTGCCATTAAGGCCTGCTCCATGGTCTCCCCTGCACGCAGAATGGACACCCCAGTGATCTACACACACACACACACACACACACACAAAATACCTGGGTGTAAGGGAGGCAAGAAATGCATGTAGTCACACAAAAATAAGGTAATGAATAGACTGTTTTTCAGTAGCTACTGGAGCAGTGCATCATGAAAAATGTATGTGTTACTGTATTGAACCACATTAGTGATCACATCATTGTGTGTGTGGCGTGTGTATGAGAGAGAGAGTGTCAGCAATCAGGATTGGAAACAATGCTTACATTTTACTGAGAGACTGGTAAAATCACAGGGCTAATTTTAAGTAATTAGGTCATTACGGAATCTACAAACAGAAAATAATACTAACCCTTTTTCCACTGAGTCTTTTTCCTTCATATATGGTCCCTTGGGGTGTCTCGACAGACACTGGCTGTGAAGAAAGTACAGTGCTACAATAAGTAACACTTGCATTCATTTGTGTAGTTATAGCACTCTACAGACCACTTCTGTTATGCTTTATTTGATGTTCACTTTCATAAGCTAGAGAACCACAGGTTTAAAGACCGCTTCTTCATCTAGCTTCATCTGTCTGTGTTAACCTTGGATAAGATTTGTTTGTAAGTATATAGTGTTTTTAGAAAATATTTCTGCTTATATTTCATTGTATATCATTATTTCACACTACAGCAACTTCACTGGATAGAAGTGCTGGATCTTCCATAAACTGGCATATAAGCCTTTAACACTTGGAGCTGTAATCTGGTGATGTGATGAGCTATGATGAGCTTTTAATAGAGAAAGCTTGGATGGATGCTGCTCTCGCTACACTGAAGCTGAGAACACAAAGAGATTGGAGAAGATAAGGCTAAAGCCTTCGAGTTCTCAGTAGCTGAGTCAGACAGAGGCAATATAGCAACAAACATTGCAGCTCCTTCATCTCAATCACCACGGAAAAAAACAGTTGTAGTTTGTAGTAGTACAATTGACTCAGCACATTGTCAGCCTCAGCAATTCAATCCTGCTGTCAATGCTTTTTCAGACTTCACCAATTGTGGCCTTAACAAGACTAGACCACATACCTCAACAGAGCCACATTCTAAAGCTTACCTTCATGCCTCACACCCCATTCTTACCAAATTTGATGATCTGATAGATAGCATTTTGGAATGGAAGTCAAGTCTCCATTGAGGGAACAGGACTCCGTGAGGAGCTTGATCTGCTAAGTAGGTTGTTAGGCCCACAATCTTCAGCACATGTCAAAAGGATTTGAGCGGTCCATATCAATGACCCAGCTCTAGGCTTAAAAATGCCATGGACTCGACTAGAAGAATGTTATGGGTCACTGGAAATGATTGAAAAGTCTCTCTTTGACAGAATGGAGGTTTCCGAAAATCAGCAATAAATATTCTCAGAAACTCAGATAGCTTGGCGACCTGCTACAGGAGGTAATATCCTACCTGGACTGACTTACCTAGACACAGCTTGAGGCCTGAACCCCATAGTAGAGAAGTTGCCATTTAGCCTTTAAGACAAATGGATCTCTCATTAAAGTAATAACAAGCTGCACTACAATGTACATTTCCCACCATTTGCCTACTTCGCTGACTTTGTTTGCAAAGAGGCTTACATTCGCAATGATCCACATTCAACTGCTACTGCAATAAAGACTAACAGTGCAGTGATGGAAATGAAAAGTTCAAGATAGAAACTTCATCTCATGGACCTTTCTTCTGCATCTGATTCTGACTCTATAGTGCTGGACAGGATATTGGTAAGCCATGTCTGAGCAAAACCATTGACGAATGCAAGGCATTCCTTAAAGAAGCTGGTATATGTTTCAGATGTTGCTCTTCAAGCAGACATGTTGCCAAAGATTGTATGGTTGCAGTTAATTGTAAAGAATGCAACAGCATCAAACACACTCTTCACCCATGACCAGCTCCATGGTGTAGCCAGACCCCTGAGTCAAAAGATGGCGGGGAGGAGAAGAGTGAAGCATCTCCTACTGTGAACTCCAAGTGCACAAATGTCTGTGGAGAAAACAATAGACCACACTCTTGTTCTGAGATCTGCCTCATCAAAGTGCACCAAGGGACAACTGGACAGATCAGTGAGGCTCTATGCTATTCTGGATGACCAGAGTAACCGGTCACTTGCAATACTGTAGTGCAACTACATCACTGAAGACAGGTCAGAAATACCCACTCTGGAGTGGCCAAACATCATACTCACCTTAACTACATTGCTAAGCACATTCCCCCACTAGACCCAGAGGCATAAATTCTGCTTCTTGGGCATGATGTCTTACAGGTCTGCAAGTTAGAGGTCAGCGCAACGGCCCCAACAATGTACTATATTCCCTACGCTTGGATCTTGGCATAATCAGTGAAGTCTCTAGGTACAGCTCACAAACTTAAAGATGCAAGCGTGTTCCACACTCAGTTTCTTGAGAACAGACACTCTTACTTCATACCTTGCCCAAACCATCTTATTCTGAAAGAGAAGCTCATTGAGAATGGTAACACATTGCTAGCCTTTGTTCCTGCTCCACATGCTGAAGATGAGTTTTCAGCACACAGAGCATGATAACAAGGTTGCCTTCTTTATTGAGAACAAGCAGTTCATCGAGCTTACGGATAAGATATTCATGGATGAAGGGAACACTTGCCTTCTGCACATCAAGACCGTGTCTGTCTATCAACAGAGAGCAAGCTCTGGGTGGGTATAACTCTCTTTGTTAAACTCTTGAAAGAAAGACCCATATAAAGCAACATTTCTTCATGTTCATGCAACCGATCTTTTATTAACATCATAAAGAGCCTTCTGGTTCCTCCCTATATTTGGAGTGTACCACCCCCACAAGCCAGGTCAAATGCAGATTGTGTTTGACTACAGTGCCAAAGACCTTGGAGCGTCTCTCAATGATATGTTGCTGACCGAACCAGACCTGAACAACAGTTTGCTGAGAGTTCGACATAAACAAATTGCTGTTACTAATATAGAGCAGATGTATTACAGCTTCATTGTATGTGTGTTCATGTGTTTGGCAACAGTCCCTCGCCAGCAGTGGCCTCAGACGGGTTGTTCTATATGGAGAAGATGAGTTTGGTCATGCAGCAAAGTTCATCCATAGATAGTTCTATGTGGACGACGGCCTCAAGTCGCTGCCCTAAAGTCGCTGCCCTCTGTAGCTGAAGCAATCAGCTTACTCAAAGTAGTTTGTGATATGTTGTCTATGTCTAATTTACATCTTCGTAAGATTCAACTGGGACCTGAGCAATGATACGTTTACCTTCAGGGTCGCTACCACCACAAAGCAATTGACACGCAGAGGTGTGCTTTCCACTGTGAAGTTTGTTCAATCCACTAGGCTTAGTAGAACCAATCTCTATATAAGGAAAGTTCCTGCTTGGAGAATTCACTCACAACACTGCTGACTGGGATGATCCCATCCCACCTGAAAAAGGAAGAACGTGGATGACTTCGTTCATGTCTACATCGCCAGCAGTGGAGAAGGGTTTTGGGAGAGATGGAATCCAGATGGGAGAGATGGTTCCAAATGCCAGAAAAGTCATCCCAACATCAAGGAGGGAGACATAGTGCTTTTACGTGATACCCAGGTGGAGAGAACCCAGGCTTTGGTTATGAAAGCCTTCCCTGGAAGCGACAGTAAGGTCAGAAAATTGGAGCTTTAGGTCACCAGTGGACTTCCAAGATCTTCTTCCGGTCCATCACTAAGGTGGTGGTGCTTTCGTCTCCCAAGGATCACCTAGATACTTATTCACCTTAAGGTGTTTAGTCTTCAATAGTGACAATGCCAGACAGGGAGGTTATGTTACATGCATTTCTTTATGTGGTTAAACGACCCTCTACAGACCACTTCTGTTAAAAATATGACACAAATAGCATGGTGGACACTGGTGATGAACTTATGTATCCTTCTTGTAAACAGTACACTGTGAAAAATACACAGCGTTAGCAACTAATTCCTTCAGTTCATTTTCTACAGAATGGAAAAGATAACAAAACTGTGGTCACTGATAGCCAAAGAGACACTAACCTTCAGTGGCAGGAAGGAGAGGGCATGCTCAATAAGAAGCCTCATTAATCTCTTGGAATAGAAAATGAATTCATCCCGGTTAGTTTCCTTATTCCTGCAAGAGCAGAGACACGTATATATTAATACGATGTGGCCTTTGCTCAAGTGGAATATCCTTATTAATTAACTGTCTCTGTTAAAAGGATTTTCTAATGTAATTAGTGCGGTCATACCTGATAATAGTGTGCATTCCCCGCACCTGTGGAGTGCTCTCCATAACACTCAGTGTCTTAGGCAAGGGCTGACCTTGATGCGCAGACGCTAAGGCAGATCTACACACAACCACAAAGCTAAGATTACAATCAAGCACACCAAAAAAAAAAACAAAAAAAAAAACAAACAAAAAAAAAAAAAAACTATGAATGTACTCTAAAGCCTTGCTAGGAAAGCCTTGATGATAACTGTTAAGGTAGCAAGTCAGTGGTAAGATCTTAAAGGAAAATTTCAATGCATTTATACATTATGACATGTTTTATTAGAATTTTAACATATTTAACAACAGAAATTCCTTTAATAGGCTTTTAGGGCAAATAACTAGAAAGTTATGTAACAGTTATGTAATAGTTATGTAATAACCTATTTTAATTATACTTCTTAATACACACATCTGAATATAGAAATGGTTTTTGGATTTTTTTTGGACAGTGTTTAGGATCTCTGCATTAGACGACTGAAAAAAAGTGTCATGTTTGTTAAGAAGCTATGTTCAATTTAGAAAGGAAAAACTGAGAATACATTAAGAGGCTTTTGCATTCACAGTACAAATGTTATGTGGTTGCACCCTGGACCACCTCTAAAGGTAAGGATAAAGATACAATTTGAAACTGTATGATTGGATTACCCTTGACACAGGTTAAATGCCTGAATGAACGGGGCTTAAAAAGATGATGTTAACTAATCTACTTTTAAACATATGGTTTTACAACCTGAAACTAGGTCAATTGGAAGCCTATATGAGGTAATGTATGCACTCTGTTTTATGTTTCACAAAGCACCATTTAATATTACAGAGACACTATTAAAACATGCTTTTTGAGAAACATTGAAATTTTCCTTTATTAAAAAAGAATTACACGTGAACATCAAAAACAATGCTTTGCAGAGGAACAGTAAGAATAAGAAATACTCCACTATGCCACATCTTCATTAACTGAATGGACATACTTGGAGACATCCACTTTAGAGTTGCTTAGTTGTATAGTTAATAAATTAATATTTATTAATATAATACAAATATTTAATTGTTGTTGCCCATAATTAGAAAGCTCAGCTTAAAATCTTAAGCCCCGGGACACAGATGGCTTGTATAAAAAACTGGAGATGTTAGTTGGCCATACACTTAAAAGTAAGTAAAAACAAACAAAGAACCTCATTGTCAGTAAGAGACTGAAGGCAAATATCTTGGAAAAGAGATGAGGGCAAAAACACAGAGAAATTCCAGAGAGAGATATAGGGGAACAAGACAAAATACAATGGAAATGGAACTAAAAAGAGGGATGCAGGAGTTTATCCTCACATATCCCAGCGGAGCTTCCTCTGAAGAAGGTGACACAGATTCATTGTGATGACAAGAGACAGAAAAAGAGAAGGGAAAGAGAACACAACCCCATTAAAGCTCAAAGTCAATTTAGCTACAGCCATGTCAGAAACTGCAGCAGTGGGTAGTGACCCTGACATAGGGTCACTTAGGGCGTGTGTGTGCACATGGGGATGGTCAGGTTTAGGGGATGTTTCTTTGGTAAAATGAGAATGTACTTCACTCCTTTTAAACATGATTATAAATTTTAAACATGAATCAATCAATTTTGTTTACTTAACTATAACTATGTTTGATCAAACAAAACCACTGAATCATCCCCTCACCCATGTTAACTAAAGCCTTAGAAACACCAAAAGTGCAAAAAGAGATTAAGGATAAATACAGTATTTTACTTCTATTATAAAGCACCCCAATGTCAGGGTTCAGGTTCAGGGTACAGCAACAATTATGAACTTAATAATGACTTCCGAGTATGTAATTTGTATAATTTGTAAACAGTATCCAATCAGTGTAAATACATTTCCTTCATCCAGTCTCTTATTACATCTCTGTGGTTTTGTGGGGAGAAAGAAAACAAAAAATACTGATAGATGGAGGTGGAATGAGGGAGATTGGGGATTTGCAGCCATACCTCACTGTGATTTCTCGCTGAGATGAGTTAGAGTGCATTCAGTCAGGGAGGGATTTAGCAAGTATTTCATTAAAAATGCACACGAGGAAGGAGAGAGATTTAAAAAAGAAGAAAAAAAAGAGACTCATGAAATGGAACATCCAATGAAAGAAAGCCATTCCAACACTCAGCCCCTCCCCACGTGATATAAACATACATTTAAAAAAAGGAGTATGGTCACATGTAATGTTCCATCAATTTCAGTTGAATTCATCATGTTTTTCTCAAAATGACAGTGTTCCATCAGTCTTTCTCTGTGCAACCAGAACTAGCATAACAGGAAACTCAAAATGCCTTTATAATCAAAACAGAACACCACTTAAAGCTGCTAATCTACATTTCTAAGTCCAGGAGGTACTGTATAATTTTAAGTCTTTTACTAAATTAAACGGATAAGTTAGTCATTTAGAGCAGTTTGATATGAAATGTGTTGGCAGGTCAGAATTGTTCACAGTAATGGTGATGGGAACCAGACATCTAAAAGAGTTTCACTTCCAAAAGCTACATTACAGAATGGAATTACATGAAATGCTTACAAAATGTTTCACTATTCTGTATAAAACTCATAAAACAAATCTATATTTGCATTGTAGATATTACAAACACTGATTCTCATCACCACCACTTCACAACAAACCACTCTGAATGCATTTGCTTTCAACATTAGCCTCACTTTGACTGATCTCATTAGGATAACAGCCATATTTTCCAAGGATAATCAACCATTGACAATTTAATTTCTAAGAAATGTTTTAACCTTTAAAGCAGGTGTGTGCATGCGAGTAAATGAGGGATATATCATCATGGCAGCTCTGTTACAGTATTACTGGCTTCACAAAGACATGAGAAACAAACTGGAACAATGCCAGTACCACTTTGGCCATTGCTGTCCAAGGTAAACTCGAGAGAGGCTTTTTAGCATGCGTGCAAAGCTTAGAAATTGCTTACACATATGTGTAGACTCACAGACACAGGGCTCTGTATATACACACACACAACTGCAAATGACCTCAACTTCTAAGCTTTGCAGGAATGTTCAAAAGCTTCTTTCTTAAATTCACCTTTGACAGCTACCAGTTAAATTTGGCTTTGTGTTATTTGCCTATTTTGGAGGTTATGGAGAATAGTGAAATAAGGCAAATCTTCAAAATATAGTATTAGGTTTCATATGCACACTCATGCAACAAATCTCAGATAGCTGGGATGATGACATGCATGAAGGCCATTCTTAGTTTATACTTCAGACCCAATGACCGTATGTACATTATTTTAATTTCGGTGTCTGTAGACATAAACATGTTATTTTGACATACCTTTTCAAGTTGACTATGGACATGCTGGACAATTAAATCCAAAGCTACGAAGTTCTCCCCACCTTAAGATGAACAGAACAGCATAAGACACAACAAACCATAACAAATATACTACTGATGATACTAATATACTAATCCTAAAAGCATGGGTACTATTCTAATATTGGCTACTACTCCAGCAGTTCTAGAAATACTCAAACCAGTCCATCTGGCACCAACAATCACACCACTTCAGAAACACGGAGATGAAATTTAGTTTCTCTAATTTAATGGTTTATATGAACATTATCTGAGACTTCTAGCCCATATCTGCATTCACGTCTTCTAAATAATTTGATCTGTGAGCATATATTTGACACTTGAAGTTGAATTAAGGTTAAAATGAGCTATATTTATTTCTATTTTAATATATGTGCTCATTGGAGAGATTTTATAATTGTTCAAGGACAAGTGTCACAATAATAATATTCAATATATTTGTGCAAAATTATATCAGTATAATTGATATCAGGCTTACGTTTTAGTGAAATTCTTTGAGAGTGAATCTACGCAATTGTGCAATATTCTTTTTTTACCTTCTTAAGGCCAAATTTAGTTCACCACTTACCTCTTGGAACCACAATATCTGCCACCTGGACTGTGGGTTCAATATACTGTTCGAAAGCTGGCTTTACATATTTATTGTACTGTTTAATGACACCAGCAATGTCGCGTCCTCGCTCCGAAATATCCCTCTTCAGCCGCCTGACTAGCCGGATGTCCGAGTCAGTGTCCACAAACACCTTCATGTCCAGAAGCTATGGGCAATACACCAAAAGAAGAGGTAGGTGAGGAGGTAAAACATGCAACAATAATAATAATAAACAAATGTTCGGGGCACAAAATATATGTTTTAAACGCTATTAGATTTTATTATTTATTCATGATACATATCACTGTAAAAATACACACGCACAGTTAATGGCATGTACACTGAAATATTATATTGTACAGTTGTCATAAATCTACACAGAACTACTATTTTTTTTTAAACCCTCATAGTGTAGGATGTGCATGGAGCAATGTACTGTTAAAAATGTGGAATATGCTATTTTAAACAGGAGCAGGTAAAAAAGTAAAACTGTTGTTGTGTACTTAAACATCAATGGCAGTCAAATGTAAATTCCAATTGATCACAGAACAATTAGACATAATTTGTTTGAAGTTGGACAACATTTCTCCTAAATCCCAAATAAAAATATTGCTATTTAGAATTTAAATTATTAAAATTTAAACAACTTTGAGAGCATTCAAAAATCGCTATGGTGAGAAAACCTTGACTGCCAATCTCAGCATTACTATTGAGTGACTTTATGCCATTCATAGAATGCAAATTCAGGTAACTTAGGTTGGTTTGATGAAATGCCTGAAACAAAATGGCTGCCATACACGTAGAGATGCAAAAAAAAATCAGAGCTGTATGTATCAATGATGTTTACTTGCATGTCCAAATCTTCTATCCTGAAGCTGGCAACCACCTGATTTGTTTTAAGGAAAACTTGGTAAAGAAATAAAACTAATATGCATTCATATCTGAAGTGTTTGAAAATACTTCCTTTTCTAAGTATAGAATAATGGGTGCTAGAGTAACGTTGCTAACAAACACTGGAATTTTATCAATCTCACACACCTAAAACCATCTCCAAAGCTGCTAAAAAAGGTATTCAGATTAATCAATGTGAAGATTTCAACACAACTAATAGGCTTATTTATATGATTATATATATATATATATATATATATATATATATATATATATATATATATATATATATATATATATATATATATATATATATTGAACAGATTGGAGATTACTTTTTGAAAACCTTTAGTCTTTGGCAGTCATTTAATGGTTTTTGACCACCTGCCTCCTCAGGAATCTGGTGGTAGCCAGTGATACCATCCTCTTTCTGCCATGTTTCTAACATGCAATCAAACATCACAGTTAACAGACCCCTAGTCAGTCCAGGTATTTGTTGTGCTTTAGTTCAAGCACACCTGATGTAATTAATGACAACTAGTGGAATTTTGTGTTGAATCTAGAGAAACCAGTTATTTGAGTTGGTAGCAGTATGTGTAGTGAATGTTAATGTGTATATAGTCTGTGTATAGTCTACTGTGAGGGACAAGCACCTACATTTTAGTTTATTGCAAAAAGCTGAACGTTTGTACATTTTGCTAATAAACCTAATTTGCAATGACCTGACCATGTTGGCAGTTGTAAATTATTCACCAGACAGTAGAGATGCTGATTTTCAATTGTTCTTAGATCTTTTCAAATCCTTTCCCAGACTTATCTGCATCTAGTTTAAACACACTTGTGGTAAGATATTTTGTTGAGTCATTATACATAAACATTCATTTAAAAGTATAAAATGAAGTAACAATGTACAAAAATAAAAATGAGCTGGAGTGAGTGAGTGAGTGAGTAAGTGGAGTCTTTGCATAGACACAAGCACCCATGCATGCACTCCCCATTAACTATAACTATTGGAATGGCCATAGTGGAATATAGTAAAACTAAAAGACTGGTCATCATGTGGAGTGCACAGCTGACCAGAGCTTAAAGAGCTTTTCAATGATAAAATTACAAACAGAAAAAGATGAAATTAATGGTTGTTTATATTACATTATTTGTTAAACTCAAACTCATATTGAAACATACACAAACTGTCTAAGGAATGTTTAGGTGTAAATTAAATGTTGTCTCTAGTCAGAGAGAGAGAGAGAGTGTGTGTGTGTGTGTGTGTGTGTGTGTGTGTGTTTTTTGTTTGTTCATTTGTTATTAGTGTGGAGAGAAGGTCCCATTTCTTTGGAGATGTGAATGGAGCTGCGATGGTCAAAGCTACATTTTTTCAAAGACACAGCCATCCATGTACATTGCCACAACCATTAATCAGGCTACATGCAGCTTTACCTGACACAAGCCATCAAACACACAATGTCACAGTCCCTGTATCTCTTCAAATCTCTCCTTAGGTACTTGCACTGTATCAATCGCTAGATGCTCTGACTTTATGCTCTATTTACTACCTATAATCACTATACACAGCCCTAATACTATCCTACCAAGATGGCGCCCACCGTGGCAGACATCTGTGTGTTTCTCCGCCTATTTATTATTTTAACTAGCGCTCAAGGCGGAAGCGCGTCAAGAGAGGTAGGCTACATGCTAGGCTAAAGGCTAGGTCTATGCATCCACCACTACCTAGCCTGTTGCTAGCTGAGAGCGGAAACCTGGCTCTCCAAAAACACACTTGACAAACGCACTCTGTCCACCGCATCAGAAATGTTCAACTGACTCAGAACTTTTATCTGCCAAGAGTGTTCAGCGTTGTGTTTATCTTGGCTGTTTACATTCTGCCACACACAAACTCAGCTATGGCGCTGGGGCTGCTGCATGTGTTCATTGTCGCCGACAATTTTAACCACAGCAACCTGAGGACTGTCCTCCCCAACTACCATCAGCATGTGTGCTTTCTGACAAGGGAGAACAACATTCACAACCAAGTCTACAGCAACATGAGGGGTGGCTACAAGGCTGTGGCTCGGCCTTACTTCGAACAGTCCGACCACATCTCTGTGTTCCTCTACCCAGCATACAGGCAACTCCTTAAGCAGCCCCCCCCCTAGTAAAACTAGAAAAGTGTGGAATGAACTGGTGCCTCAGGACTTAGGATTGGATGTGTTCAGAACTGCTGCTATAAGAGAAAACTGTACTGTTGACTTAGGATTTATTCTGGAGTAACCAGCTACATCAGCACCTGCATAGAAACCATTGTTCCCACAAAGGACTGCAGAAATTATCCCAACCAGAAACCATGGATACACTGTGATGTTTGGTCCATGCTATGTGTCCGCTCCACTGCATTTCTTTCAGGCAATGCTGAAGACTACAAAAGAGGCATATACGACCTATGTAAATCTATCAGACAGGCCAAGAGACAGTATGGAATGAGGCTGGAGGAATGCTTCACCTCTGGACTCCCAGCGCATGTGGCAAGGACTTCACATCACAGACTATCAACAGAGGAGCAGAGAGGTCACAATCAGCCACACTACACTACCAGACAAGTTCTATGCTCGATTTCGAGACCCAGACAGCCAGAGAGGGGTTATGGCCAAGGGGAGCACACAGAACACATCGCTTGCTGTGACGCAAGTGGCCGTTTGCTAGGCTCTAAAGAGAATAAACCCACGGAAGGCAGCTGTCCCAGACCATATTCCCGGGTGCGCACTCAAGGTTTGCTCATCAGAGCTGGCTGGTGTGTTTGTGGACATACTGAACCTGTCCCTTGCACAAGCTTTTGTGCCATCTTGCTGCAATACCACCAGCATCCTCCCCCTCCTTAAGAAAAATGTCATGACCTGCCTGAAAGACTAATGCCATGTTGTACTCACCCCAATTGTGATGAAGTGCTTCGAGAGAATAGTCATGAGTCACATCCAGGAGACCATCCTCGACACACTGCCATTAACACAGCCCTCACACATCTGAAGGGCAAGGACACATATGTGAGAATGCTATTTATCAACTACAGCTCAGCATTCAACACGGTCATTCCAACCAAACATATGACTGCGTGGCCTCCCAGAGCAACACCAGTATCAAGTTTGCTGATGATACAGTCATCGGACTGATCACTGGTGGGGACGAGACAGCGTAATGATTGTTGATCCGAGGAGGAGGCAGGAGGTACACCCCCCTCTCTATATAGGTGAGACAGAGGTGGAGAAGGTGAAAACCTTCAACCTCCTTGATGTTCACATCAGTGACAATCTCACCTGGTCACACAACCCGCACCACATTGTCCGGAAGTCCCAGTAGTGGTTGTATTTTCAGCCAAAATTCTCACCAACTTCTACAGGAGTACGATCAAGAGCTTTCTTACCAGATCCATTACGGTCTGGTACAGAAAATTGCACAGCTCAGGACAGGAAGACTCTCCAGCGTGTGATTAAGATTGCACAGTTTCCGGAGCAGCCTTCCCCTCACTGCAGGACAACTAAAGGACCAGGGTCATCAGGAGGATCCACAGCATTATCAGGGACAGTACACACCCTTAACAGAGCCTCTTCACGCTCCTAGCATCGGGCCGACGCTACAGGAGTGTTGAAGTCCAGGACAGCCAGCCAGACAAACAGTTTCTATCCACAAGCCATCAGGCTTGTAAACACCTCCTTCCTCCTTCCACTCTGAACTGGCTAAACTCTGACATGCACAAATTAATATAAGCCCACTGCATATATTGCTGCTACTGTTATAATAGTAACGTTTACTTCTGTACTTCCACAATGCACTTTACACATGCACAGGTAACTCTACTCTACTAGCAACTTGCATATGCATCCATGCTGTACTGTAAGTAGTGTACCAAGTAACATTTAGTGTTTTTCTTTAACTAAGCTTCACACACACACACACACACACACACACACACACTTTTTATATTGATATAAGATTATGTCGGTAAATGCAGGAACTGCAAAGTAAAAATTTCATTGTATAGTGTAACTGCTTGTTTAACTTTTTATGCCTGCAGTTCTTAAAATGTAGGCTATGGAATTGGTATATTTATTAAATATTTTTTTGGTTTGCTGATGCTTTGGAAACTTTTGGGAGGATTTGCACAAATTTAGCATGCAACAGATTTTCATCCACTTGCCACTTGTGACAAACAAAAAGCAAACCACACACTTTCACACTAACTGGTATAAAAAAGTGCTTATTAGTGTAGTAATTTAAGCACAGAGGTATGTGGTTCGGGATGCACAAAAAGACAAGCAGAATAGGAAAGAGGTCTAGTTGGATATAGGTATTGATACTCTTTTTAACTTATGTTGTAAACCTGACGCAGTCATGTTTTTTTTTTGTTTGTTTTTTTACAACACCCAGGTACTTGTTCAGTCTCTTGTCATATCAAGATTTGACTACCGCAACTCCCTTGTGAGTTAAAAGGAATGGTGCCACTTTTCAGCACTTACAAACAGCTCTGTATATATGAGAAACATGATCTCTTATCCTAATGGCTCTGATGAAAAACAGAAATAAAACAAAAATGTCCTCATAAGTACATTATGGGGAAGTAAAGTAAGCCAATGGTACGGATTTAATGGCATACGTGAAATTAGGAAACAGGTGAACAAATCTTTTTAATCTACAAACCCTTTTGTAGATTTTTTAGGGAATAATACGTGAGTCGATTTTTTGAGTCGAGTTCTACACATCACATAATTTGAACTTACCTTCAAAAGTTCTTTATTGGCAAAAGCCAATATCCCTTCAAATATTACTACATTGGCCCCATAGATTGTTTTCTGCAAAGAACACATGCAATAAAAATATAAATATGGTAAAAGGACAAAATTATAAAGAACATTCTATTCCAGGGGGTCCCTAAGCATTATCCATATGCAAAACTGGATGTGGATTATGTACAGCAGTTACATTTCTTAATTTTAAATGCTTTGCAAGGTCATGCAACACAAATCACACACTCTTCTATAGGTTAACTTTGCTTTAGCTTTTTTTAAAGTGATAAATGGTTGTTCACATTTTGAAGTTCCCCTCCAACATAAAGTTTTCATTCTTAGTCGTTTGGAGCTTTAACAAGTCAATGCTCTAAAGTATAGACTTTCTATAGTATAATAAATAAATCACATAAACATGTGAAACATATACTGTAAGGCATAAAGGCCACAAAAGAAAGCTGATATCAGCGGTGGTACAAAGAGCAGTCTCATGCCAGATTGAGACTTTGTTTTTTTGCAGCAACTCAGCACATGCATGCCTTAACTCGAGCAGCTCATATTCACAACTGGATAACAGTGGTGTGAAATATTTTAAGGGGAAAATAATTCTCAAATGTATAGTCCTATGTACCTTCATGCCTAATGTTATTACACAAATAACTAAACTTCTAGGGATAAGGAAATTAGCCATTTGTGACTTAGTAGCACATGCATAGCAAATGTTCATAATTATGACAAATATTAATTTAATCAGAAGTTTTCTTAGTTATTAGTTATAAGTTATTCTTGTGTTAAAGTTAGGCCATGTAACTACTGTTACACACAATGCAATCATGTTTTTCATGTTGTGTGTTGCACTATAAGAAACTCTTTGTTATTTCTAGATCTGTTACAGTATATGATTATTTTGAATCCCTCCCTATACCACATTTGTGGTTCTTTTATGGTACCCCATTTTCTAGCATTGGAGATCTATTCTCTGTCCAAACAGAAACACCACTGCTGGCTTAAGCTCACTGCATTTCATATATCAACCATAGTGTAAACTTGATTTAAAAAGTAAAAATCTTGGCATCAGCCAAGTCATTATTTACAGATTTGCATTATTTATTAATTTTTCATTTCTCAACTAAATTAAATCACAACTGGAATTCTCCCACACCTTGTACTTATAAACAGTCTCTTTAACCAATGTACTGCTCTCTTTCACCAACTTACTTACTCTAGCAGTTTATTTGCTATACTTGTCATTACAGTCTTTTGGTGACCTCTGAGATTAACAACCTCCCAAGAGGCTCTAAGGTGACATTCAAGCTAGTGAGGCAGTCGTGCTTCAGCTGTAAAAGCTAATTAATGTAAAGGCTACAAAATAGCTGGGAAGTATGATTACAGTTCTGAAATTGCAAAATATAAGCAGATTTGAATTAGTGTTGTCATGGTGCTCTACTATTTAGCCTTGTGCCTTTCAAAGGGGAGGGTGCTTGTCAGGCACAGTGTAAAATCCAAACATTACTACCACCTTTCAATCAGAGCCAACTCTGAAATGCCCTGCTTCTATTTTAAATACCATATGAGAGGCTCTTGGCCATTTAATGAAATGTATTAGAAAGACCGTATTTAATGATTATTACATACAACAAATATCATTTTCAGACAGTTACTATTTGTTACAATCTTACAAGTTGTTTGGATTCTCCCTCTGACTCCTTCATAATATAAATGAAATTATTCATGTATTTATCAAACAACAATTCTAAAATGTGTTCTTGTTCTCCCCTCTCTCTCATTAAGTCTGTCCATGTGTCCTGAGGACAAAACGCAAATATACAGAGACACTATGTACTTACCCATTCTTTGCGACGGCAGTGGGAAGTGAAATCATACACAGGTACTTTTATGCTTTTGCCCTTCTTCAGTTTTCTCAGTACAGTCACCAGCAACTCAAAGTCAAAAGCGTCTGGATGATCAAAGTTGTATTCATTTTTAGCTGCCAGCTCCTGTTCCTCTTTGGACAACACCTGATTATATAGGAGAGGTCGCACAAAAACATAAATCACTCAAAGCATTTGCAGCAGATCCTTAAGTCCGGTAAGCTGGGTCCCCTATGGATTGCATCAAAGAGCCTTAAGCACCCATGACCCTGTTGCTGGTTCATCAGTTGTTCTTCCTTAGACTACTTTTGGTAGGTACTGACTGCATACCGGAAACACTCCACAATATATGCCGTCTTAAAGGTGCAACAGTTTACTTGCTGCATGGCTGATCATTGTATACTGTATTTCATTCTGCTAGTAAGACCTAAGTATCAAACACCTTTCCTAGTTTTAATCTGGCAACCGGAGGTCCAAAACTGATAAAAAAAGAAGAAGCAGACTAATGCATACATGTTAATAAAAATAACTGTGCAAACACTATAAAAGCAAACAAAAAAAATAATGTAATCTATATTTTTCAAAAAATAAAATAATTGAACATTTCAAATAAACTATTAATTTACTGATTTGCTGACCTTAATATAGCTATCCCTTCATTACCTTGTAGAAAGAGTCCATAGAAAGAAGAACCACCCAAGGAACATCCAGAGCCTCAATTATCTTATTGGCCACTGTGGTTTTTCCAGAGGCACTGCCACCACACAAACCTGCAGAGCACATCAGGAGCTTACACAGCTAAATATCTTAAATATCACTGAAACAACAACAACAACAACTACAATTATAATAATATAATAAAGAATGATTAACTCTACAATCAGTGTTTTTATTCATATTGAATACAAAATCTACAATATAGACAATAACATATATAACATATAGTTCAAAAGACATCCAAATCCTGAAAAATACTTTATGAGCTAAAAGGCACACTGCTGCTTAAGGGACCTGCACAGACGTAACATGCACATTTTCTCACTGAGCAAAACCTGCAAACAGTACAACACAACAGAAAGCTGAAATCAGAGTGACGAATAACCCATCTTCAGAAATAAAAATGATGAGAATCAACATACAGACACAGTTTTCAACCAAAATCAAATTGACACATAAATTAGCTGAATGGTCATCAGGGCAACAGCACTAAAACTAAACATTTCATCAACAACACTAAACGCAGAGCTGCTGATGACTGTAGGCCCAAAATTTATTTAAAACCACATTAACACACAGTTTATGCTCTCAGTTCTCCTCTCCTCGCCCTCACCTCTGTGAGAAGACGTTTCTTATTCATGCAATTCATGCCATTACTAAGATGACACTGTTTCTAGGAAGTTCGTTTTCTGTTGCTGGCAACAGGATCAGTCAGGTAGCACTGTGGCACTTGCTTGTATAACTCAGACAATACAGCAAGTACTTGGGAAGGTTTATTTCCTTTCCCACAGCTAAGGCAGGGCCTTGTTTTATGGTAAGAATCGACTGGAGTACATTCAAGTGTGAAATTGTAATCTGCCAAGCAGAATTCCTAGTATGTAACAGCATACTAATGAAAACAGAGCCTGGTATGGAATCACAACTATGTTACTATATGTGCCACAGCATCAGGGTTTCCTACACAGTCCAATAAATCATATACATGCGCACCTGTACACCTATTTATTCATGTAATTATTAAGATGACACTGTTTCTAGTCAGATCGTTTTCTGTTGCTGGCAACAGGATCAGTCAGGTAGCACTGTGGCACTTGCTGTATAACACAGACAGTAGAGCAAGTACTTCAATCTGATAGAAGTATATATAATTTTTAATACAGTTATGATTATTTATATGATATTAGCTAAGGACAGCAAGATAGAAACAAACTGTACTTTCATTTTTTCAATATATCAACACTGAGTCTACCCTGAGAAAAACAATATTGTGTCAATGAACGAACTAGACCTCCCCATCTACTGAATCACAGTTTTAGCCTTGCAAGTACTTATCATGACCTTTGTAACTGCAAACAATCACACACATAGCTAGCTACTGTTAGTCAACTTTCAGTCTACATTTATATTTAATTTATATTTATAATAATATTTTTTTTATTAAAGCTTAAATTTTGAATACTGAAAACACATTGGGAAAAAAATGGCTTATTTTGCTATATATCGGTGTTAAATGTTCAGCAAGTGAGATTTTTTTGTGACTTTTTAACTCTGGTGTCATTTGCTGTCTTTGTGAAAATTACTGTCAATATTCCAAAGAAGGAATATTATTATTTTGACTTAAGATGCACTGCTTTACAATATCAATATATAAAATAAAACAAATATATATTTAAAACAGGACCCCTTTGAAAACAGAATGGTTAACTCTGAAATACTTCTCCCCAAGAAAGAAAGCTCAAACATCAACTAGCATAGTCATTATCCAATGTGGAATGTTATGTAAGTTTCATATCGTCACTAACTTGGTCATTTAAGTGAAACCAACTTACCTATAACAAAAGCCTCTTTGAAGGTTGTACCAGTGACATTGTACCAGGGTGGTCTTCCTGCCGTGTAGATTGTCCTCTTATTGGTCCTCAAAAGAGGTGGTTCTGTCTTGCTCTGACTTGTGGTTCGCTTTCTTGGTGACAGTGAAGGGGTCAGTGGGCATTTATGCCTTATAAGCCCATCAAGGGAATCCTCACCACTGCCACTAAATTGCAAAACAATAAAAACACCTCACCAAGTGGACGATAACCAAAAACAAACTTTGAGTGACAAACAGCAAAAGCAGACACGACCAAAAGAAGACCAAAAGGAATAAAGACTGAATGTTATAAGCTTTCTTGCTCCTGCGGTTACTGAACAAAAACAAAAAGTTAATAAACACACCTAAGTAAGCTGAGACACCTGTGAAGCTTCATGTCTCAAACGCTAAGATTCTTCAAAATGTTTTGTCATTTCTACATGGAAAATTCATAAAATACCCTTTATTAAAACCTTTCACTTTCACCACGTAACCTGTTTAGATACAAATGCAAACCTGCCGAGTACAGAGACAAATACGTTGTATTTATGAATTATTACCTTTACCTACTGTATTTAATGTAATATATAATCCTTTTGACTGCTAACTTTAACACACACAAAATTGAATATATTTCTAGATGCCTTTTTGATCCGCAAAAGTGTAAAATTTGGCAGGCAAATTTGACTTTCCTACAAATGGGTTCTTCCAACAAATAGATTAGAATTTAAATTTTTGGTGTATCTTTTACCTGAGCTTTCTTTTCATTTTCTCACAAAATTGGATTTCATTATGAAAAACAGATGTCAGAAGAGTTTGCGTTAGATATGCATATGTGCATATACAGTGGAGGAAATAAGCATTTGACCCCCCATTGACTTTAAAGGTTTTAATACAAAAAAATAAATGAAACGTCTCATAATTTTATGCCAGCTTTATTTTAACAGTGACACATAGAATATCAAAAGAAAAACTGAGAAAATTACATGAAATGCGAAACAAAAATTAACTTGAATTTCATTGAAGGAAATAAGTATTTGACCCCCTAGTAAAACATCATTTTATACTTGACAATTGGTGACAGGTGTCTCTCATGCAGGTAACGACTTCACTGAGATTAGGGTGTGTCAGTGGTCTGTGGGAGCCAACATTAGTCATGTTTTTTTGGGGATCAAATATTTAGTTCCCTCCATGAAATGCAAATTATTTTTTATTTAAATATTATTTCATTTTCTAGATTTTCTTTTTTTAAAATGAAGCTACCATAAAAATCATAGACTGTTTAATTATTAGTCAGAGTACAAACTTTCAAAATCAGTGGGGGATCAAATACTTATTTCCTCCACTGTATGCGTGTTTTTATGACATGAATTAATGCGATTTAGGCCTTTTAAGTTTTTGACTTTTCATTGCCCAACATTTGGAACAGAACTGTCCCACATTAGGGGACAGTAATATACACCCACATATGAGAGAGAGAGAGAGAGAGAGAGAGAGAGAGAGAGAGAGAGAGAGAGAGAGAGAGAGAGAAAGATGAATTGCTTCCAATTACAAAAACTTAATATAGATTCCACCTGTTTTCCAGCATGGCCATGTTACTAAAAGTGTCCAAACCATCAGAAATGCCTTGTATACTCACGACTGACCCAATCTTCATCTGAGCAAAGTTGTAAAGAAATGTTCCACAGTGAGCAAGAGAGAATCTATGGTCTCAATGGGACTCTCAGACAGAGCTGCTCACATGGCCACTTAATGTTGGTGTGGTTGAGGGAGAATGAATGAACCTTCATATCGTCTCCAGGAATTCACACACATGCCCAGCTTAGATTGGGGCCTCATTTGAGTAAGGCTCTCATCATATGGTCAGAAAACAGACACAGTGTCATAGGCCTTAATGTCATAAAACAAACTGTGATACTTCAAGCCGCCAGGATATTCTCCAGCTGGTAAGCTTGAGGCGGGCAACAATTAATAAACAATCCATATTAATTAGTACTGTATGATTTTAGTACTATTGCTTACATACATTGTTACTCAATGTAATTAGTACAATGAGAAGGAGCAACCTAACTGTTATTGCAAAACGTGTCACATAATGATTCATAACTAGCACCATTGAGTGGAAGACTAGAGCTGAGTCTTAAACCGCCCACACCACACTATTACGCATACTATTCTAATAATTGCATGTTAATAAATGCAATAATAAATGCAAATGCATGCTGATGGTGTACTATTATTGACGTTCTATGTAATACGGCAGTATTGTGGTTGGTGTGGCACAACAGATAAAACCACTAGCAGCTAGTGAGCTATTACACCATGTGGGAGACCAGGGTTCGATTCTCAGTCTGGGTGACTATCCTGTGCTACACCAATAAGAGTCCCTGGGCAAGACTCCTAACACTACATTGGCCCGCCTCTGTAATACGCGTTACCTAAGTCGCTCTGGATAAGAGCGTCTGCTAAATGCCGTAAATGTAAATGTATACGGATTTGAACCCACTGTGGTTTTAATTCGTGTGGTTTTAAACCGCTTTAGTGTTAAAAACAACAACTGCGGACAAAATAACTGATAGCTGCAAAGTTAGCTTCCAAAATTCCCTTTAACAAAAACCGCATGATGGCAATGGTTTGTATATATCCAAAGATTATGATAAATAACATTTGCTGGTGCCTAGTAATGCCATGTTAATCACTGCAGTGGACACCTTCAGCGATGCTACAATACAGCATTACTACAAAACGTATCAACCTAGCAGCTCTCCCTCTGATGACCATGACTGATAGGACAGCTTCTAGCTAGCTAGCTAGCTAGCTACTTATTAGGGATAGCAGCTTTGCTGGAGTGGTCAGGTCGCCAAAATCAGCTTCACTAGATCAGTCCTTAGGTATGTAATTCAGTAGTAATATATCTCACATGAATACACCACGTTTAGACTCACTGATGCGAAATCACTCATCGCTCAGATTCTAACATATACATATTTTTGGGGATAAATGACCTAAGCTAAATACTTAGCTAGCTAGCCTCGCCTCCCACGCTGAAGAGTCTGTGATCAGTTGGCTTACATGAACACAGCTCATTCATAAAATAACTGAGCCTCTGAACAACAATGTGCGTGATTTTTCACCTATCCGATCTGGACATAGTCCGCTCGTCCTCTCTGTCTTCTTTTTGGGGGGTTTGGACCTCAGTTTGGTTCATTGTCACTTCCATGTTTTCATCTCTCCAAGAGCGTCTGCGCATGTGCAAATTTGTGTTACGTCATCGGTTACGCGGGTCGCTTCTGGTTGCTGATCAGAAAAAAAACTTTCGTAATATTTAAAAGACTAATTTACCAAATAAACGGTATGTCTAGGCTAGTCATTTTGCCCCGGAAATGGCTTATGTCTGTTTCAACAAAGAAGTTTACATCCGATGTAGTAAATTGTGTAAGGTCCAGAGAAAAATAATTTTTTTTAGTATTTTGACCACATACTTATTCAGTCCATACACATCTGAAGTAGCCTAAGGCTCTGGTCTAGGCAGCACCTCACTTACCATTTAAAAACTATGTAGCTAGCTAATATTTAGTCCTTTTGACTGTTAATTTTTAAACACACATAGAATTGAATGTTTTTCCAGATGCCTTATTGACCCGCGAAAGCGTTCGAGGCAAATTCCTACGAAAACAAACAGGTTAAACTTTCTTTCAGTTTTCTCACAAAATTGGATTTCATTTTGGGTGCCAGAAGAGCTTGCGTTAGATATACATATGTAACGTCCACGTTTATAAACCTATAGTTATAGTAAAACGCAACAACATTGTTACTGGTAAAATGAACTGGGACTACACATTTAGTCTCTAGTATGACAGGAATGCGATTTAGGCCTTTTAACTTTTTGACTTTTCACTGCCCAACATTTGGAACAGAACTGTCCCACATTAGGAAACGCAGATTGTCTGAGGCGTGTCAACCATTTATATAATGAGTTTGAGCACATCCTGAGGATTTCAGGGCAGTAATTTGGATTCGACGTATTTGCTTAATATCGTAATATATTCCAGAAGTCTGAAATATAAAAAAAGGCCCACATTAGACCAGAGCACCCTGGTCGTATCAACACCGTACAATGTGTTTTTTAATGTCATGGGATACCAGTAATCCAGTCACTGATAGCTGTAGAGGGTCGGGTAGGCTACCCTTAAACCCTGTTTTATGGGAATTCCACTAAAGCTGGCCAATCAGTTATACTAACAGTTGAAGTTCTTAGTAGTGATTACACAATACAGGGCTTTGGGTAAGTGTCCTGAAAGCTGTCTGAGAGACGAGACCTTTTCTGTACGAGATCTTTCAGTAGACGCCGCTCTGCAGGTGACTGAGAGTAATCAGTGTTTTAGTGTGAATGTTCAGGCTGCTCTGCAGTGACTGTCCGTGCTGTGGGGTAATCAAACAGCAGCAGACTGGAGGGGCCGCGTCCTCTGCACGAACCTCTCTCTCTTTCTCGCACTCACACACACTGGACTTAACGCACGGCTTCTACCGCATCCTCGTGTCACAGTTGTAAAAATGGATTGGATAGTTCATAGTTTTGTGGTATAAAACGCGGAACCCTCGTTTTTTTGCATTTACCTTTATTTTATATATATATATAGCTATATATATATATATTTATTTTTTTTTTTGTATTATTATTTTTTTTTAACTCTCTACTGCGCCGAGACTGGTCTTTAGCTGGATAAGGGGATGGACACACCGATGAATTCAGAAAAATCTCATCTCATCAACGAAAAAAACGCCAAAATATACTCCCTAAAACTGAAAAGGTAAATACATGGCCTTTTGTTTCGTGTTAATTTCAAAGGCGTTTGAGTTCACGACCGTTCAAACGATCACAATATCATGAGCAACAGCTAAATATTACAGATTTTCAGTGTTTTTTTTTTGTTTGTTTTAAAAGCAGCAGCAATGATAATGCTGAATGATACATGATAGTACTACTAATAATAATGATAATAATAATCATCATCATAATCATAATATTATTATTAATAATAATTGTTGTTGTTTACATTTGCGTTTTAATGTTTTTCTTTAAACATGTTCCTGAATACAACCAAGGTCTACGGCTTTGTCTGTGTTAGATCCAGGGTGTTCTGTAAAATCAGCCTCCGTCCTTGTTCTAGATAGGCAGGGTGAGAGATGCTGCAGTGCTGTAACAAATAGACGGAGACAATAATTTTAGTTGAGTATATATGTACGTGAGACCATGTTTAGTCCATGAACACACTTTTCAGCTGCTGCGGACGGACCCCAGTGAGGGAAACAGGAGCAGTGCAGTGTACTGCCTTGTGGACCCATTAAACAAGAAGTGTGTAAGACGCCGTGTATGAACGAGCAAATTCATTTCCATGCCTCACTTGATTTTGGACAGCCCTTGACGAAAGGCCCCTGGGAACGAGCATGAGACTAAAAAGCCTGATTAGAGTGGCACGCTCCAATCTGTTTCTTATTTTAGCAGTTGTACTTACATAATATTAAATACAAATCATTTATTTAAAAAGACAACAAAATAGTCTATATATACATTCGTAGAAATTCTTAAATGAACCACAACCATCTGCAGGCATTATCAAACACTGCATTAAACAAAACATGTAAAGAGATTTTCGTTTAAAAGTAGGAGATATAGGCTGGTACTGAAACTGAGATATGACGTTTCTATGTTGAATGAGCATTCAGGACCATGGACAGATCTATATTAAACAACAGTCAGAATAAAAAACTAACAAAGGCGTCATAGATCAGCTCACACTGTGGCACAGATGCCTAAAGATCAGCTGAATGTTGAAAAAGTCTCTCGGATAGAGTGGCTAAAAATCGAATTAAAAATAAAATAATTTTAAATAATGGCTTTAACTAGATCGTTGCCTTCTCCAATGATAAGCTTGACGAATTCAGTAACGCCCAGATTTCATTTTTACTCTTCAGTGGTATTCCTCTGAAATTGCGGTCTAAATGTAATTAAGTAATTTACATATGTAATTAAACAGTTGTGTGGAATCGAACTAAGAGAAACACGGAATGCGTAAAGGAGGCGAACAAAAATGACGGAATGAGGAGTTCATTTGAGCTCTTCAGTAGAATGCATTAGAAAATCTGTCTGCGTGAAGACTGATTACCAGAAAATAAACAATCGTTAAAGACGTTCGTTGTAGTATTTCAAATAGATGTAACTACATTCAGACATGCTCAGACATACAATTGCTTTCTTTGTACCTACAGGCAATGCGCCATAATCTTGGGCTGATAACGATAACTGATACACACGTTGTTGTGAGTGATAATCACAACGCAACAATCATAATTTTAATATTTAAAACCAGAAATGAACCAATGTTTGAACTAGATATATGTCATGTCAGATATATGTTGATGTTAATACTAATATTCGAGGCTATAATTACCTGGATCAGCATTACAGAGACAAAGAAGTCCACAAAGAAATGAAGAAAATTCTGATTCATTCAATAAAAGGGACATGAAATGATTATAATCTAGACATTGCTGGTGCATTTTTTGTAGTGTACATGAAGTGCAGCGAGTGTGATGCTGTTCTACATAAAAACGGGGGGGGGTGGGGTTTAGCCAAATGTAGTGGTTGAGAGAGGAAATATGTTTAAACCTGGGATTTATAAATAAGGGTGCAGAAGATGAAGGTAGGGAGTTCCAGAGGGTGGGATCAGCAACATTAAATGACTTGCCACCTACAGCACATAATGAATCTGGGGACAATTAAAAGACCCAAATAAGAAGACTTAAGTTTGGAAAACTGGGCCTATGGATGAAAAATCGTTGAATTAACACACATAGAACATCCGTAGCTCTTAATTTGACACTGCAGGTCATTGAGTTTTGAAACGTTTGCATCTAGAACCTCAAAAAAAGAAAATCGCCGCTGAGTCTCTTATTTAAGCCAAAATGCTTATGGATGTCCTGCAAGAATAAAACATTCAGTGTTTGACCAGTTATTCTGTTATTCAATTAGACACAGTAACCACACTTGTACAGCATCCTGTGTTCTGAGTTTATGAAGCAGAAACTCTACTGAGAGTGCTGTATCTGATAATGTTCATTGGCTATGTGACAAACCCAGAACTGGGCAAGGAAATAAAGGTAGACTGCAAATGTTTTGCTGTTTTAATCAAATGCTTGCTCCCTCTTTTGCCAATCAATCAAGAAACAGCAATGGACATTTAACATGTAATGTAACTCAAATATATAATTTTGTCTTTCCAGTTTTCAAGCTAAATCATTACATTGTTCAACTTCAACATGAATGAGTTAAACAGCAGCAAGCTGAATAAGGAAACTGCTCCAGCTGTTTTTGCAGCTTACTTTCCATATGAAGATCTTATGGACTGGAGAGCTATGATGTTTTGAAACAATTAACAATGCTTACATGCTACACAAGACTCTTTCGTTTAAAACAATAGCAAAGGCAATGTGGTTTTCCATGTTATACACCCATTTATGTGTCATCATCAAGAGAAAACCAACAACAAAGTGATTCTGAATAGGTGATTAGATTTTTAGCATGTCCAGCTTCTGACCTTTATCTGTAGTTATACTAGTAGTTAATATTTTAATGAAAAACAACTGTAGCTTTTGTATACATTTATTGTGGCTGTGTAGTTTCAGGCCTTTTGCATGTTGAGCTAATTCTTTAGTTTCGTGTTCTAGAAAAAAATATGTAGAGCAATAAAATGGCCTTGCTTGAGAAATAAACGTGAATGGGCCATGCCTGCAGTTTTAGCAAACTGTAAAACCCTGATGCAGTTTTGTTTGTTTAATGATTTAGAAGAATTAGAACACTCAGAAGACCTCAAGCACAGATTTCACACATGGCTGATGGGAAGTCTTGCCTCAGGTCCAACAGTATGGTGGAGATCAGAGCCAATCTGCTGCTAAAATCTGCATCGCAGGCTGAATCGCCTTTTGCTTTATTGTAAACATCTGGACATTTTTATCTTCCACCAGTTTTCTACAAAGAAAAGTGGGTTTAATATAGTAAATGATGCCCAATGTTTGATCAACAGCAGTAAAAGAGATGCAGTGACTTTCTCTTTTATTATACATTTATGCACATTCTTATTTACACAGGGTATAAAGACACAATAGATGTAAGAACCTGGGAACGTTTTTACACATTTTGATTATCAATATGGAACACTGCTTTAGTAATCTTGACATGCAAAAATTCCTGTTGCAGCAAACATAAAAGAGATAAATGAGGCTGTGATATGATTTCTTTATATATTGTGAAATGATTTATACACACACACACACACACACACACACACACACACATATATATATATATATATATATATATATAAACTCGGGGTATACTAGGGTGATTGCATGTTCACCCTAAATATATATATATATATACTCAGGGTACATCATGATGA
Source organism: Salminus brasiliensis (assembly GCF_030463535.1). NCBI lineage: Eukaryota > Metazoa > Chordata > Actinopteri > Characiformes > Bryconidae > Salminus > Salminus brasiliensis. The sequence goes on along the minus strand of NC_132878.1, from coordinate 46,710,905 downwards.
TTGCATGTTCACCCTAATCCATCACATATACTCTCCCCCAGCATGATGTTTTTATGATTAAGTGCAAATGAATAGCAAAGTCACTCTTGCGGGTAACTACGTTACAACTCTATATGTGTGTGAATATGTATTTGTTTTTGTACATTTCCAGGACAAAAACTGCCTGCCTCGATAGAAAACCAGTGTAAAACTTCAATATATATATTTACCATGGTCCAAGCATCTAATTATCTAATTATCCATCTTTTCATATTGTTAAAATAAAGATTTGAATGTCTGTATTTTAAACATGTTAAAAAAAGACAAAGGTTTCAAGGGGTGTTCTTATCAAGATATCTTTTCACATTTCTCTCTCTCTCTCTCTCTCTCTCTATATATATATATATATATATATATATATATATATATATATATATATGAATGTAATGAATCTAGGTTCTGACACTGTATAAAAACAGTGTGTGCATCTGAAGGGGTGGAGTCCTGGTGTGTGGCGCATGTCTGTCCCTGTGGGGTGATTAAACAGACGCTGTGTTCCACCTGGCTGCTTCCTTTCAGGCAGTGAGAGTGAGAGGCGGTTATCTCCTCTGCTCCGAGATTGCGCTTTCCACCCCATTAGCCTCATCATAGTGTCTCTCGCATCACAACACACACATGCAGCAAAGAGTAGGCCCAAACCGCACAGTCAGCAGCTACTGCTTGCACTGATTGAATTTCTCTCTGATATGTGTGTGTTTCGACGTGAGAATGATGTAGTGGGAGGTTTCTCATGAAAACAACCTTTATGGTATAGTATTTTGGGGTCAGAAGTATTAATTTGATAAGCTGAACTGAATGGAAACACACAATTTGCTTTAGATAAGACTAACTGAATGGGCACTGAAAAGTAAAAAATTTTTGTTTTTTATTGCTTCTACTCATTCATATCAATTGGTGTTTAATGTGTGCATACATTTGTGTGTAATAGTATATTACTGTATTGAATAATAATTAGGATTATGTTGTGATCTATTTAAAGACATTCTTTGAGTTAGAATTAATATATATATATATTAGCTTAATACTATCTCAAAGAATGTCTTTAAATAGATCATGACATAATCCTAATTATTATTCAATACAGTATGTATATATATATATATATATATATATATATATATATATATATATATATATATAATCTAAACAATTAATCCCTCACCTTTTCTTTTTTTTTCAGTAAATTTCCAAGTTCTAAAGAAAGCTTTCCAAATCTGCCTTTTGAGAATGGGGATGCTGCTGGGGCCATTGAACTGAAAAGACCCAGTGGAGCTCATTGCCACGGAAACAAAGCAGCCTGCGTAGAGAACCAGGAGGAGCTAGTGGCTAAGAAGAAGCTTTACATTGCTTCCATAGTCTGCCTGGTCTTCATGATTGGAGAGGTCATTGGTGAGAGTGTGGTATATATTTCAAGGATGAATTAAACTACAATTGCTTGCATTGCTAATAATGGATTTAAAGTACCATAGAACACATTTCCTTGCATTTTATAGAGTTCCACCTTTTATGTACCTGGTATGTGTACAGATTTATATGTCATTTTATATGACTACATTCTAACCGTTTTCTAACTATTTTATTGTGTCTTTAATCCGTATTGTTGTCAGAATAAAAATAACAAATTGTGTGCATTATGTTTAGGGCATGATTGTAAGGACCATTATGTACCTCTTTGGCAAAATAGAAGCTCAAAATTTAGTTAAAGCCTAGGCCTAATCTTTGTTTACCTTTGTTTAAAGAAAGATGGATATAAAATTGCTAATGTAAAAGTAATTCTTCATTCACAAAAATAAATAAGGCTTTTACTTTAACATATTGGAAAATGTTGCAGTGCAGTAGTTGTTGGAGCAGTTGTTGCAGTCACCTTAGTGCTAACATTTGGTCATGACTATTAGTTCCAGGGCTTTCTGTTGAGAAAGTTAATGCCAAAATGGATGTGAGTAAAATTAATTAAAGTGAGGCGATGCCTTATTCTCTCCAAATGGAACTCATTCTGTTACAATATACTTTGATATATACTAATTTTAAATTTGTTTTGAGTGTTTGACTACAGTATGACAGTGTTAGAAGGTAAATATGTGTTTGGTAAGGAGTGCATAATCAGAATGGTCACAACAAAGAACATCAAAATTAAGTCAATATTTTTACAAAGAACTCTAGCTCGAGCCTCATAGAGTATGTAAAGGAAACAGAATGGTGCCAGCAAAACAAAAAATCTCAACAAAAATGCAAGACAATATTAATTGTTATTAGTTTCATTCATTTTAATTTATTCTTCATTTTATTTTATTACTACCTAGCTGTACCACCTTGGTTGTTTAGTCTATAGCAAGTAAATCATTTGATTGAATGTAACAAAGAAGAGGAAAATCAGTTTATTGTAAAATAGTGGTTAAGTAGCTAATATGCTAAGCTTTTATGTTGAATAATAATGTTTTAGCTATCACTAACATGTTTATGTGTGACCTTGAAGAACATGTGTTTTTGATAATCTCCTCATAGTTATGTGACCCTTTAGTGTGCGGTGGTCTGATCTGCATTATATTACTCCAAAATGTCCCACCCTAGCCCTGGTGCATGCAAAAAATAAAGGCAATTCAGTGTCAAAATTGCATTGAATTAAGGGAACACCCCAAACAGTGGTGTAATATTAGTTTTCTCATTAACAAGTAAAATAGTACTTCCACACATCATTCTTACCTTTGTGGGTTTCGGAGATCAGGTCATCTTTTATTTGCTTAGCCATTCACAGATAACAAAATTAAATAAAAAAATACAGATGCAAGCTTGGTGATTGTGAGAGTAGCACTGGGCTAATGCAGGTGAGAAAAGAAATATTGAGAAATTCAGAACATCTTTTAAATCATGAGTGAAAAAACTATATTAATGGAGGAATTACATAAATCAATAAAGAACAGAGTTGCTCCCATGTTTTTAATCATTAAATATTAGTTACATATTATAACAGAAAATATTACTGGATACATGTTGGACAGATTATTTAGTATTCAGTAAACAGTTTTCATCCAAGCTCTGGAACAGAGTCCTACTCTACTCTGTATCTGTATGATATACATTTCTGCAGGTGGCTATCTAGCCCACAGCCTGGCCATCATGACTGATGCTGCCCATTTGCTGACTGATTTTGGTAGCATGATGGTCAGTCTCTTCTCTCTGTGGATCTCCTCCCGACCTCCCACCAAGACAATGAATTTTGGCTGGCACAGATCAGGTAAGCACCAGGTCCTGTATTCATTGCACAAGGAGAAAAGCTGGTACTGAACATACTAAAGAAGTACCCTAGTGTTTTTAAACTGATGTTAAATTGTAGCATACGGTCAGTTACCATGGACAATAATTTCTCTGTACATAGAAAAGAAAACCTGTTAACTTAAACTAATCAAATAATATAAAATGGCTGTCAATTAGCAACTAATAAAAGTGTGTTTTTAGTCCTAAGCACTGTGAACAAATTGTAGGTCAGACTGGTCTTATGCTTGTATTCACAGAGATTTTGGGGGCGTTGATATCCATAATGTCTATCTGGATCGTTACTGGGGTGTTGGTGTACCTTGCCATTGAAAGAATTGTGAAGAATGAGTATGAAATTGAGGGTCATGTGATGCTCCTCACCTCAGGTTGTGCTGTTGTGGTCAACATCATGTAAGTGGAAAATTGAAGAGGGCTGGGTTTCTCAAATTCTTCTTACAACAAAGGTGATTTCTAAATTGTCAAGCAAGCATCACATTAAAGTTAACATGATCTAACATGCTTTTGGGAAACTGCAAAGAAAAAATAATGTCACAATAGTGACAAACAAGTCATTTAGGATTTATGCTAAAGAAATGTGATTATTTTAATTGCATTTTTTTGTTTTTCTTTTTCTTGTAGAATGGCATACATTCTCCACCACTCCACAATGTTCCATGGTCATGGCTCAGGTTATCACAAGATTGACGAAAACAGAATTAGCCCTGTGGGCCATGGCCATTCCCACTGCCTTCTTGGTAGCCATGGAAACACCAGTGTCAGAGCAGCATTTATCCATGTCTTGGGCGACCTCTTACAGAGCTTTGGAGTGTTGGTAGCTGCCATCATAATCTACTTTCGGGTAAAAAAGATCATTAAACGTCAAGGAATATAACTATAATATTAAGTATTCACTCAGTTCAAGTTAAGAGACTATAGATCACTGTGTCCTTGTGAGCAGTCTTCATGGACATGTTTTTATAGCACAAACACTGTCATTGTGATGCAATTGCACCAGCACAACACAAATTGTATTTATGTAACAGAAAATGGTCAGTGGGTGCAGGTGTAGGCACAATGTAAATGTATCTTAAATTGGTAACATTCCTCATGCAGGTTAACAACAAAACACCAACTAAGTTTGTTATTGCTGTTGTAGGTGAAATTATTAAACCTACACTGCATATCAAAATGTACAAACTTTCTGCAAACATTCAATTCAAGAACAATTTAAACAGCTTACCACACAACACCAAATGCCAGTTTTAGTGACAACTGCAGTTTCAGAACTTTTTCAACCCCTTCATGACAAGCATCTTAAGTGCTTAGTAGATCACCCTTTTGCTGTTATTATATGAAACAAACATGATGCTTTGCCAGACACCTGCTTCTGGCAGTGTTCATGAGGAATATTAGCCCATTCCTTATGGGCAATGGCCTCCAGTTCACTAATATTTTTGGGTTTGAGTGCTTCAACTGCCTTCTTCAAATCTCACCAAAGATTTTCTGAAGGCATGAAGGCCCACAAAAGGCATGATGTTTTCTCCTAGGATTTCCTAAAGTCCCAGTGCATCACAGCGCCACCAACATTGTTTCACTGAAGGCAAGGTGTTCTTTTCGGCATTCTTAATTCTTCCTCCACAAGACACACGACTGATCCATAGACCTGAAAAGTTCTAGTTTTGTTTCGTCACTTCACAGAACAGTATCCAAAAACATCTGTGTAGTGATAAAACTGGAAAAAATTCATGCCTATGGATCAGCAGTATCAGCATCAGAAAATTCTAGGAGAGAACATCACACCTTGGAGTGAATAAGCTAAAACTGACTTGAACCCCAAAGAAATTCTTTGATCTTTGGTAGGATTTAAAGAAGGTGATTGCAGCAGGCAAACCCAAGAATATTAGTGAACTGGAAGCGATCGCCCATGAGGAATGACCTAAGATTCCTCAGAAATGCTGACAGGAGGGGGTGTCTGGCTATGTATTAAATGTGCTCTACTAAGTACTAAAGATGCTTGTCATGGAAGTTTGATTGATTTATTACAAACAGCTGGAAGTTTGTAAATTTTTCTAATAAACCTCATTTCTAGGTTGAATAATCTCGTCTGCAACTGTATTTCTTGTGTAAATAGAGGGGAGCCTACAACTTTAAAAAAAACTCTTACACAACTGTGTCTCGGGCATCTGTGGTCTAATGTGACATGGCACTATATAAAGAACACCATCTGATTATATTCTCTATATAGCCTCCCTTTCTCTCTGCGGCCTCTGTTGCAGCCTGAATACAAAGTAGCCGACCCCATTTGCACCTTCCTTTTTTCTGTGTTCGTCCTGGGGACCACCATCACCATCCTCAGAGATGTGTTCCGCATTCTAATGGAGGGTAGGTCTGCTACAGTGTAAATGAATACATTTTTAAACCAGACTTGTGTAAGTTGGAGGTTGTTCTGGTTAGAAAATGCAATTGAGTAAAATAAATAGATCCAGGTTGTCACATAAATGGTTGCAGTTACTCTCCTAGGAATTAAACAAGTTGCTCTATACAATAACTAGGCCTGGTTGTTTAGTAACAACTAGTAATAGTAGATTGTTACTTAATAATTTGATCACTTATTCATTCTAAAATTCATTTCTATAACAAAAACAGCATTGGATAATCAGTAGAATCTTACAAATACCAGTAAAAATGGTAAAACTGGACCAATTTAATAGCATGAAATAGCAAACCATACCAAGATAGCCAAAGTTAAGCCAAAGCAGACTTTTTAAACCAGAAATAAAAACGTTTAAAAATGTTTAATAGTTTATTATTCAAGTTAAGCAGGCTACTCTGTGGTATTGCCATGAAACAAAATTGTTGAAGAAATATTGATTGAGATACTTCTGAAATTGTAAGTTAGAGTTAGAAACAGATACTCACAGCTTTTTCCATACACTCTGAAATTGTGTTTCAACTGAATCAACCAGGAACATACAAATAAATGTATTTACAGGAATTAAGCCAACAAATCTTAGCAGCCATAGTCATAAAATCATGTGATTTATCTTCAGGGGCACCCAGAGGCATTGAATTTAACTCTGTGAAGGAGGTGCTACTGTCACTGAAAGCTGTGAAGGCCATGCACAGTCTGCATTTGTGGGCCCTAACTGTTGGCCAGACCTTGGTTTCTGTTCATGTGGCCATTGGTAAGAAAACTTCAATTCAATTTTATTTTAACTGTATGCAAGAGATCTTAAAAACTGGGGAAATCCTAGAATTTAATAGCAGTTTGCATGAAGCTAGTGCTGTAGGATATTAACTTATCTTATTTGTCAGCTATATTAGCCTCAAAGCTGCAGTGCAAATTTTTTATAGTGAATATTTGAGAATGGTAAATGGTCAAATGATTATGTTTGAAATAAGATAATTAGAATAAGATTTTTCGTTTGTCCCTTCAGAGGAAAATGCAGATCCTCAAAATGTCCTAAAGGAAGCCACGGAGCTTCTACAGACAAAGTTCGGCTTCTTCAGCACCACTATTCAGGTAGAGCCCTACTGTGAGGACATGGCCTACTGTACCCTGTGCCAAGATCCTGAGGACTAACGCTACCATGCAAGGCTGCCCTGGGTTACCTGCCATAATTAACTTTTTTGGAGGTTCCATGAGGATATGGAAACACTGTGCAAATTCATCATCGTTCGTCCATTTGCCAATTATTCCATGTCAAACCCTAGGGCTGAACCCTATGAGTGAGCCACAAAGTTGATTATATCATTAATGAAACAGCATTTTACATCATCATTATGCTTATATTATGATTAATGGCGAAAGCCTGCATTAGGGTTTAAAAGTAATTTAGAAATGTTCCATTCTAAAACACAGAGTAAAAATTGTGCAGTGGTAATAGGTGTAAAGTTTTTGGTCCCACTTTACAGTTAGTGTCTTTAATAACTGTATAGTTACACATTAATAAACCATGCAACAACTATGCAACTATTGCACAAACAACAGTTGTTTTATTTACTGTCACAGACAAATTTTAATTGTACACCTAATAATGTTAATACATGTGTATCAACAGGTCTTCAAATGACAATAATCCTAACGACTATCAAGATCCACTTATGTAATTACATTAGTCAAAATGGAAAATGGAAAAAAATAGATCACCAATAGTTATGCTGTTATCTTATGTTAGTATGTAATTATGCTTTCAATTACATGTTTAATTACGCTTTATCTTAATATAAATGATTTATATTAATTAATTAATTAATTAATTATTAATTAATTAATTAATAAATTATTAATTAATTAATTTATAAAAATATATATATTATAAATTGGTTTATGGTAGTTTTTTGGTAGAGTTTTAAATGGTCAAATTACATTTATGAATTATGCTGAGTTTTTAAAAAAAATCAGTATTTATAATATATAAGTAATGAAGTAATGTTCATTGCATCTCCATAGTACATCATACAAGAAAGACTGCACTAAAGTTAAACTTTCCCTAAGTTATACCAGTTACAGATTTTTTCCTGTGCTGTGTCTGCTCTTCCAGATAGTGACACAGTCTGCCAAATTAAACATTGTGCTGGCAAGTGTGTACAATGCCAAAGTTCATGTCAGAGATCTCGATTACAGCATTCTGTGGCATGGTGCAATACCACTTGAAAAAGAAACCTGGTATCCTTAGTAAACAACATTTCTCAGTTTCTATCTAAGCCCAGTTGACCACATGCAAAACTTTTCACCAAGAGGTTGAGAAATGCAAGGGTCTAAGGCTTTGTTTAAGTTGTTCTACAAATCATATTTGTTTCTTAAATTTTAATTTATCAAAGCAAATGTTCAATTTTCAATGGACTGCGTCTTATTCATAGTGTGAGACTGTAGTTGCATTTTCTTTTATAGCCACAGTAGTTGCCAAAGATTACACTTACATTTACATTTATGGCATTTAGCTGACGCTCTTATCCAGAGCGACTTACAAAGTTACTCATATTACAGAGCAAACACATGCTATATTTTACAACAGTGCAGTATTGATGCTAATATGCCCAAAGTGATAATGTTTCTAATATGTGCAACATAGTACAGTAAGCAAACATTATTTGCAAGGATACCATGTTTAATGGTCCAAACAGCAAGTAAGTTAACTATTAATTGCCTTACTAGAAATGTTAGCATGTTTGTGCTAGGGTATGACAGTCAGCATATTACTTAATAACTTAGGTGATGATTATGACCTTTTATTTTTAGTTAAAAACGTATTCATATGTGGTATTATTAAAAATCCATACACTATATTATAAAACAATACACCAATGCTAAATCATATGTTGTCCTGTTGACATAATGCAAATGCTTGCCATATAATTGTTGTGTTTCTAGACTGCTTTAGAATGTGTTGATGAAATGTTGTGGTCTGCACTGTAAAAAAAAAAAATCTTGGCATACAGTATATGTGTACATTTGTTTAAATGAGGCAAAGCACACTTGCATGGGTGCTTTTCCAGCTCTTCTCTTTAAAGCCTAATGAAAACTGCCAGTCACATGATAATATCAAATTAGAGGCACCACAGTCCTTCTGAAATATATTCAATATATTATATATTTTGTCACTTTTGATAAATTATATTTAATAATATAATTGTAAATGTAAATAATTTCACCTATAAAGCCATGAGGAACAAAATGATAAAATGAAAGATGGACCAACACACAAATTAGTATATTTTTGATAATACTTGTGGGTATAATCTACCCCTTGTAGATTATAAGATACTTTAGCTTTTTTTTTTTTTGCATTTTTCCACATTTTGGGGAGCTATACTATATGCACAATGCATATATATGCGCAATGTCATCTTATAGTAGTTAAAAGTGGATGTAGATACAGAAAACAGATTTCACACATCTACGCACAGCTGCTAGAGAGTTCTGTCTCATAAACAACTTGCTTACAGTACATTTAGGTTACATAAACAATTTAATGGACTTTCTTTTAGTTTGTTAATCCATGTATGTTATTGAGGTCATCTCACAATAATGTATGATAAAAAAAAATCAAACCATTTGCTGTCATTTTGCACTACGTCTGCATAATTCTTTAAAATAAGAGTAGTGCTAGAGAGAAAAAGGGAACGTCCTCAAGTTGTTAATATAGGTACAGAAACTCAAATTAATTTAATTGAAACTAACCTACATTACAGAAAAGACTGCAGTTAACCCAGTAAAAAAGGCTTACATTTAGTCAGTTCAAATGAAAGTCTATTCATCAGTTATGTCTCTTTTGATTTCGTGTAATGTGTCTGACTTTGCATTGTACTGTGAAACTGTAAATATTCAGCATAGCTATTTTGTATGTGACAAAATGTGTGAATGTACACATACACTTGCTAACTGTATTGTCCATGTTGTCTATGTACTCTGTGTAAATGTTTCTATCGAAAATGTTTTATCGTATGTTACATGTGATCCGTTACATCAGTAAAACTGGACATTTAACTTTTTGTATGGTGCAATAAAACCATGAATAATTGGCCATGACCCTCTTCGTTGATGCTGTACCTTACAGTATAAATCAGAAATGTGTCAGGCCCTCGTTACCACGCTGTCCTCCGGGGCAATCACAGGTCTCCGCCCACAGGCCCAAATAAGGACTTCCCCCTTGTTTTCATGATTTACGGCTTCTTAAGCCCAGTCCACGGACTGGTAGGTGCCGTGAAGTAGCTCTCTACAGCGTTGTTGTCAGTGTGTTCTGTGGTCTGCTCAGTGGGAAACCGTCAGGTTGCTTACGTCTTGCCTTGCCTTGTTCACCTTGTCTATTGTTCTCTCTTTGTCTACTCTGTTAGCGTTCCTTGTTTTTTCTGCTTCCCTTGCATTTAGTGTAACCCCCTGCTTTCCTGCCTTGTGTTTAGTTCCCCTCCTGTCCGAAGCTCTGCTTCATGTTTTCTTTTGTTTTGCCCCAACCGTTTCGTAACTCATCTTCGCTTTTTGTTCCTGGTCTTACCAAAGCACTGCTTTGTTAGTGCTGAGTTTTAGTTTCTTCGTTTTCCCCGGCCCTGTTTTACACCCAAACTCTGCTTGGGGTTTTCTGTTTACCTTCCCGTCCTGTCCATGTTTATGTCCCTCATTCCCAAGCCCTGTATCCTCCCAGTCCTTGTTTTGTTATTTTGCTCAGTCCTGTTTGGTTTCTCACGTTTGGTTTGGTTCATCTCTCTGTCCTCTAAATTGATGCACCTCGTGTTATCCTGTCTTGGTTATACTCCCTGTTTTGTGTTGATCCTGCCTTCTTTAATAAAGTCTTGCATTGTTCCATCCCTGCAAGTGTTTCTAGTTCCCTTCCATGCTTAGCCAGCATGACAAAAAGAAAAATCTAATTAATTTGCTATGTATTTTTTTTGCTTTGTTTGATACAAAATAAATTGACCACTAAGTGCATCTAATTGTTGTCTTCATGTGTGTTAGATTGGTTGTCACAGTGGCAGAGCATGTCATTTGGTGTATTGCACAGCCTGAGTCATGGGGTTGCGCTCTCAATCCTCTGTGTTGTCTTTTGGCACTGGATGAAAAAATTTATAAATTGGCTGTGATATTATGCAAGTTAATGGGTGTGTGGGGTATACTGTAATGGACTGGTGCCTGTGTGGGCTCTAGACCTATTGCTAAGAGTCTGAATGATCACCTTGTCTTTCAAACCTACAACCCAAAACTCTCTTGATCAGTTCAACTATAATCTCTCTCTGTGCTCCTGCTCAGTACTGTGAAGCTGGCGTCTGAAGCCTTGCTGTCTCTGTGCTTAGCTTGCTTCTTCACTTTAATTTTATATATCTGTTTATATCCTGTTCAAAGTATTCTGGTCATATGAGACTCTATTGTTCGACATGTGAAAATAGCTAGTCTTTTAGAGGCTCCAGCAGTAACCGGTTTACTGGGAGCCAGAGCACCGGACATTAGCGGCAACCTTAAGCAGCTAGCAAACAGGAGATATTCGAGGATAGTCATTCATGTAGGGGCCAATGATATTCATCCGCAGCAGTCAGAAGTAACTAAGGATAACATTAAAGAGGTGGTTAAACTGACCCAGACGATGTCCGATGCTGTAATTTACTCTGGCCCTATCCCAATGAGGCACAGTGCTGAGTCCTACAGCAGACTCACAGCGCTAAATTGCTGGATGCCCAAGTGGTGTTTGGAAAATCATGTGGGCTTCATACATAATTGGCTGACGTTCAAAGGCACCTTTAGGTACGGATGGCGTCCACCCCCATGGGACGGGGCTGCCCTACTTTCATACAGCATAGCACATAGTCTGTTAGTTAGTTGGCAGAGTAGTGTAAAAGGCTGCTGACAATCCAGATCCGGGACCAGGCCGCAGACAGACAGGCTAAACGGCAGTCTGCAAGCTGCTTTAAGGCGTCACCCAGGTTTTACCATATTGAGACTGTATCTGTGGCCCGAATTAAACCCAAACATAGATCTAAATCAGCTTGTTTTAATAATTTAATTAGTGTTAAATTCTCACATTCAAATGGTATCAGCACCACCTCAGGCCTACTTCATATATGACCACTAACCTCGAAAGCAGTCATTGTAAATGAAATGATACGTGATCAGAAATGAGATGTTTTCTGCCTCACTGAAACCTGGATTCGACCTGATCAATATTTAACACTAAATAAAGCCACCCCCACAGGTTATAATTGTGTACATAGCCCTAGATTATCAGGCAGAGAAGGTGAGATTAATTAATTACATTAATATATCCAATCCGGTCACAAATAAGAATTCATTCACACTAATTAATATCTATAGGCCTCCAGGGCCGTACTCCTGGCAGTGGCAGTGTGCAGTGACAAAGTTATAATAATAGGAGACTTTTAATATTCATTTAAAAAAAGCAGACAATCCCTTAACAAAGGCGTTTGCATCGATCTGTCGATTCTGTCGGCATCATCCAAAACGTAACTTGCTCTGGGTATTAGCATTGATAACCTTAACATTCTACCTCAAAGCTCAGAAATATCTCCTATGAGCTACATCTTAGGCAAAATGTTAATTTGACCCCCTGCCACTGTCTAAAGCGCGCAATAGGAGACTTCTTAAACAAATTAATCCCGGAGTTTAGGGCATGTACCCAAATCCTTAAATTAGCAGTCATGAAACCTTTAATCAAGAAACCAAATCTTGATCCAAGTGTATAATCTAATTACATTCATGTTAACCTTAACATTTATATACAAGATTAGATACAAAACTGCTTATACCTGAGTAAGAATGACATGCATGAGAAAATTCCAATCTGGATTCAGACCCCATCGTAGCATGTAGAAAGCCCTAGTGAAGATTACAAACAATCTTCTTCTTGCCTCTGATCAAGGCTACATATCTTTATTAGCCCTACTTCACCTCAGTGCAGCCTTTGATACAATAGATCACACTATTCTACTAGAAAGATTAGAGAACATGGTTGGAATCACAGGAACAGCCCTATCGTGGTTCAAATCATATCTAACTGAACGCTATCAGTTTAGCCAAATCTGCCAAACCTGATGATAAATCTAGAATCAAAGATTTAGAAAATTGAGGACTGTGTCAAGAATATAAAACTCTGGATGTCACATAACGTCCTTCTTTTAAACAGTAACAAAACTGAGGTTCTCATTTTAGGTCCAAAAGAAACTAGAAATAATGTTTGACTTTTCCATCATTCCTGGTCCAGCAGCTAATAATCTTGTTGTCATATTCGATTCAGATCTATAATTTGAGCAACATATAGATAATATTAGTAGGACAGCCTTTCTTCATCTTAGAAACATAACCAAACTAAGACATTCCTTATCTCTACAGGATGCAGAAAAGCTAGTATACGCTTTTATTACCTCAAGGCTAGATTACTGTAATGCACTATTGACAGGTCCTTACTGAAACTAGAAAATTTTACCATATCAGTCGAGTTCTATCAGTACTGCACTGGCTCCCAGTTAAATTCTGTATTGACTACAAAATACTTCTATTAACATATAAAGCGCCTCACTTCTGAGCACCTGCAAAATCTTATTACATATTATGAACCACCAAGAATACTTGGTCCAAAATTGAGATCCAAAATTCAGAAAACCTCAGCAGGGGGAAGAACCTTTTTATAATCAGACCTGCCACATGTGTCGTCAGACACACATTCTTCCTTCGGCTCTGAAGGAGTTTTTCCTGGCCACTGTCACTGTTGGCTTGCTCACTGAGGATCTTAGATTTTTCTGTCTTTTACAAATTACTGATTGTGTAAAACTGCTTTGTGACAACAACAGTTGCACTATACAAATAAATTTGATTTGTTTTGATTAATAAAGCAATGCACTTGAGGTTGTGCTGAACAACCTGAAGTTCTCACTTTTGGTCAGGTTTACCAACTGCCTCATTTGTCAAAAGGTGTCATATCACATACCAAAAAAAGAGAAAAAGCTACATAGTCAGTTGACATAACATTTCACCCCAAAACCTGTCAGCTGAAGATAGCAGTTATGCCAACTAGACATTAAAGTTGACAATCAGGTAGAATCTCTCTGATAATTCGTCATGAAAAAATTGGTCTTTCAATTATTTCTGGGGCAGTATGAGCATGCAACATATTTTAACTTCACTAGCTCCCACTTATTTTAAGATTCAGTTTATGTGCTTTAATTTGTTTTTATTGGATTGCCCCATTTTATTATGTGGATTTACTCATACCTCAACTACTCTATGATCTTTAAAGTACACTTCTCAGAATTTGCTGGCATTTTTTTTTTCAGGGCATGGTTAAAACAAAGGTGACTGTGCCATTGGAGTCTGAACTAAGAACGTGGAACAGTTTACATCTTGTGATAAAGCAAGACCCTTCTATGTGTGTTTTCAATTTTGATATTAAACTAAGGATGTGAATGACAGTATTGTTTTCTTCATAGTGCTGTATTTGGTGTCTCTATCCTGGCTGTCTATATATTTGTTATGAAAGTAGTATTATTCCACATACAGCACTTATGCTTATGTTTAAATATCTACCTACACAATTACCTTAAAAGTTTTCAAGGCAAAAAAAGCACTCAAACAAAATATACTTCTGCAATTTTTAATGTGTACATAAACAGGTTTTCATTTATAAATAAAAAGCAGCCCATACAGACTTAAAGATACAATCATACATAAATAAAATCAAAGCAGTAAAGTGTTGAACATTTGTAGCATGAAAAATGCTCTTAATTTGATGCCATAATCTCTTTGTACATCTGTACAACACAGACACTAATAAAAACAAAAAATATGAAGTATAAAATCTGCTAGCTTCCATGGTCTTGTGTCAAAGCTGCTTGGTGTGTTTTCAGTCCTCCAAATATAAGTTAGAGAATTAAAAAAAAAAGGAAAGGGTCCATGTCCAGCCCTGCAAGAATAAAATGGAGGCGGAAATGGAAGAAATGTGCAGGTGTCCGTGGCATGCTGCTGTAAGAGATATTGATCAAATATGGTTACTGAGCGCCATGGTCACTGTTGGAGCAGAACGTTCAGTAGCGAGTGCTATCGCACTTGCACAGTGTCAGCTGTGAAGTGGCGAATGGTAGTTGCATCGTCAACAAGTTCTTCAGAGCGAAACATGGCTGTGAACTGCTCTTGGGCCTCACAGACAACCTTGCGCATGCTGGGGCCACTTAGTCCTTTCACACAGTGGGCGCGCACCAGACCTGACTGGCCGGCTGACAGCACCCAGCCGTGCGCATCCATGTTCGGGTTGAAGCGGACCTGTGAGAATAGAGACTATGAAAGGGCAACATTCTGTACTTCTGACATCTGATAATTTTTTTTTTTTAAATCTCTCATTTCCAAGGCACCACATGACACCATACAGTGTATTTTATAGATATTTATAATTACATAATACTAAGTATGCATTTCTAAAGAGAAACCAAAATATCCAATAAAAAGAACCAAATATCCAAAAAGGTCTAAGAATTCTGTAATTTATGGTTAATGTAGAATATATTGGATGTAAATCCACAGAATATTTCCAAATTGCGGTTTTCAAATAATTGAGCAATTTTAGATAAACAGTAAAACAATGTCATAATATCTATTTAAAAAGTTGTCAGGCTTAAAGAGAACCAATGTTTACATGTGTGTAAGCTGAACACAATAAGACATTTACTAGTCTCTTTACTAGTCCTGCTAATGGCTGATGTCGGTCATACTTTAAAGACAAGTACAGAGAGCATACTTGAAGATATAGGACAAGCTTCCTCATGACTAGTGATTTGTAAAGGCTGCCAAATAGGCTGATTTTTTTTAATATGACATCAAGATCATACAATGATGTTCCAAGACAGTACATATGCAAGTCAATTAACATTTTCTTGCATGATTTAACACCAATAAGTGGTGCAGTTAAACACCTACAACAGCCTACAAGTCAATTAGGGTACTTGCTTGGATATGTCTACCTTGGAAGTGCACATGTGCAAGTCCTGCATGCAGCCTGTTACAGACACTCCTGCTTGTGGCAGTTTTGAAGAGGAGGATGCTGTCTAAGCTGCATGCCATTAAGGATAAAGGCTCCCACCCTCTCTACAACACGGTGATAAGACACAGGAGCACATTCAGTACAAGACTCATTCAACTGAAATGCACCACAGAACACAACAGGAGGTCAGTTCTACCTGTGGCCATCAAACTCTGTAACGCCTCCCTCAGTGTGATACACTCAGCTGTGCAATACTTAAATGATACTGTTTATATGTGCAATAATAATAGTACTGTAATTCAATTTAATGTGCAATAACTCCAGCGCAATAATTTTCCATATTTATTATCACAGTTATTACCAATATGCCACTTAACTATATTCATATAATTTATATATATATATATATATATATATATATATATATATATATATATATATATATATATATATATATCGTTTCTGCAAGCTATCGCTAAACCACTACATTAAAACAGTACAACATAACATAAAAAAGGGGTTTGTATTAGGCAGTTACCTTATAAAAGGCTTTTGTAGAGTTTGAAACTCTTACGTTGAAGATGCAAAGTTAGTACTGCAAAAAATGTATTGCAAAGTGCAATTTCTAACAACATAATACTGTATTCTCATAATACTGTTGCAGTACTAAAAGATATGCTAATTGATGTGGATGTGACACACTCCACTACCAATTACTATTAAGGTTACTAAATTACTAGTCAAATTACTATTAGCATCCAATCTAGAATCCTCTTTTATCTATTACACTTTACACATTGTTTTTTACCACTTTTTTCCAACATTTTTAGTAAATTTAGTATTTAGTAATATTTTTTCCTAACAAACTGAATTCTGTTAAGTCTAAAAGCTTAAGAATTTAATCATAATAAATGGTTAACTATATGTAAGTAGTATTGTTATACCCAAAAAACTACTAAAAATGATAATTTATGAACATAAACCTGATAATGCCAACTGCCCCTTATCCTGGTTTCATGCTTTGACTTTTGGTGAACTGTTTTGGTGAAAAGTTGAACAGAAGTTGATTTCTTATTCAAATTTATTACAAACAATGCGGTCTTGTAGTTGAATAAGGGCAAAAACCACTACCTTGTAGAGTGCGTTCAGTGGCATCTGGTCTACGAAGAGGATGCCTTTAGTTTCGGAGGTGTGCAGCTGCTTCATAATAGGCTTGTCCTGGTATTTTGTAAAAGACCTCTGTGAAAAAGAAACAAGGGTGATTCTGCCTTCAGAAAAACACACATACATGACAGATGTTTGTAATTTTGTTCCTCTATAACACTTCAGTATATTTTAAGTCAAAAAAGTTTAAAAAAGTATAAACTAAAGTGTAGATGTCCAACTTTCACTGCATTTAAGAACTACAGCCATTTTTAAAACAGGTCCTCCATTTTAACAAGCTCAAAATAACGGGACAAACAAGTGTTAGGTGAGATGATGGAGCAGCAGGAGCAAAGAGGAAGAAATGAGAGTAAAAGAACGAGTAAGAGGAGGAGGATGGCAAAGACGAGAGATTATAACCTAATCATGGCCTAACCATGCCTGAAGCTGGGTGTTTAGACCAGTCAAATTTGAGGGGCTTTACAGTAGCCTCAGTTATTGCGTTTCGAGTTTTGAGAAACCTTTGGAGTCAATAACTGCCCGCATTATGGAATGTACAGACAACACCAAATGCTGAGATTCTTCCCTTAAGATGCTTAGACAGTTGTTCTACTCCAGTTGACTTCAACTGCTGCTTGTTTCCGGTCTTTCTGCGTTTAGTTTTATTTTCAGTAAAATTAAATTCAATTTAATTGGGCTGAGGTCAGGTGACTGACTAAGCCATTCCCTTTATTTGCCTTAAGAAGCTCTTGGGTTGATTTTGCTGTATGTTTTGTATAATTATTATCCTATCAGTTTGGCAACATAGACATCTACACAGTCTTATAAAAAAAACTGAAAATAAAAATAATCTGTCTATATATACAGTGATAACGCTATAAGGATATGTGGATATACAGTGAAATAAGTGCTATGAAAAATAACTCCAAAAATCTACAAAGCTATGTTCCATCTATAGGGTGCCCACATTTTTGCATAGTGACTGCATTGCACAGTAACTGCATTAGAATTTGCTAAAAATACAGAGGCTGTGTTTACAACTTCTCAATAAGCAAATGACAAAATGTGTCATTGTGTCAATGCCAACACTCCTGGCAGTCTGTTGGTGAACCCAGGTCTGAAGCTCCATGGCCATGTATGTGTCTAAAATAGACCTGTGCATGGAAGGATGGAGTGTCAGACAAGAGGGAACAGATGAAGAGGAGGGAGAGGGGAGGGTAACCCACGTTGGATGCAATTCCAACTAAGGAAGGGTGCAATACACACACAAGCCCAGAAACAGAGCAAATGGCTTTTATTAGGTCTGAAAAAGAAAGCAACAGAGACAAAGAGAGATACTTGTTATCCAGCTGTGCTTTGGAAATGTCTGCTAATCAAAACCCTTTTCTGTTTTCAGTTCAGTGATGCACTTGCAAGTGTTGGATCAGGGCAGTATTAAATGCCTTTATTTTGGAACATGCTGGTTTTAAAGATTTTGCAAGTTATTTTAATATGGTAAAAACTTCCTAAATTATGTCCTTTTTTCCACACAGGCAGTGAAATCAAGCATACATTTTGCATCACTGATCAGTTCAGATCAATTACAAAAATGTTTTATACTTACAAGGTCCATGTCGTGGAAGTGGAGGTAATATGTTTTTGTGGCTCCTCTGTAGCTCTGTGGCTGCCGCTCGGGAACAACTCCCACGTCCTCCTCCTCCTCTTCAGCCTCAGCCGACCAGCGCCTCTGGTCAGGTCCAAACTGAGCCAGCTCTGTTCTGTACACTGGCTACAAAGGAAATGATGTTATAGCACTGGTTGCATGCATGTTGCTGAATGACACAACCATTTGGAGGATTTACTTTGCAAACAATATGGTCAAGAAGGTGAGCATTAAAAAAAAAAAAAAATAATAATAATAATAATAAAAAATAAATAAATAAAACAATAAATACCAAAACAATATTGCAATTTCGTCATTGGTGGAATTTATATTTACATGTTCTTGCTGAATTGACAAGCCATTTTCACTGCGCAGCTACATTTTATCTTCATTTTTCCAAACTTATAACTGAACAGTACAATATACATAATAAAATGCATTAATTACAACACAAACACACACACACATATATGTGTATATATATATATATATATATATATATATATATATATATATATATATATATATATATATATATATATATATATACACACACACACACACACACACAAATACATACATACACACACACACTGCTCAATAAAATGAAGGGAACGCTCAAATAACATCCTAGATCTAAATGAATGAAATATTCTCATTGAATACTTTGTTCTGTACAAAGTTAAATGTGCTGACAACAAAATCATACAAAAATCCTCAATGGAAATCAAATTTATTAACCAATGGAGGCCTGGATTTGGAGTCACACAAAATTAAAGTGGAAAAACACACTACAGGCTGATCCAACTTTGATGTAATGTCCTTAAAACAAGTCAAAATGAGGTTCAGTATTGTGTGTGTGGCCTCCACGTGCCTGTATGACCTCCCTAGAACGCCTGGGCATGCTCCGGACGGATCTCCTCCCAGACCTGGACTAAAGCATCCGCCAACTCCTGGACAGTCAGTGGTGCAACGTGACGTTGGTGGATGGAGCAAGACATGATGTCCTAGATGTGCTCAATCGGATTCAGGTCTGGGGAACGGGCGGAACCCAGGGCCAACCGCACCAGCATTTAGTCTCACAAGGGGTCTGAGGATCTCATCTCGGTACCTAATGGCAGTCAGGCTACCTCTGGCGAGCACATAGAGAGCTGTGCGAGCACAACCCCCCTCTGTGGACGTCGGGCCCTCATACTATCTTCATGGAGTCGGCTACTAACCGTTTGTGCAGACACATGCACATTGGCCTGCTGGAGGTCATTTTGCAGGGCTCTGACAGTGCTCCTTCTGTTATTCCTTGCACAAAGGCGGAGGTGGCGGTCCTGCTGCTGGGTTGTTGCCCTCCTACGGCCTCCTCCACGTCTCCTGGTGTACTGACAGACACAGCAAACCTTCTTGCCACAGCTCGCATTGATGTGGCACCCTGGATGAGCTGCACTACCTGAGCCACTTGTGTGGGTTGTAGAGTCCGTCTCATGCTACCACAAGTGTGAAAGCACCACCAACATTTAAAAGTGATCAAAACATCAGCCAGAAAGCATAGGTACTGAGAAGTGGTCTGTGGTCCCCACCTGCAGAACCACTCCTTTATTGCGTGTGGACACACACTGACACACTTCTGGCCCTGTACTGTGCTGCTTTTTGTTGATTTTACCCCTGTTTATTTTGTGAATAAACTGTCTAACATCAAGCCATCCCTTGATCCCTTTTTTAAAGGAAAATGGTCATGGTGGTAGTGTGATGGTTCAGGAATACTTTGCTACACTACCTGAATGTTTTGCTACAATTAAAGAAAACAATGCATTCTGCTCTGTATCTTCAATTATTCAAGAGAATTGCAGGTTATTTTTCCATAAGCTAAAGTGCAGTTAAGTCAAGTACACCCCAATGCTTGTTTTTTTCCCTACCTAAACTCTAAATGCGAAGTTAATGCCTGAAAGCATACAAATGCGACTGAGCTGAAGCAGTACTTGACTGCAAATTTAGTATCTTAATAAATACACAATTTCTTATCTATATATTAATCTTTTTTTTTTTTTTTTATAAATATACAACATGTCTGAGGATACCTTTTTATGCATTATTAGTTTTTGATTTAAGACGTAATATTAATTAGTGTTTGAAATGTGAACACATTCAGAACCACTCCTTTATTGAGTGTGTCTTGCTAATTGACAATAATTTCCACCTGTTGTCTATTCCATTTGCACAACAGCATGTGAAATTGATTGTCAATCAGTGTTGCTTCCTAAGTGGACAGTTTGATTTCACAGAAGTTTGATTTACTTGGAGTTATATTGTGTTCAAGTGTTCAATTTATTTTTTGAGCAGTGTATATATTGCCCAGCACTGTACACATAGTGACTACAGTTGAAATTGAGCCAAATTGGCTAAAGTAGCATGTTTACTGTAAACCTAAACTGAATAAACCAAACCTGGTTTTGCAAGAGGTGAATAGTGTGACAAGAACATACAAATCTATGTCTTCTAGAGTTGCTGTAGTTGCAGTCTGGGTCACACAGAAGAGAGCACACACAGTCCCCCATGTTGTCCCCCACTACACAAGAGTTCATCCAGTCAGACATAGAGAAGCTCTGGCAATGAGATGAAACATGAAAAGAGAAAAACATTGAAAACTTTTGCAACCATGGTTTTCTGTTTGCTGTTTGTTACATAAAGCGCTATTCAGAAGTGAACTACCTTTCACAGAATCAATACCCTTCAAAGACACTGTATTCAGTACATTAAGTATATATTTACAATCCTTACCCATACTGTAGATTTCCTGGTACACACAAAAAAAGGCTTATGACCAAAGTAACCTGAGTCAAGATAATGAAGTCCTTGTTGTCCAAGTCTACAAGAAAGGCATATATACTTACTCATAAGACCATTTTAAACAAAATAACTCTTAAAGAGAATAAAAGTACAGAAGACTTTTTTATTTTAGTTAGGAAAGTGGTGCTGGAAAGTCATAGGGCAAATACTCACGCAGAAAAGCAGCACTCCTGAGTTATAAATACACCAGACCAGAAGGTAGGCCAAGACACTTCAGTGGGCAAGAAGCGTTTCATTGCCTTTAGGGGAACGCATGTGTTAGTCATATTCCATAGTTTAACCATGCGGTCATCCCCTACAGTCACTAGCAATTCACTGCAAAGGGAAACATAAAGAAATGAACCAGACTGCTTTATCCACTAACTAAACAGCCTCTTAAAAAAGGCACTTTTACAGGCTAATACAATAAAATACCCTTTCAACAAAGACAACCATATTATCCATTTGTGTTAGACAAAATAACCTAGTCATGCAGCGAACTTCACACGGACACACACTGACACACTTCTGGCCCTGTACTGTGCTGCTTTTTGTTGACTTTACCCCTGTTTATTTTGTGAATAAACTGTCTAACATCAAGCCATCCCTTGATCCCTTTTTTAAAGGAAAATGGTCATGGTGGTAGTGTGATGGTTCAGGAATACTTTGCTACACTACCTGAATGTTTTGCTACAATTAAAGAAAACAATGCATTCTGCTCTGTATCTTCAATTATTCAAGAGAATTGCAGGCTATTTTTCCATAAGCTAAAGTGCAGTTAAGTCAAGTACACCCCAATGCTTGTTTTTTTCCCTACCTAAACTCTAAATGCGAAGTTAATGCCTGAAAGCATACAAATGCGACTGAGCTGAAGCAGTACTTGACTGCAAATTTAGTATCTTAATAAATACACAATTTCTTATCTATATATTCATCTTTTTTTTTTTTTTTTATAAATATACAACATGTCTGAGGATACCTTTTTATGCATTATTAGTTTTTGATATAAGACGTAATATTAATTAGTGTTTGAAATGTGAACACATTCAGAATCAAAGGCTAAGGGCAAACATTTGAATGACACTGTATATTGATCATAATGTAAACTTTTAAAAAGCAAAAATAAATAAATAAATAAATAAAATAAATGAATTGGTTATTGCCATTGGCCAGAACGTGTTAAATGAATCAACCTAAAAATCCCATTTTGGTGCATCCCAGACCATTACTTTAGATGCAAGGCTTTGTGGTGCAATACATGCACAAAAATGGAAGAAAAACAATCTGTACTATGAAACCTAGGCCTTAATGTTTAGAAAGAGTGTATACACAGGAACAGCACAAAACTATGCAGGAATCATGCCATATGCTTGTCATAAAGCATAACCATAAAGAAGAATTTCAGGTGAAAGGGGGAACTGACTAACTTAATGGTTGGTTGTATTTATTTGATTAATAAAGAGCACGATCTTACAATGCTGACAATTAAAAGAATTATAATAATAATTAGATTTAGAGGGTAGCTAAGTAACATACTATGAACATCAAACACTGGTGTCCCTCCTTCTGGCATAACCAAAACAGAGCCAATTTTAAAACCCCAAAACTATTACCTGATAGTCTTGACTCATTTTATTTACGTCCCCCAAAATATACATACACCCAGCCCACTAACAAAAGTCTTGCTAGACCCTGTCAAAGCTAGTGAAGTTGTAAACTATCTATGCTAAGCTAAAAGCTAGTGCTAGTTAAGTCTTTTACCATCTAAACTCTCCAACGTCCAGTCTCTTAAAACCAATCTGAACTACCACAGCTGAACCAAACTCAAGCTAAACACATCTTACCTTGAAGCCCCACACCAGCTTAGGGAGCGAACAGTGTGGTCATGAGCCAGGAAACAGTGGTAAGGGTAGAGACAGAGGGATTTGTCTGGAGACTTGACTCTCTGCAATGACGACTTGGTGCTCAAATCCCACAGAGCTACCGTACCTACAGAGGAGGCATTCGTAAACGAAGCGTAAAACAAGTTAACGAGAGTCTACAGACAAACATCTTTCCATGTTTTGGTTTTATGTGTAGATTCCAGTTATAGTTTAAATTCTGGCAGGGATAAACATAATTAAATCCTTTAGATGTAAACAAAGTTATTTACCGTGGTCTGATGTGAAATGTTTTAATTTTCTTCATTTTAAAAACTCCACACAATGGTGATGACAGGAACCAGGTTTCAAGTGTTTTAATGCCTTTTTAAAGCTACCTCACAGAAAGCTATTACAAGAAATATATGCTGCTTGATGCCTGAAACATTGTTTTGACCAACAAAAAGACTATCAGGACAGAGATATACCCAATGAATTCCCAATGAAAACTTCCCACTACTTGTACAATTATCAGCATCACATATGAAAACGCATGATGGCTTACTGGTCATTTTGAAGAGGAATTAAAATATGTCAGCACTGTAGACTTCACAACCCCAGATTCCAATCACCATCAAGTCTATTCTAAATGACTAAATTACAAAACAATTGTTTGTTATTCCCCCTTAAATTAGGAAAAATGCAAAAACGTAATAAATAAATAACAAATTACCATCATAGAAGCCAGCAGCCAGAATATTATGTGGCTTGACAGGGAGCCAATCAAGGGCAAAACACTGCCCACTCTGGCCATTATGGTTAGCCTGGCTGGAGCCTAGCTTCACAGTCATGATGCGTCCCACCTGAACAGAAAGGGAAATTTTTGTTTTACTTGTTGTTTGTTGTTACTTGTTTTATGTAACACGTTACATTCATATTCTTACCAACAGCTCTGAACTGGAAAACTGCTCAGTAACATCCCATAATGTGTTCATTTTGATGCTTAAACATTCAAAATAGTTCTAAATAGTCATGTAAAAACCTAAACAGCCTACAGTGCTGTAAAAAAAAGTATTTATATTTGTCTTACTTAGAAGCTCTATTTTTTCAGATCCTGTAATATGAGTATTTTCAGAAGAGATAAAAAAATATAATAAGAAAACAAAAGCACCCCTTTAAACTCGACAACTGCCACACTGTATGCTCAATGCATTTGGGGTTAGAACACCTTTGCGAGGCTCCTACTGACCCCTGTGTCCATTGTGCCATCTTGTCCATGCCTATGTCGCGCAAGGACCAACAGTGCCCATGAATGTATATGCAGAGGGCTCTCCCCTCCGCACACAGGCTCAGCTGCTGCTTCCACCCAAAGGGACAATTCTGGTCTGGTGGCAGGAGCGTAGACGTTTAATAAACATTTGTTGACAGCTTGCAGTAGGGTCTTTTTCATTGTTTTAAAGCAGGTATGTGCCTCGTCTTCTGTGGCCAGGATGCATTTAAGGGCGGTAACAGGTGGAATGACATCGGCTGTGAAGGAGGTGGACGAGCTTGCTTTCCTAGTTGACTCTTAAAATGCTAGAAGTGCTAGAATGGTGTTAACCAGTGGGCCTTGCTAGAAAAAAACTGTCAGTGTCATGGGCAAGTCCTGTGTGCTTTCGTTGCTGACTTCATCTTCGACCACAGACATGGGTGGTCCAACCCAACATCCAACCCAAAACAGTAAATTCCAGAATTTTCTCTGATATTTTTGTGGATTTCCCACTGTTGCAACATTTGTTTTGCACATATTGCACGTCACTGTCGAACATGTTGGTGTAGCAAGTGTAAAATACCTCCTCACAGCTGACTCTTTGGCTCACTCCATGTTGTTGTTCAAATTTGTGAGTCACGTTTTCATCCGTGACCGTAGAAGTTACTAAGGTAGAAGAGAACAATTCTTTTTGTAATATAGTATTTAGCAGTAGTAACTTGACAGGTGTGCAAGTAAGCACATGGTGGTAGCATCAACATAGATGTGTATGTGACTATATATAAAAGTATGTGCACGAGAGTGTGTGTGAGGTTAGAGGGAGGTCTCAGTTCTGCTTGGGGGTAGATTTTGAGTGTCTGTCAGAAATTGCTTGGATGCTCCGGTACCTTCTACCAGAGAACAGCAGTGAAAATAATCTGCGGTAATCAGGGGTAGGTGGGATCATCCACAATACTGGTGGCATTGCAGAGGCAGTGCGCGGTGGAAATGTCCATGATTGATGGAAGAGAGACCCTGACGTTCTTCAGTGGTCTTCACTATTCGCTGTAGGGTCTTGTGGTCAGAGACGTTGCAATTCCCAAAACAGGTAGTGATGCAGCTGCTTACTTTCTATTTCTCACCTCTATTGAACATGGTGAGGATGGGAAAGGGAAGATGAACTTTCTTCAGGAAGTAGAGGCACTCCTAGTTTTTCCTATCTATGGAGCTGGTGTTGAAGACCATGGAGTCGCCTGAAGTTGCTGCCTCCCTGAATGTCAGTGGCAGAGATAGCTCCAGGGGGTCAAGTTTTCTCTTGCTATTGGTCCATCTGTATGCTGGAATAAGCATCCCAGGAGTAGCCATAGCGGGGGCAGGGCTTAGCTCTGTACGTGCTGGAAAAGTTTGTGTAAACAAGATCCACCATGCTAGTGGAATTTACACTGACTTGAGATATGCATGGTTAAAATCTTCAACGACAATAAAAAGTCTGCAGAGATGTTTGTTTTGCTGTTGTCTGGCTCCAACAATTGCAAACTCCAGCAACGGTGAGTAGTGACTGAAAACTGGTGCCCGTTTTTTACACTATTCAGTGTTGATGTAAACACACATGCCCTCACCTTGAGTCTTACTGTACTGTTCATATACAGCAGTCTCTGAACTCACACTGTCTAGCCCACTAGATACATTAAAAAGCAAGATTACGGAAACCTGCGTCTGGGTCTGGACACGTTAGCAAACAAATGGTCCGTTACTGCTTTATGCACGTCCCCTGATTTTGCTTCTCCTACACATTCTTCTCTGTGTTCATCAGTGCGGAGTCCTTCTAGTTGCTCCTCAATGGCTAGCATATCTGCTTTTCCAAATGAGAAGCACTGTGTGGCATCCTCAACCAGTGTTTTCAATTGTGGCCCACTAGGGCCACTGACCACTTAGAAGACTGCCACCCTGCTGTGAGACGCACTATTAAAAATGTACGAGCACCTTCTAGGGGGATCTGCACCAGGGACTCTTTGTGTTTTGCAATGTTTGAACCCCTTAGTCAAGCAGACTTGAAGTGGGTTTCACATAAAACCACCTTCTTACTGGCCAAAGCAGGTTGGAGAGTTACACACACAGTCAGTTCTGACAGTTCCTGGCAGGAATTCTCCAGTATCACCTTGTTGCCTAAGCTGTCCATTCTGATGAAGGTTCTCTACTGAAACCACTCGCTGCACTCTTAGCACAATTTGGACCCTGCGCAGCAGGCCCACCACATACAAATGTAATTGTGATTCTATGAAAGCTGGTTGCCCACCAGAATGTTTTGTCACTCAAGCAATGCGGTTGTACCATATGATGTTTCTGAGGAATGATTGCATCGTAACCACCCCCTTTGAGGTTTAGCTGAGTCACATGTGGCCTTGTTAATATACATTCTTGATTTGCACAATACGGAGGGGATATGGATCCACAGTCTATGTTTCCTCTGGAATTAACAGAAATACAGTCACTAAACTGTCAATTATCACAAATATGGCTTGGCTTTTTTTTGTCAAATGTTAGATGAGCCTTTATATAAGGAGGGATACTTTAAAAGTGAATTCTGTTACGGATTACTGATTACATCTTAAAAATGTAATTGTAACAAAAGTAATGTTATCTTACTTGCTTTTTTTATAGCCATATTTTTTCTTCACCAAATACCAAACTATCTCATAATGCAAATCCCCTGTCTACTAATTTGGGATTTGCATTATGGGGACATGAGATAGTTTGGTATTTGGTGAAGACACACATAACTGTTTTATGTGAATTCATACATTTCCTATTGTCTGTGTTTAAAAATATTTAGTATTTGGTATATACACACATACACACACAATTGCTGATGGGACAAAACCTTATCTCCAAAGTCAAAATGTCACATGAAAAGGAAACATTTAAATTAATTTGTCTGATTTACATTGGTCTATGCATCATGAAATGTGCTGGGCTGAAACAAACAGCTTAGACCAGCATGAATTCTATGTACATCTAAAAACGTCTTTTTTGGTCTGGTTTGCTGTTTTTTTTTCTAACAGGGCTGTGTAAAGGGCAGCTGCTTTTTTTTAGATTATTTTAAATGTTTAAATATAAACATCAAACATATTTGTTTAACATACATGTTATCATATGATTATCAATAATCATGTGATTAATACCATTAGTACTAAATTATATCACTGAATTCCCACTGGCTGAATTGTCATTGACTTACCCGGTATATCAAGGTCGACTGACTGGATTCTCCTGTTGGAAAACAAATCAACAGTGCTTATCAATTTGTGCATTCGATGGTAAAAGATTACAATTGAATATCGGACACATTTGGTATTATACATGTACAAAAGTTAGTCCTGATGATTGGAATAACTGTTAACTAGAAGGATGATGGCAGTTTGGAGTACAGATACAAAAACCCCCAATAAATATTAAAAATGTTTTTAAAATGTTAATATTAATAATAATAATAATAATAATAATTCTATCATCATCAATATGAATGCAGAGAAAACCAGGACTAAAATGTAACAACTTAGAGTCTGGACCAAAGGAAGCAAACAAGTATAAACACACCCTAAAATTACATCATCCTATTTAACTACATATATTATATATTATACTACTTAAATATTATATCATCTAAGATACAAATCATGACTGAATCAATGTAACTAGTAAGTATGCATGATGATATCAGAATCATGTTGGTATTGGCAGATAATTGCTTAAAAATAATCAAGATCAGACCGTTGTTAACATTTGGCAGATTTTAAATTGATTCTTGATGACATTATTAAGTAATCTCCAAAGGGACAGAATGTACAGGTGCTTCTGGACTACCTAAATATTAGATTTTTACTCATTTTACTGCATTTTTAACTGAACAATTGTACCATGTTTTGACTTTGATGATAGGTTGTGTCATGACTATCTGAAATGACAGTATGTTTTGTCAACTGACTTCGTCGCCATCTCTACCTTTATGCCAGGATGATATAATAATGACGTGACACTACTTGCCAAATGTAGCAGTTGGTAAATCCGAACAACAGAGAGAACTTCAAGATGTTCAGCACTGTCTCAAATACTCTGAAGAAATACAGACATGAAAACTGCTGTGAATCTGTAAATACAGCGAATCAAGTCACAAGGCTTCATACTACATTTTTGTAACAGGATTCAGTTCTATTCAACCACACACAGGGCAGTTAACCCTGGTATTCATCAAGCTAAAGACTTGATTAATTAGACTGTGCTCATCTACAGAATGCAAACAGAGGACATAGAAAAGAGTCTTTGGGGGTGGGGGTTGAGTTGGACTTTGCAATGAAGGCTCGATGAAGCATGGCCCCTTTCATCCCCTCATACAGGCGATGTGGCCGTCCTGCTCTTAAGCCCTGGGCTGAGTAAGCCTTTTCTGATTGACAACCCCATGGGAAAAGACTGTCAGCTACAATGCTAAAATTCATGGTTTCAAGCGCTAACAATTGCGTAGCAATGCATCTTTTTTGTCATTTCAATTATAGATCCTTGTCTGATGGAAAACGAGCCAGTAAATAATTTCGAGAGAGAGAGGCCTGCTTGCCATTCACCTTCTTTTCACATGACACAGTCAACACTTTTGTTCTTTACACCACATTATAAAAGCTGTACATCAACTTTTTAAAAGGGCACCACACTAACCTTTATTTCCACTAATCTAAGCTCAAGATAATGAATTGGGAGAAGTGGAGATGGACTGTATATAATGTATTTTTTGGTACATAATGTCATATTATTATATAAAATACAACCTTCAAACAGATGTATGTACCAATATAAAACTCTATAATGACCAAGAGAAATGGTCCCAAATTAGAGCCAAGCAATTAAATATTTAGCCCCACGCACATCAGTGAGCCAATAAGCCTGCCACTGGTTAACTGGTTATTCTATCTTAGAGCACTTTTGATGGGTACCAATCACTGCATACCAGGAACACTCCACAAGGCACACAGGTTTAACTATCACAATTATATATGTATTTGAGATATATTTATATCTCACGCCATGACAGAAGCCATTGCAAACAGATAATCAGTGTAATTTTCTTCATGCAAGTTGTTTTAAATGTTATGGCTAATCTTTGTATACTGTTTATACTGTGCTATCTAGTTTAGCTTATTTTCACGTAGCTGTAAAAGGTGAAAACATGCACAATGATTCCACATCTTAAATAGGAATCAATCACATCAAATAGGATCAATTGAAACTGTGAAATGGAGGTAAAAGAAGCTGATGACACTGCAAATTTTATATTGTTAGTTAATGAATTTGTGCCGGTGATGGCTTATCTGCAAGAGCACACTGGCCCAAGAAGGATGGGGGGAGACAAAAAAAAACCCAGAGAGTGAATCCCACATAGTCCCAGAGGGATCATGAGGATAAGCCATGAGGCCAAGTGAACAGTTCGCAAGCATTTGCGAATGTGGATGCAATAAATCGCTGTCTTACTGAGGTGATGTGTGGTCAGGAATGTAATGTAACATTAAAGTCAGATATCCAAGCTGCGGAGTAGTGAGGTTAATGTGTAATGATATTAAAATGACATCAATGTTCTTTTTAGGGGCTGTCTATTAGGCTGTTTAAATCTTACATTAACTTGATTTTTTAGTTACCAGATCATATTCTGGGTCTCTTTTGTGCAGGTTTTGTTCCATATTAAAACAGTACAATCACAAGTGTTAAATTAAGTTCTTCATTTGTTGATTAATTCACATGAATAACTGAATATATATATATATATATATATATATATATATACAGTGAGTCCAAGAAGTATTTGATCCCTTGCTGATTTTCTTCGTTGGCCCACTAATAAAGACATGATCATTCTATACTTTTAATGGTAGATGTATTCTTACATGGAGAGACAGAATATTAAAAAGAAAATCCAGAAAATAAATCTAAGGAATATATATTAATTGATTTGTATTTCATGGAGTGAAATAAGTATTTGATCCCTTAGTATTCATTAGCAGTTCTGGCTTTTACAGACCAGTTAGACACTCCCAATCAACTTGTTACCTGACCTGAAGCCACCTGTTCTCACTAATCACTTGTGTGAAAAACACCTGTCCACAGAATCAGACAGATCACACAGATTTCAAGTCTCCAACATGGGTAAAACCAAAGAGCTGTCACAGGACCTCAGAGTCAGAATTGTTGACCTTCACAAAGCTGGAATGGGCTACAAAAAGATTAGTAAGGTGTTGGATGTGAAAGTAACAACTATTGGTGCAATTATCAGAAAGTTTAAAGAGTATAACATGACAATCAACAGACCTCGGCCCGGTGCTCCAAAGAAGATTTCGCCTCGTGGGGTGGCAATGATGCTGAGAACAGTCAGAAATCGTCCTGCAACCACTCGGCAGGAGTTAGCAAATGACCTGAAGGCAGCTGGGACCACAGTTTGCAAGGAAACAATTGGCAACACTTTGCGCAACAATGGATTCACATCCTGCAGTGCCCGAAAGGTACCCCTGCTGAAGAGAGCACATGTGGAGGCGCGCCTCAAGTATGCCAATGATCATTTGAAAGATGAACCAAGTTATTGGGAGAAGGTTTTGTGGTCAGACGAGACCAAAATTGAACTTTTTGGCCTCAACTCCACCCGCCATGTGTGGAGGAAGAAAAATGCTGCCTATGACCCCAAGAACACTGTGCCCACCGTCAAGCATGGAGGTGGAAGCATAATGTTTTGGGGGTGTTTCTCTGCCAAGGGTACAGGGCTACTTCACCGCATCACTGGGAAGATGGATGGAGCCATGTACCGCACAATCCTGAGGGACAACCTCCTCCCCTCTGCCAGGGATCTGAAAATGGGCCGTGGTTGGGTCTTCCAACATGATAACGACCCTAAACATACAGCAAAGGCAACAAAGGATTGGCTCAAGAAAAATCACATTAAGGTCATGGAGTGGCCCAGCCAGTCGCCAGACCTCAATCCGATCGAAAATCTATGGAGGGAGCTGAAGGTCAGAGTTGCCAAGCGACAGCCCACCAACCTTCATGATTTAGAGAGGATCTGCAAAGAAGAGTGGGCCAAAATTCCCCCTGGTGTGTGTGCTAAACTTGTGGTTAACTACAACAAACGTCTCACCGCTGTGCTTGCAAACAAAGGCTTTGCCACTAAGTATTGAGTGTGTTTGGCAAGAGGGATCAAATACTTATTTTCCTCATTGAAATACAAATTAATTAAAATATATTCTTTAAAATTATATTCTGGATTTTTGTCTTGATATTCTGTCTCTCCATGTTAGAATATATCTACCATTAAAAGTGCAGAAGGATAGTGTCTTTATTAGTGGGCAAACAAAGAAAATCAGCAAGGGATCAAATACTTCTTGGACTCACTGTATATTTATTTTTTGCAGTGCTGGATTAGAGCTGCACAATACTGGAGAAAACTAATATTGCATTGATTTTTGTTCTGCTATACATATTGCGATATTGAAAAAAAAATCAGGATTTTTAATTTATTTTTTATTAATACAGGTTGTTGGTTATTTCTACAGAAGTCAATGATCCAACATGTCATGAACTTAGTAATGTTCTCTGTTAATTAAAGATTGGAGTAAACGAAAGATAATCTGCCTCCTGTAGATCTGTCATAGAAAATCAGAAGTGTGAATTTTCCTTTTGTATCAAGCAAGTTATAGCATGACATGTCTGGTTTAATTTGCCTTACTTGACATTACACACCTTGCAATGTGACTATTGCAATGATGATGCTGAAACTATATATTGCGGAGCCTTATGTTGCATTACGTTAGCGGGAGTAACAGCTGAAAACCTATGTTTACAATATGTTACCAGTTTTGCTAAACTTCTCAGATTCCGAGTGCTGTGTTACTTAATATATCAAAAGGTAGAACTCAAACACATAAGCCTTACGCAGCACACAGTGGCATCTTAATTTTCCACCATTGCCAAAATAAGTCACATCACCTTAAATCTTTGAAATGCGCGTCAGTTATAATAGTCCATGGAAAACGTTGGAGACATTAACTAAACAAATCCTCGAGGCAAATTTAATCGATGTAATTGAATCATTCGAGTAACTTGAATAAACATTTCAGCCCTACTGCAATTACTGTTCCTACAGTATTGCCGTAATGCAGCTACTAGCTACTGGGTGGGAAATAGGTATGACTGAATTAATTGGGAACTAAAAAAACAAAAACAAAAACACTACAAAAATATTAACGCAATTCAACATGACCAATTTAAAATATTTAATTTTAAAAAAGACTAAAGAAATGGCTAATATAGGTTATTATACAACATATCACCTTTCCCTCCCCTTGGAAGATCTGATCACAATCTGGTTCATCTTCTGCCTGTGTATTGTACGTATAGAACCAGCCATTGTACGTAGAGAACCAGCCATTACCTGTACAGTGAAGAAATGGTCCAAGGAGTCTGAAGAGGCTCTGAAGGACTGCTTCAAAACAACAGTATGGGAAGAACTGAGTAATCCTAATGGGGAGGACACTGACAATCTCACTCACTACATTACAAACTATGTCAACTTCTGTGTGGAAAACACTGTCCCCATCAAGATTGTTTGGTGTTGTTAAGTGTTTTTCCAACAATAAGCCATTGATTAATCCAGATATAATGGCTCTCCTAAATGAAAAAAAGAGGGCCTTCAGACCTGGTGATAAGGATGAGCTGAAAGCTGTGCAGAGGGAACTGAGAAGGAACATCAGGGAGGGAGAAGCCAGCTACAGGAAAAAGCTAGAAGAACAGTTACAGCAGAACAATGTCAGGGGAGTTTGGAAAGGCATTAAAACCATATCTGGCCACACAAAGTCCAAGTGGGTTAATGAACTTAATCTATTTTTCAACAGATTTGATCTATCACCTAGCCCTCCCCCTACATAGACACACCTGCTGTATCCCCACTCGGTAGCACTACCATCATGCTGTCCTCCCCCTGCTCTCAACTTTTAGCTCACAGCCATCCTCCAGTGGCTCATCGGCTGGCAGCGCCAATCTCCTATTCACACAATCCAGCACCCAGCCCCCCTGCTCCAACCTGTCCTTCACAACAACCCAGGTGAGAAATGAGCTGAGGAAGATTAAGACAAAGAAAGCTATAGGTCCTGATGGTATCAGTGCCAGGCTCCTCATAAATGGCATAGACCAAAGAACTGGTGGTGGGCTGCTCCCACCCCATGCATGAGACTCTGGCAACATTGGGCAGCTCCTTTATTGACAGGCTGCTTCACCCCAAGTGTGTGAAGAAACGCTATTAAGGTGCTTCCTTCGTGTTGGAGTCACACTCTGCAACCAACACTGCTCCTAGCGGACCACATACACACAACACACACACTTAAACTACACACACATATTCAGGGAATATAGGTGTAATTAAGGGTCAATTTGCAATTATCTGTAAATAATCTGTATTATTATTATTATAATCTGTAAGTGTTTTAGTTTTTTTACTTCTATTATTTATATTGTGTATATAGTGGTAATTTATCTACATTTTTGCATCCGAGTGTCTTGCTATCCCTTTGCTGCTGTGACACTGAGAATTTCCCCACTGTTGGACAAATAAAGGATTATCTTATCTTATTTTCTATATGTCTTACTCTGAATGTTTTTGGATCAACATAACATTTTCATTAAGTGGATAATTTTATAGGATTTGTAAGAAATGCAATATACAATATATGGCAGACAATTTATATGTATATAGTATAACAATATAGCCGAATAGCATCTCTCAGCAATGCACGACACTGCTTTTGGATTACAAACAGAATAATTTACCGATCCACGAACAGTAAATGTAAACATCCTGTATGTTCTTTCCAAGCCTCACATTTTATAAAGCCTAAACATAACTAATATATAAAGAATAATATTAACTAAAATTTTATTTTATTCTATCCAGTATGAAAGGAACTGGCTCTGCTCTGAGTAAATCAATAGTTTTTTTTTGAGCAGCCTGCTTTACCTAGCCACCCTCTTTTGCCAGAACTAGAACAGAGCTTGTACTGCATTGATTTGGCAGTATGTGTGCAGGGCAGTATGTGACTAAAATTAATTTCTCTAGTCCACCAAAGACACTTGTGATTTACTACTCATATTTTATATTCACATATTCCAGTTTGCAGTCAGATATACCATTTATGTATCCATGTTAAAGAATCTTTCCTGCATTGAGACTCGAGTATACAGACATAGGATTTCAACTGTAAACACTCACCTATAACTCGATTTTGGGCTTTCAGGGCCTCTGGGTGTGGCAGACTATAAACAGCAAGGGTTCCATTTGAAAAAGCGGCAGCCATTAGTCCTAATCGAGGCATGTGTGGTGTCTGTGAAACCCATAACAGGGTTATTTATTTTAAAAATATTAACATGGTTAGACAGGTATAACAGTGGATTTCAAGTGGATACTTTACCTTCCTGTCAGTAGTAGGCAGTTCCCAGGCCCCTGCAGGACACCACTTCAAGTTCCAAATGCAACCGTCATCTACTGCCAGGGCGTAGGCTAGGCTAGGCGAGGATGATGGTCTGAGACAAGAAATTAATATAAAGAAACAAAAAAATGAAAAAAAGAGGGCCTTCAGACCTGGTGATAAGGATGAGCTGAAAGCTGTGCAGAGGGAACTGAGAAGGAACATCAGGGAGGGAGAAGCCAGCTACAGGAAAAAGCTAGAAGAACAGTTACAGCAGAACAATGTCAGGGGAGTTTGGAAAGGCATTAAAACCATATCTGGCCACACAAAATCACCATTTCACAGAGCCAAAGTGTCATGAACATGACAGAGTTTAGTGTTCTTCAGTGGCCTTCCCAGTCACCAAATCTCAATCCAATGGCACTGTCAAAATTTACCAGAATCAGATTAGTAACTATTACATTAGCAACTAGTTGGACTACTCACCTACTCATCTGTAATTTGCCCAGGTCCCACAGTTGTAGCAGAGAATGCTCAGTGTAAAGCAAATTTATTTTGTGTCGGTCATCCATGCCTTTGTTGCAGGAGAGTGCAACATACTGTGTTTCTGCAGCACCTTCAGGGCAAGGGCACCACTCCATGGCCCAGACAGGACCTCCAACAAAGAACAGGGAGTCCCACCTCTCCACATGAGGTGGCAAGGATTCAAACCTGAAATGTACTTATTTTACTAAAAAAAGTACACTAAATGTTCACAGAAATCATCCAAATAAAACAAGTTATGTATGTCACCATTCCAATAATTGCAACACAAGTAAAATATCCCTGAACAGTCTGAATGACATCAATCGATGCTCAAAGATCTCAAAAGTTTTGAAAAGGCATGGCTGGTTTATAACACAATTTATATAAATAATCATTTTGAGGAGTCTCCTTCACTCTCACATGATTTTCCACCACCCTCCCTGCATTCATCTAGCAGGCAATCTGGAGTCGAAGCATGCTGATAAAATAAAAACTACATATTTTTAAATCTGTCAAAATAGATTTGGGTGGCCTACAGGCTGTCCATATAACTGGAGACACTGCTGGGGACAGGTTCAGTCTGTGTGTAGGACACACTGTTACCCAGAGAGAGCAAAGCCAGCATAGTCAGCTTGGACTCCCAGCCTCAGGTGACTATGACATCATTTGGGATCAAACCAGGAATTTAGGAACACTAAACTGTGCACTGATGTCATACTCTAGGATTGAGTTTATGAAACAAAGACAACACCACCATCTCACACACGCACACACACACACACACATATATATATATATATATATATATATATATATATATATATATATATATATATATATATATATATATAAATAATACTTACTCAATATTGTTTCATAAAAATGGTTTTATTAAGTAATAGCACATTACCTCTTCATCCTACGCAGAAAGCTCTGTTCTTTGATTCCCTCACGAGATAATGTAAATGTCACTGACTCCTCCTCCAGGGGTAAATATTTTCCCACCTCACTGATAGAAGTTAAACGGACCAATTACAAATTATATTAGCAAAGCCCTGCCTTTTATATGCAACAGTTCCGGTG
This sequence comes from Salminus brasiliensis, assembly GCF_030463535.1. NCBI lineage: Eukaryota > Metazoa > Chordata > Actinopteri > Characiformes > Bryconidae > Salminus > Salminus brasiliensis. The sequence goes on along the minus strand of NC_132878.1, from coordinate 46,674,360 downwards.
TTTAGACATTATGTGCTGTACACAGAGTGAAATGACATCAGCACATAACAATGGCTACTTGGCATACATGTTCAATTTTAAATGTATTATTATGAGTTGCCAAACTGTTCACTGTGGAAACACTTCTAAAACGCAATTTGAAAAGCAAATAACTGCCTGGCTCTCCAATCTCAGCAAAACATATACTTTATCTCCTTTTTTAGCGTTGTCCAACTTAGAATAGGAATTCTGATTTTGGTGATTCCTGTGTTGGTAAAAAGCTGCTTTTCATATGTTTAATTGTAAATGCTTATTAGCTAATGAACAGAGATGAACCAATATAAAAAATATGGGCAGATATCAGTATTTTCTACATATATATCTGCTGAAGCCAATTTTAAGATATAAAACAGATATAATATAGGATTAAAGAAGTGACAAAATGAATGAGTGATATGATTAGTCTCAAGTTTTTCAGTTTTCTCTTTGTTTGTATAGCGTAAGTGGAATATATTTTCAAATTGTAACAAAAAAGTCAAAGTATTTCACCAAGTAATATTACTCAAACAACAAACTCTTGCTTAAGTAATTTTCCTTTTTCATATTACAGTAGCACCCTGGTTAATACCTGGTAGACAGAAGATGCCAGTCACTAACTGAAGGGATCCACTCTGAAAATACCCAGGAAGAGCAATGCTCTTGACGGCTAAAAAAGGAAGTCAGAGAGAAAAAAGAAAAGTTTAGTTCAGTCTAGTAATGCCACAAGTCAGAAGAAGATGACTTGGACCCAGGATCAACATCCCCACTCTCAAAGGAACCTCTGAATAAACCAGAAGAAAATAGCTTACAATTTGATGGTGCTTCTAAAGGACTCCCACAGAGGCTGCATTGCAGAGCTGGACAATCCATTACCTCCTGCCAGTTTATGCTTATAAGAAGTCTTCTGTAAGGAAAACAAAAATCTTTTGCATCTTCTTCATGCCTTACTTTAATGTATGATTATATAGTTAGATTATATAGTCTATTTTCTAAGAAAGTATAAGTCAACATTTGAATCATGTTACCCAGAGAATACCGAGAATGTAGCGTTAGGAGTCTTGCCCAAAACCTCTTATTAAAGTAGCATAACAAGGCTTGCCTGCCTGGATAATTAAACCACAATCTGCCACAGGAAATGCACTATTGCAGCTTACTATGCTGTACACTTACCCATGACCAAAAAAAATCTGCAAATTTCTATTTATTTGTTGATTTCAACATATTAAGAAAGCTGTTTAAGCATTAAGCAAAGAAACATAATTGTGAGAATCTTAAAATTCTCATATACCTTGACTACAAAACAGTTTTAAACCCCCCTCCCATGTAAACCATGTGAATGTGTCCCCACATCTACTGTAACAATCCACGAAATATAATAATTATAATGTATTCTTACTTTATTTAGCAAGCCTAACATAGGATCTCCATACTCTTCGTCACCTTCGTCTTCTTCACTTTCCACATCTTCATGGCCTTCTGGGTCAAAGTCAACATCATCGCACTGGTTGTTGTTTGGTGCTTTTCTTTTTCGTTCTGTTTCTCTACCAGAGGCATTTCTATGAGCTGAATTGGCCAGCAGGACAGGGCTATCACTACCCTTTTTTGTAGATGGTTTATCACTATGTTCAAGGTCCTTGGTGATACTGTGAAGGTACTCCAGAGCACTGGGGAAATTAAAAGAGAGATTTAGATTAAGATGTTGCGAGGCAAGCTTTACAGCTTTTAAAATGAATTTGCTTATGAATAAGTGATTGTAGTAAGGAACAACTCCTCTCTGTTGTCTTCATTATTCTCATGGTCCATATGCTGGTCTCTCTTACAGTAAGAAGCAGAGCCTGGTGCCTGCACCACTTGTAAATCATCTGGCCATTTTCATATGCAGTTTTATTATTCCAGACTGCCTCTATCTTTTCAGTAACATACTTTAGAATCTTTAAAATGTTGATCACTAAAATAACTGATTAATTTCTTACATATATTATCAATAGTGATAACTCTACATTCAACAAAGAGAAAAGTTTAGGGACTATACGCTTTGGCAGCTCTTCTCTTTGGGCGTCCACTTGGAGTCATCTCAGGGCTTTCTGGAATGGCAGGGCTGTCAGATTGTGGGGGACTCTGTGGACATGGTTCAGTGACATAATTGAGCATCTTTTTGCCTGGAGTCTTGCTTCTGGGTACTTTCTTTGGTCCAATTTTGGAGGCTGGAGGGCTCCTGGCGCTTTCTCTGACGTATCCTTTACTTTTTCTTGGACGTCCCCTTTTTTGCTTTTTGTTCTCTGGTGGTAAGGCTGCTTGGTCATCATTTGAGGAAAGCTGACAACTGTACACTGTGAAAATGCAAAACAAGGTTGGTAGTTCCCATGTAATGTGAGTTATTGCAGATTCAATAATGTTGGAAAATAATTTAAAATATGTAATATGTTTCTAACTGTAATGTCAAAAAAAAGAAAGTAACACAGCAACCCTAAATTAAACAAGACCTCACCAAGGGCACTAAACTTGCCTTCAGACATCTCTTGTTGGCTTTCTTGAAGTGAGAAGGTAGTCAAGTTTGAGTCTGCCCCTGGTCTTATGCTCATTTCAGATGAGTCACAGTCTAAAGCACGAGGTTCTCCGTTACGTAGAATCAAAGCATCTCCATTCAAGTTACAATTAGTTGCAGCATCTGTATGGTTAATCTGTTCAATCTGGTTCCCTTCGTCCTTTTCATATGGAAGCCCCATAAACTCCTCTGTCGGTCTGTCCACTTCTGGGGCAGCAGCTGCCATCAGCAAAGTCACGGTGTTTTAGCAAAGCTGTCAGAGCAGCCCACCAGTACCTGACAGGGCAAGTTCCAAGAGAGCAGTTAGCAAGTGACTATTATTATTGTCCCCTTAGTAAAGACCACTCTACATATGTCAGCAGTTTCAGTTCTTAACACGTTACGCTAGCAAACTGACTAGCATTGCTAGCCATCGGCTCATGCATGTCTATACACTTCTTTTGTAAAGCTAACTTCAGCCAGCTAGCTAGCTAGCTCATCCAGAGAAGGATAGCTAGCTAGCTAGCTAGCTAACACAATTCTAACAGCAAACCAAAACGAACAGGCCAGACAAAAAAGCAAACCGATCAATAATATTTTGTCACTTATATATAAATTCTCAAACCTGGCAAATAAGTGCTGGCTAATTTGGACCTTTAGTGCTAGCAAGATATTTATTCTGGCTATGAACTAGCCAGCTAGTTGGTTACTTTCCCTTCTTAACAGCAAACGCTTTGACTTTAATATCAGCGCTAGCTAACTTCGCCTGGTAGGCGACGTGTACAACTAATATATGCTAGCTATATTTCGAAACAGAGACAGTACTTACAAAACACGTAAATACTTTTTTCAAAGCAATTGCCCGTTTCATCAGTGGCTCAGCGTGTTCGTGCACACCACCTTTGCTCTCTACCACGCAGCGGCCTGGGCAGGTTCGAATCCCGGTCTCACCGAGCGAATAGACGGGTCTGAAAAGAACAGCAATACAACGACTTCACATTGGACTAACTTAAACGTTAGGTCTGAGCACACTGCGTTGTCCTATATGTCTGATTAACGCTTTTTAGGTGGTTCATGTCTAATTTGTATGCTTTAGTTTCTCGTGTCCGCCATATTTTAGGGTAACTTATAACTTAGCTCACGACTGCCCCCTAAAGAGCAACAACACGAGTCTCTGAAAATTCAGTCTCTACTTGGACTTGCATTAATACATTTGCACTGGACTAGTATTACATATGAAGACTTGTACTATTACTCAATTACATTCCCAAGAGAAAAAAAAACGACACCTACACTTTTAGTTACACCTTCATATTGCTTGTTACAAATCTCACCAAAGTTGCAACGTATATGATATTTTGCCTTTGCGCAAGGACTATTACTGCCCATCCAGCCCCTAACACCTTTAAAATGTATTATTATAAATACACTTGTGTTTAAATGCAGATACATTTTGACTTTCACATGTATTTTTGGCTTCATACATTCAGATTTGGAACAGGTCAATCTTTCTATTAAGTACATTTCATTTGTACATTTCACAGCCCTGGAGCTAAGACATGTACAGTATAATCTATTCTATATATGACAATCACAAGCCAGAAAATGAGAGACACACGTTAGTACATAAACAAATGTATTTACTTGACATACAGAAAAGTATTGCAAAAAGTTGGGCTAAACATTTTATAAGTAATGGGGCAACATTATGAAGAACACAAACTCTGCTACCACCATATCAAAGCTGAGAAATACATGAAGTTTCTTTTCCTATAATTATATTTGCTCTGGATTTGAAGGTCAAGGAAGAAAAAAGACCACATCAAGGCAGCCTAAATCTACAGATTAATTTTGGAGGTTTGATCATGGTGGATTCTCCCATGCAATTACAACAGTCACAGGAATTGCATGTTCCACTTAATTTTTCCTATCTATACACAGTTAAAAGGAATATATACATCTACTTTTAATCTTTTAAAATGTGTCTGACAAAATAATTCTAAAAGTATACACAGACAACATTTTACAGTTAATGTGTAATTTTAGAATTTGCAGTAAAAACATGTTCTTTTGGACATTTAATCTATACTAAAGACATAGATATTAATGCATATAAGTAACTATCCCCACAGTACGGACTGATGGTTTTTAGGTTTCTATATTAGACTACTGTGACAAGTCTTTTTTTCATTCAACTTGAGAAAGTGACTTTACAGCATACTTCAAAGCTACTGCAGCAAAAAACTCTACAGACACAAAAACTGATAAATCACATGAATGTCTGCACTGCTCTTTTACACACTCTTTTCAACAAAATCACAAAGCACTGTATATACATGGACAATGTTACATGCAACAAGACAATAAGGCATGAAATCGAAGTGGTTTACACAGCAGCAGCAAACTATAAAGCTCTGGGTCCACTCTGAAGCTGCCGGAACAGAGCAAAGTCTGCAAAGAATAAGCAAAACACTCTGAACTGAATTGTTCTTGAAAAATATAAATGCTTACTTATTTTGTGAATAAACCTGCAAAACTGTGTTGCTTTGTTTTGGACACTGACATTAGTAGTTTCTCAACATATACCTCTATTCAAATTAAATAAATAATAAATCATGAACGTGTACACTTGCACTGCATGTGAATACTTGTGTGTTTGTGTACTAATAGGGCAAATAAAAATCTTGATAGAAAGTGTACTAATGTTTAATGTGTTCAATTACCACACACAGGTTCTGTTTAATAATTCAAACAAATTATAAATAACAAAAAATAAACCCACTAAGTGAAATCGGCCACAAATTATATCTGCCACCACCCAGGTTGGCTATAAAGAGATTTGAAATATGTCATAGTGCATCCTAGCAGAAACAACATAATTACCTAAACGCAATTTGCTAATTACATGGCTCAGTCTCAGTGAGTACCATAAACTGTCCAACAAAAAGTTGAGACGAGCATTTTGTAATACGGTTCTCATTCTCAAATAATTTCATATGTAAAATCACCCTTGTAATACAACAGGCACTGTAGACCTCAAGGTCACACATACAACACTGTACAGGCTTTACATAAAAGTACTGATGAGAACTTGTCTTAAGGAGAAAAGGGTTCAGAAGGTGGCTCCAAGTTTACTCTGGTTGAGCCAGAGGCTTTTTCAGGGTCCAGACATCATGGTTGGAAGACTCGACTTCCTCTGCTTCTGACTCGCTGCTGGAACTCCCGCCACTACTGCTATGGCCTTCACTGGCACAGTACTCAAAGCAGTGTTTATCCTGGCTGCTCCTCTTGCCTTTTCTGCTCGGTCTGTCCTCCTTCTTCCCTTCTGACATTTCTTGTTGTGCTATCTCGCTGGACATGGCCTCTGCTGGAGCCTGTGTGTCCTGCCAGGAGCAGGGGCCTTGGGGGAACCGAAGGGCTGTATTTGGCATGGGAATGCAAGAGACTTCCCTGCTGTGGAACTTGGCCTTAGGCTTTAGCCGCCGGTCAGAGATGGAGGCCTTGACCTTGCCCTTGCCCTTGCCCTTGGCCTTAGAAGTGACCACAAACCAGTCCTGAACATAAGAAAACTTATTAAATGCCAGTGTCCTCAACATTGGTCAAACTGGCAGTATTTATTCTACCCAGGCAGGAGCATGTTTTAAGACTGAGACCAACTAGTTAAACTGGGAAAAAACCTGCAGCTTGTTATACTTACCTTGTAGGCTTTATTTCATCTGAATGCATATATGGCAAAGGTGAATGGGATTTGGGAATATGTACTTTTTTCTCTTAAATACCACTGGATCCTTCTAATTAAGTCATTAGGAAAAACTAAACAAAGTCATTGTCAACAACTAAACAAAGCCAACAATGGCAATAACAACAACTAAATTGAAGCACAAAAGTCTGTTGACAACTTGAAATTTTTCACTATTATATAAACTCAGATACTTAAAATTCACTGCCAAAGAAATGTATGCTGTTTGTTTAATGCACAGCAGTGCTAGCCCACATGCAGCAAAATCTGCATTTTGATGACCCAGTGGCATTTAGGAAAACAATGCACAAGCTTTTGCTTACTATAACAGCGAGATTATAGAGACTATAACAGCTTAATTTTAGAAAATCCCATTTATGTACCCAGTTCTCATCATGGACAAATGTCGACTACAGAGAGTTTAAAATGAACAATAAAGTTGTCCTGAAATCCTCCAGTAGTAGCTTATCTTTTACCTGGGAATGAACAGAGTTGATGTGGTATTTTACGCCACTCTCTGAGTTGAACTCTTTCTTACAGATCAGGCATTTATACTTTCCAGTGTGAAAGTCCCCCTGCAGAGAAAAACACATTTACCCCAGGTGTAAAACATGAAAATCTAAAAACAAGCATCAAACAATCAAGGGGAAATGGAGATCATACATTTACTGCGTTTATGATAAAATATTTATAATTTGAGACAATGTAGGACCGTGAGACATGTACAACCATGCTCATTATTGAGGGATCTGTGTACTTCCATCCATGTCATAGTACTGTGTCATGAGTTGTGATCACAGAAGGTCATCCCTAGGTCTAAGGTTAACATTCTTAAATGTATGTGTATTCCATTAAATAGAGCACAAACTCAAACCGAGCAAACATTTTAGCTTCTTGCCTTCGTCAATGCTCATAAAGCAACTCTCTCAATCTTACCAAAAAAACTGCCCTTACCTGTGTAGGTTCTGCCAGGGACGTCTTAAAGTGATGGTACAACAGCAAGAGGATATACTCATTACGAAGGCAAAAACATCACAAAATCTTTTTAAATATATTGATCAAAGACAGCCTCTTTGATAGAAAACAACTAAAATTAAGATCCTTATTTATACCCTTCATTCAATAACAAAAGTTTATCTATTTAACTATAAGTTTAACTATTTGTCCTGACCCCCCAGACCAAAAACTTTTTTTTAATATTAATATTACATTAAACACTTTTTATTTAAATGTAATTGATATATCATATTTTAAATCGTTTTTTTTTAATATACTATATTTTAAATTGTTATATTATAAATATATTTTTTGATGCACTTGATTTTTGTCTTTGTAACGGAGTATATTTTCTTGCTGTTGTATGGTCACTTTAAAAAGTCCCTAACTACGAAAAGGCCTACACACACCCTTAAATGTTTATAATTTTCTGATTCTGTTGTATTCTGATGATACGACAGATTCTTTTTTGAAAAAACTTTGTTTTGGACAACAGAACAGAAAGTCTCAGAAAAAAGTGTTTAAGTCACACACACACACACACACACACACGTGTCATATATATATATATATATATATATATATATATACATATATATATATATATATATATATATATATATATATATATATATATATATATATATATATATATGTAATTGACATCATAGGTAGACCTCAACTATGGGAGACAAAATGAGAAAAAAAATTCTGAAAATCACATTGTCTGATTTTTAAAGAATTTATTTGCAAATAATGGTGGAAAATAAGTATTTGGTCACCTACAAACAAGCAAGATTTCTGGCTGTCACAGACCTGTAACTTCTCCTTTAAGAGGCTTCTCTGTCCTCCACCCATTACCTGTATTAATGGCACCTGTTTGAACTTGTTAACAGTATAAAAGACACCTGCCCACAACCTCAAACACTCACACTCCAAACTCCACTATGGTGAAGACCAAGGAGCTGTCGAAGGACACCAGAAACAAAATTGTAGACCTACACCAGGCTGGGAAGACTAAATCTGCAATAGGCAAGCAGCTTGGTCTGAAGAAATCTACTGTGGGAGCAATAATCAGAAAATGGGAGACCTACAAGACCACTGCTAATCTCCCTCGATCAGGGGCTCCACACCTCTGTCATTGCCAACAAAGGATATATAACAAAGTATTGAGATGAACTTTTGTTATTGACCAAATACTTATTTTCCACCATTATTTGCAAATAAATTCTTTAAAAAACAGACAATTTGATTGTCTTTTTTTTTTCTCATTTTGTCTCTCATAGTTGAGGTCAATTACAGGCCTCTCTCATCTTTTTAAGTGGGAGAACTTGCACAATTGGTGACTGACTAAATACTTTTTCCCCCACTGTGTGTATGTATATATATATATATATATATATATATGGTCACCATAAATAAAATAATAAATAATAAATAAAAATGCTATTAAAAGTAACCAATGAAAGTCAGACATTGCTTTTTAACCATGCTTCAACAGAATTATTTAAAAAAAATAAACTTATGAAACTCGACAGAAATTATGGTACCCTTAACTTCATATTTTGTTGCACAACCTTTTGAGGCAATCACTGTAATCAAACGATTCCTGTTTCAGGAATCAACTGCTTCAGCTGCTTCAGTCAATGATACTTCTGCACCTCTCAGCATTTTGGCCACTCCTCATGAGCAAACTGCTTCAGTTGTCTCAGGTTTGAAGGGTGCCTTTTTCCAGACGGCATGTTTCAGCTCCTTCCAAAGATGCTTAATAGGATTTAGGTCAGAGCTCATAGAAGGTCACAAAGTCCAATGTTTTCCTCTGTGATGCTAAGTAGTGGACACACCTTGATTTACCTTTGTCCATTTGGTCACATTATTTTCAGGGGTACCATCATTTTTGTCCAGGTCTGTTTAATGAGTTTACTTTTTAAAATAATTCTGTTGAAGCATGGTTCAAAATCAATGTCGGATTTTCCTTTGTTCATTTTCATAGACTTTTTATTTATTATTACTTTTGTCAGATTCAAATTATTTCTGTGACCATTGTGTATTTAACAAATTAAAACATGCTTGACTATTGTGAAGAAAGACAAGCCACTCCTTACCAGTGTACAAAGTCCAAGGTGAGCCTTCAGACCTGACACACTTGTGTAGTAGCAACCACAGCCCTGAGCACAACAATAAACCAAATGTAGTTTATTACAAATCAATACAAATGATTCTTGTACATGCTATGGGCAGAAATAGACAGTTCAGACCTTGTTGGGACATTGCACTTTTCTTTGCAGTTTCACTTCATTCTTCCACTTTCTCAAGACCTCCTGGCTGAATGAGGGTAATCCAGGACGGGAATATCGAAGCTAAAACATGAATAATGTAAAAACAATAAAATAAAATAAAAGTTAGTAGTGAACTACAGTTGCTCTACCCAACAAACCAGAGCACAACAAATCCAGAAAGTTTTTACAGTTAAATCCTCAGAAGGCATTCAGAATGTTAATCTGGTAACACACATTTTTGTGCCAGGTTGTGATTTGCCTTTGAGCAACACTTATTTCCAAGTTGAATCATCTACATTTTCCATCCTACTATAATGATAATGCTTTAGAAATGGAAGCTTTAACCTGAGTTTATTTTACAAAGCAGAATTTCATGGTTAAACTACATCACTTAAGTCCAGAGTCTAACCTGTCCAATAGGCAAAGAACTGAGGGACTATTCTACTGGACAGTCTGCATATTTGGGTATAAGTTATAAAAAAAAATTGCAAGAACAAATATTGAACAGTAAAATTGGAGTACCTTTCTGTCATCAGGGACCAGGTCTCGCTGCACCTTCCTCTTCGGCCATTCCTTAAGCAGCTCCTCATTGGCTATCTCGCGCAAGTGGAAGATGGCCACCTGAGCTGACAAGCGTTTGACCCTGCCACTGGATGCATGTTCTGTGTTGGGCTCTATTTGGGCTCTAAAATCCTCGGCCGCAGACTCCTGGGATGCCTGCAGGAAATGTGCTCAAAAGAGGTTTAGGTTTCTCAAGCTGCCACCTGCATTAACTGGGTTTACTCTTTAGATTTTTTTAATTACTTTTATATATGAACACATACATTCATACATACATACATACATACATTCAATGAGCAAAAAGTCTTTAAACCGATTTTACACACTGGATTTACTATAATATACAGAGATTTTCACGGTATGATAACCATCTTCGAAAATATCACGATATTCAGAATTTTACATATTATTATAAAGTTACACTAACCCTTAAAGAAATGACAAGAAATGGTTTTTGGTTTAACAAACTATTTATTGTAGTTGAAACTTGTATAAACTATGTATAAATTGTCTCCTTTAAAAACAATAAGCTGTACATCTTCTGTTCATGTAGAAATTGCAATATTAGGGAATATAAGGGGAAAAAATGACTGTCTCTTTAGAAAGAAAAAATACATTGTCTTTGTAATCATAAATGTGAGAAAGGCACAGGAGCATTCTGCAAGTTCTGCAAGCCAGGTTATAATTTATATATATATACACATACACACACACACACACACACACACACACACACCGCTCAAAAAAATAAACTCCAAGTAAATCAAACTGTCCACTTAGGTAGCAACACTGATTGACAATCAATTTCACATGCTGTTGTGCAAATGGAATTCCCTTTACCCGCTCAAGGGCCCAATAGTGGCAGCTTGCCGAGCCCGGGAATCGAACCCACAACCCTGTTATCGATAGCCTGGCGCTCTAACCGCTGAGCCACCACTGCCCCACCACTGTGCATGTGTCTGCACAAACGGTTAAAAACCGACTCCATGAGGATGGTATGAGGGCCCGACATCCACAGATGGAGGTTGTGCTCACAGCCCAACACCGTGCAGGACGCTTGGCATTTGCCAGAGAACACCAGGATTGGCAAATTCAGCACTGGCGCCCTGTGCTCCTCACAGATAAAAGCAGGTTCACACTGAGCCGCCGTGGAGAGCGATCTGCTGCCTGCAACATCCTTCAGCATGACCGGTTTGGCAGTGGGTCAGTAATGGTGTGGGGTGGCATTTCTTTGGAGGGCCGCACAGCCCTCCATGTGCTCGCCAGAGGTAGCCTGACTGCCATTAGGTAGCGAGATGAGATCCTCAGACCCCTTGTGAAACCATATGCAGGTGCGGTTGGCCCTGGGTTCCTCCTAATGCAGGACAATGCTTGACCTTATGTGGTTGGAGTGTGTCAGCAGTTCCTGCAAGATGAAGGCATTGAAGCTATGGACTGGCCCACCCAGACCTGAATCCGATTGAGCACATCTGGGACATCATGTCTCGCTCCATCCACCAACGTCACGTTGCACCACAGACTGTCCAGGAGTTGGCGGATGCTTTACTCCAGGTCTGTGAGGAGATCCCTCAGGAGACCATCTGCCACCTCATCAGGAGCATGCCCAGGCGTTGTAGGGGGGTCATACAGGCACGTGGAGGCCACACACAATACTGAGCCTCATTTTGACATTACATCAAAGTTGGATCAGCCTGTAGTGTGTTTTTCCACACACTAACTCCAAATCCAGGCCTCCATTGGTTATGAGAGATTATGAGAGACAAAATGAGAAAAATCCAGGAAACGCATTGTAGGATTTCTAAAGAATTTATTTGTAAATTATGGTGGAAAATAAGGATTTGGTCAATAACAAAAGTTCAACTTAATACTTTGTAACATAACCTTGGTTGGTTTTCTTTTAGGTCAAACATTTCCTGTAAGTCTTCACCAGGTTTGCACACAATGTAGCTGGTATTTTGGCCCATTCCTCAAGACCCAGCCATGTTCAGCCATGTTCATCTTCAATGCTCTCACTGATGGAAGAAAGTTTTGGCTCAAAATCTCACAATACAAGGCCCCATTTATTCTTCCCTTAACATGGATCAGTTGTACTGTCCCCTTTGCAGAAAAACAGAGCCAAAGCATGATGTTTCCAACCCATGCTTCTCAGTAGTGTTCTTGGGATGCAACTCAGCATTCTTCTTCCTCTGGGATTTTTGTTCACCGTTCTCATGATCATTTTGACCCCACGGGATGAGATCTTGCATGGGGCCCCAGATCAAGGGAGATGATTAATGGTTTTGTATATCTTCCATTTTCTTACAATTGCTCACACAGTTGATTTATTCACACCAACCTGTTTGCCTATTGTAGATTCACTCTTCCCAGCCTGGTGCAGGTCTACAATTTTCTTCCTGGTGTCCAGCTTTTTGACCTTGGCCATGGTTAAGTTTGAAGTCTGACTGTTTGAGGCTGTGGACAGGTGTCTTTTATAATGAGATAATGAGGTCAAGCATGTGCCATTAATACAGGTAACGAGTGGAGGACAGAAGAGTTTCTTAAAGAAGTTGTTACAGGTCTATAAAAGCCAGAAACATGTTTGTTTGTGGGTGACCAAATACTTAATTTACACCATAATTTCCAAATAAATTCTCTAAAAATACTACAATGTGATTTTTTGTCTCATTTTGATTCTCATAGTTGAAGTGTACCTGTGATAAAAAATTACAGGCCTCTCTCATCTTTCTAAGTAGGAGAACTTGCACAATCAGTGGCAGACTAAATACTTTTTTGCCACACTGTGTATATATCATTTATTTATCTATAATACCACACTTTACATGTACTCTTAGAAATAAAGATCCTGCATTTAAAATGTACGTTACAATTATTTACATATTACCATAAAAAATATTTATTTATATAATATGAGAAACTGAGCCTGGGTCAGCGTCTGATCAACTACTGTTAGTCGGCAGAGTATTGTAAAAGGTTGCTGACAATCCAGAGCTGGGATCAGGCTGCAGACAGTCTGCGAACTGCTTTGTGGTGTCACCCAGGTTTAACCATATTGAGACAGAGTATGTGCCCTGACTTAAACCCAACCATAGCATCAGCACATTTTAATCATTTAAATTCTCACATTCAAACAGTAACAGCACCACCTCAGACCTAAAGTTTGGTCGACTTAATATAAGATCACTAACCTCGAAAGCAATCATTGTCAATGAAATTATAAGTGATCAGAAATAAGATGTTTTCTGACTCACTGAAACCTCGATTAGACCTAATCAATATTAAGCACTAAATGAAGCCATCCCTGCAGGTTATAATTATCTACATAGCCCTAGATTATCAGGCAAAGGAGGTGAAGTATGCATAATTTACCAGAATACACTAGACATTATTCAAAGACACTATAATTTTCACCTCTCTGTGAATTCTCTGCATCAATATATCCAATCCGGTCACAAATAAGAATGCATTCACACAAACAATTAATATTTATAGCCCCCCAGGGCCTTACTCCGAATTCTTCTGATTTTGTCGCAGACTTGGCAGTGTGCACCAACAAAGTTATAATAGTAGGAGACTATAATATTAATTTTGAAAAAGCCAATGATTCATTAACAAAAGTGTTTGCTTTAATCTTATTTTTATATGATACATTTTGTTATCGGGATAACAATAAGCTTATAGAGCATACTGTTCATGCTTAATAAACACTGATCAGCTACAGGTTTCATTACTAACAGATTAGACTGATTTAATTAGATGAACAGCAGCAGATGTTGAGTATAAATCACTGTATTCAGTACAGGAGAGAAGTTGAATAGTAGTTTAAGAATCTGTCTCTACTGATGTATTTAGTCTGTCAGCTTTGTTGTAGAACAAAGGTTGATAGCCTTCTACCCAATTCCACAGTCAGAACTAGAAAAAAAAAATCCTCAGTATATTGTACATCCTGTACACTTGACCCCAATTCCCTTAAAAATACTAAATGAAATACTCTCAATTATAATCAGACCTCTTTGAACAATAGTAAATTCATCCATTAGCTTAGGGCATATACCCATAACCCATAACTAAATTAGCCATCATAAAACCTTTAATCAAGATACCAAATCTTTATCCCAGTGCATTGTCTCATTACAGACTCATCTCTCAGACCAACTTAAGCCTTTGACACTATAGATCACATTATTCTCTTAGGTTAGTAGATTAGTAGGTTAGTAACTAAAGGTCAGATAACATGGTTGGAATTACAGGAACAGCCCCATCATGGTTCAAATCATATCTAACCGAGGGTTATCCTCAAATTACACAAAAGTGAGATACACAGAAGTGAGAGTTCTGCAAGGCTCTATTTTAGGACCACTATTATTTACATTATACATGTTACCACTGGGCACAGTTATAAGCAGACATAATGTTAACTTCCATTGTTATGCAGATGACACGCAGCTCTGCATAATCAGCCAGACCTGGCGATAAATCTAGATTAAAGAAAATTGAGGACTGTGTAAAGTCAAATTTATTTGTGAAGCGCCTTTTACAAGTGTTGTTGTCACAAAGCAGCTTTACACAATCAGTAATTAGTAAGACAGGGAAATAATAAGAAAAAAAACCCATAAAAAGACATGAAAAACCTAAGACCCCAAGTGAGCAAGCCAACGCTAAGCCAAGCTAAACTAAACAGATAAGTTTTCAGCCTAGTTTTAAAGATTGAGACTGTGTCAAAGTCCCAAACATTATTTGGAAGGTTATTCCATAGTGGGGGGGCTTTATTAAAACATTCTGGATGTCACATAACTTCCTTCTTCCTAACAGTAACAAAATTGAGGTTCTCCGTTTAGGTGCAAAAGAGACTAGAAATAAACCATCAATGTCAGACTTGGCTGATTTTTCCATTATTCCTGGTCCAGCAGCTAAAAATCTTGTTGTCATATTCGATTCAGATCTATCATTTGAGCAACATTTAGCTAATATTACTAGGAAAGCTTTTATACATCTTAAGAACATAGCCAGTTTAGCTTTTGGTAATTAAGATTTCCCCTGTGTTTCAGGGTGCTCCCGTGTCTGTGCTACCTTTCAGGCTCTATCCTTTTAATTAGGCTGTTATAGACCTGCCGGAGTCATCAACCACACTATGATTCTACTCAACACTCTCTGCTGTCTACAAAATCCATTCAGAACTAACTCTTTACCTTCTCCAAGTAAATGGTTGCCCACTCATTCAGCCCGATCAGTCCCTCCACGGTTACCTGCCTAATGACTATGTTAAAACCTATATGGATTCTTTAACTGTCTGCCGCTACTACTATTACCACTATTAACTATCGTTACTTTCATTACTCTTGCCATCACTCCTATGACTATATTAAGTTACACTACACAGTAATTATAATATTATGATTAAGAATATGTTGCACACCTGAGCAGTACAACAGTTTAGGTGGTTTGGTGACTTTTATCAATAATTTATACATAGTTCTGACCAGAAGAGGATGGGTCCCCCATGCGAGTCTTAATTTCTTTCAAGGTTTCTTCTTCCACCTCTAAGGGAGTTTTTCCTTGCCACTGTCGCATATGGCTTGCTCACTGGGGGTCTTAGGTTTTCATGTGTTCTTATGTTGTTGATTTCTTGTCTTTTTACTAATTACTGATTGTGTAAAGCTGCTTTATGACAACAGTTGTAAAAAAGCGCTATACAAATAAATTTGATTTGATACTTAGACTTTAATTAACTTTGATACTACACATATATTAACGGTGTCTTTCACATTGAGTCCGTAAAAATCCAAACCGGTGTGAAAGGGATTTAACACGGACACGCGCATCCAGCACAGCACATGCTTCACAGCCACTCTCACAAGATTTCCAGCACTGGTGTGCCTATAACATTCAGATGACTCCGGAATGGTGTTCTCACAGATAGGAGAACAAGTTTGAGGAATTCCGTCCTTTAGCTGCCACTTTATGTCCACATTGTTTGCAAATGGGATCCTCATGTTCGTTTTGCAAGGTATCAGAAGTAGTCCCACACTGCTGATTTTAGTTTAAATTTTAAGGGAATGGAGGGAATGCTTGAGCGTGGCGCCAGTGGCTGAGAAGCGGCTGAGTCGGAGCGGAGCCATCTTGGAGATGGTGGAAAATCATGAACACAAAACATATGCAGATTGGTAACGCTTTGTTACTTATGTGCATAAACAGCTTTACACACTAATTCCTAAAATGTGTAATTCTGTCACCAAACTGAAAGCAAATAGAGTTGGACTCGATACAGCTGATACGAGCTAGCAAGAAAATATTAAATGTTAAACAGTTCTTCAACAGCAAAAGAAGGCCTACCAAAGTGCGTGAGGCATACGTGTCCTATTCATCAATAACAAATATTTGTATAAATGTGTGGTGACTTGCGTATTCAGTCAGAATCTGTACATTTAGGTCACCTAATGCTACATTTATTTTTAGGTTCTGAATAGAAATGTAAGATCACGTCTTTAACAGTTCCTCTATGATGTCCATGTGGTTATCCAGATAGTGGATTCAAGATAAAAAAAATAATAATAATAATTAAAAAAAAAAAACACTCTACACTCTAGTCCTAAAGCAAAAAATGTTGAGACTACAGTGTTTAAATGTGCTGTTAAATGCTGGTTTAAAACTAGAAAATAATGTATTTTGTACTGCTGCCAGTAAAAACTAGTGTTCAAAACATTTGCAGGTAAATCTGTATGAACTGGACAAGGGGGCTCACCGGTCCATGCTCAGACTTAAGATGGTACTCCAAGCCTGCTCTGGAGCGATAAGGCTTCCCACAGTGCTTGCAGTTCATTAGCAGCTTTTCTAGCTCGGACTCCTCTTTACCACATTTCTTCATGTGGTATACATAACCCATTATACTGGTGAAGCTGCCAGTGCATCCCTGCAAGAAGCAAAAAACACACATTTGCACAAATAAGGATTTACTATGTGTTGTTTTAATACAGTATAGCCCTAAAACTATGCTCTAACCATGATGTCTTAAAGCCAAACAGGTTTGCTGAAAAAAAGTTAGTAAACAAGTTTAGCAACCAATCCCCTATGGTTGGTATGTGCTGTGGCATTTAAACAATAACAGATGTTCTTTACCTTTTAATGTATTCATATTCTTCTGACACAAAACCTATACCTCTTTTGAGCATTTTAATTTCCCCATCCTCTTCAACACTTTTCTTAATTTCTCTTTCACTGCCTGGTCATCCAGTCCAGTCCCATCATCTGGTGTGGGCTAAAACACATTAGAAGTAAAACAATTATTAGCTTATTTCTATTATAATCATTATTATTATCATCATCCTGTCCACAAATATAAATTGCACACGAAACGGAAATGTAATTTACACACCTCAAGCACAAAACAAACTAAATTCAACTGAAAAACACACCAGTTTATTGTGGTCAGCCATTAGGTGGTACTTCATCCCTGTTGAGGTCTTCAGTTGTTTTCCACAATGTTGACATGTAAAGTAATGCTTAAATAATAAAGAACCAAATCAGTTACAGAAACAAAATGTTCTTAATAACTAAAAAAATGCCTGTACACTTCTTTCAGGAAATGCACCACTTCTCCCAGATAAATCACACATTCAACCAGTTTAGAAGTTGCAAAACGTTACCACACAGAGAGCATGTAGAAAATAAAGAAGAGGAAAGAAATGTCCAAGACATGAGATATTGTAGAAAAGTATGGACAATATCAAGTCCAGCTCAAGAGATCTTAATGTCGGCGGATGCCTTGACCGTGTGCATGGAATTATGAAATCAGAATCATGAATGTAGGGCCCATGGACCGAAAGATGATCAGATCAGAGGACATGGGTCTTTCAGCACGACAAAGCATACTTCAAAAAGCACCCAGAAATGGTTAAGGACAAAGCTCTGAAGAATTCTGAAGTGGCCAGCAAGAGTACTAGTGACGTGATGATACCAGAAAAAATCTAATGAAACTAATATATTTCAACATGAACTCTTTTATTAGATTTTTTTAGTAACAAGAGTGGAATGGAGTATTTAATTTATATAAGTGTTATTTAACTCTTAGGACCCTAGGCAATTTTGGGGGATATTTTGATAGTCTGACGTACCTTTATTTGACAATAAATTTATAGGAGAAAGTCACACATGCCAGATGTTATTTTCATGAGCTCCTATGCAACTCAAATATGCCTTCATTTAAAATGTATTAACAGAATTTAGATTCTTGCATGAATTCGACCACATTTTGATCAAAAAGTTACTTCACAGCAAACGTGTAATCCAATTGTCAAAGACATGATTAAAATATAGTTTGATGTGAAAAAAAATAAATAAATAATACACTCTATTTCAGTATAGTCCAATATGTGGTAATCATTTTTTTGTCCCAAGAAGGACCGATGCTACATTTAAAATGTGGCCATCTAAAGGGCTGGGGAAAATTCAAGACCTTTATCCACTAAATTCCAATAAAATTATGTCCTTTGAAGAACTGAGACATACTTCTAGATCTAGAATCTAGATAGAAAGCATCTCTTTAAATTCCTTTAGCTTAGAAGCTTTGTAAAGATTGTGATGAAATGTACACTCAGGCGATAAACACGCCTCAGATTAACACAACATAGCTGGCTAATGTAAATAATGTGAAATAATAATTTATATAACCCCTGTGAAATATAATGTGTAATTTGATGACTGAATGCCAAACATATTGTAAAATGTGGTCCCATTCGGAAAAGGTATGTCCGAGGTATTGCCCAAGGAATTAGGAATTATTATCCAACATTTTTTTGATAATTATTTACCCAGACACTCAATATGTTGCTATAAGACCAATATTGAGATAATTTGGAGGACTAGTTCAAAATGTGGAAAAATGGTATGTATTAGTAAATTACTTGCATTGGCAAAGTTATCAGGCCTACTATGATGAATTAGATGATGCCAACATCATGTTTATTACCTGAAAGTATAAGACAATTACACATTTTAGATTTTTTAAATGTGAGAAGCTCCCCCCAGTGGCCAGTACCTGTCATGTTTCAATACATAGTATAGTGTCTATACCTGGAGATACACATCAAGTTTTGTGGTGAATGGAGGCAGAGCTACATGGTTCTTGAGGCATGGGTAGTAGTCATGGGGAAAACAAAAATTGGTCTGGACACAGTTTTAGCAGAGGAAAAGAACAAGAAGAAGAAACAACAACAACAAAAATAGGGTTTCTAATAAACATGAAAAACCAAGCATTTGTTATTGCAAGAATATTTTGGGAGAAGCTTGCATTTTCTGAAGTGCAGGGGTGCCAATATGTTTGCCCATGACTATACATGGTTTGGAATAAGCACTACTGAGTGCATGTACCAGTTTGCAGGTTGCAAGGTGTTTCTTCAAGCCCTCCACTGTTTTCCTTCCTACACTTTTACATTTGGGGCAACTGGCCCTGCCCTTTGCTAAGATTTGCAGCTGCCACCTTTCCTCTTGACTTCCTGTTAAAATACATGAAAATAACACGTCATTACAGCTTTTTAAGCCTTTAATTAAATTACACCATCATATTGGGTTTAAGTGTAGTTTCCTCTTAAAAATACATGCTGACAACTAAAATAAATAAATAAATAAACTCATTCACAACAATATTAGACTGCATGATCGTTTTCTTTACCTGGAGGATAAATGGGTACCTCTTTCTTCAGGTAGGGAAAAGAACTTTGGGGAACAACACTGCTAGTTGACGGAGTCCTTTGAGTATACTGTGCAACAGGGACTATGACAGGAACTGTAGGAGAGACAATTTACTTTAAACTAACCTGAATTAAGATTCAGAAATGGTAGACAGAATGAAATTCTAAATATATATAAGTACTGAGCAAGTGTTCAAGAATACCTGTCTGTTTCACTTCCTCAATATACTTTTTTAGAGAAGTCTGGCCTACTTCTTCTATTTTCCGTTTCTTTTTCACCTCAAACTCTGGATACAACAAGAAAGATTAATTGTACATTGTAATTGTGTTTCACCTGCTTTAAAGTCATAATTAACACATTACTGGCAGCTTTTGTGGTGATACCATAAGGAGCTACAAAAAACTATTCTCTTCTAAAAAAACTGGAACTGCAACGCCTATATAACGCAATAATTTGTTTTTGCTATACACTGAAGACATCTGGGTTCGAAATTTAAAGCTGCATATGAATTTCAGCTATAAGGCTCTATTTATATTTAGTTTCACTACTGTATTGTTTGTTTAGTATGTACAGTACAGAGTGTGGTGTGGTAAGTGTGGGGTGTACAGTGTGTGTACGTGGTTGACATGGTGCCGCTAGGTGGTCGCTATGGCATCCTAAAAGGTTGCTATGTTGTTGCTAAGTAGTAGACATTTGAGCGTAGAGGAATAATAAGTGTGTAGAATGTTGTGTGTGGTGTGTATGAGCATGTATTACAAGTGTATGTGGTGTGTATGAACATGCATTTACATGTATGTGGCATGTATAAGCATGGCTGCTATGAAGTTGCAACATGGTTGCTGTATTGTCCCAGATTGCTAGGTGTTTGCTTAGTGGTCTATGTGGTGTTGGTAACCTGTTGCTTGGTGGCTATGGTGTCCAAGGTGGTTGCTTGGTGGTTGCTATGGTATCCTTGGAGGTTGGTAAGGTAAGTTAAGTGCTTGCTAAGTGATTGGCAATGTGGTGATAGATGATTGGTTTCTGAGGTGGTTGCAATGGTATCCAGTGTGTGTGTTTAGTGAGTGGATGGGGTGGCATGTGTCTACAAACTTTTGGCTAAAATGTAGGGTGCAAAACCTGGATGAAAAGAAAATCCAATACACAGAGCTATGTCCACAAACTTTTGGTCAAAAGCTTATACAGTTTGTTTGGTCAGAATCATGAAGCAGTGTGAGCGTGTGGTGTGGAGTGTGTTGTGTTTGTATTTTAAATTGTGTAGATTAATAACAACAATAAGAAGAAGAAAATTTATGGCTGCAGGAAGGGAAAGTTTGGGGATAAGTGAAGCTATAGATTATGACCCAGAAGTACACAATTGACACCCATTCTACCAAATCCATTCAGCAACTTTAACTTGCACCCATTGCTGACACAGGGGTTGGGTTCTCCTTTGGGTAGACTTGGCTGCATAGAAATGCAGGGGGAAGGGTTTTGTAGCTGACTATGATGGGTCATTTAACAATGCTGATATTCACTGTATTAATGGAAATGTGAGATTGAGTGCACATTTTTGAGAAATGTAGATGTACTGGAAATGCCACATGTAAGTAAATGGTTAAAAGGACTTAAAGTGAAAATATGGAATTTGCCAAACTACATGTTGACAAGCCCCAAAGCTTCTGGGAGAATGTCCTATTGACAGATGAGATAAAAATGGAACCTTTTGCCAAGGCACATCAGCTCTATGTTCACAGATGGAAAATGAAGCATATCAAGAAAAGAACACTGTCCCTAGTGTCGGAAGGCTTGGTCTCAGTCGCAGGTCATGGGTCTTGCAACAGGATAATGACCCCAAACACACAGCTAAAAACACCCAAGAATTGCTAAGAGGAAAACATTCGACTATTTTGAAGTGGCCTTCTATGAGCCCTGACCTAAATCCTATTGAGCATCTTTGGAAGAAGCTGAAACATGCCATCTGGAAAAAGGCACCCTTTAAACCCGAGACAACCGGAGCAGTTTGCTCATGAGGAGTGGGCCAAAATACCTGATGAGAGGTGCAGAAGTCTTTTTGACAGTTACAGGAATTGTTTGATTGCAGTGATTGCCTCAAAAGGTTGTGCAACAAAATACAAAGTTAAGGGTACCATCATTTCTGTCGAGGCCTGTTTCATGAGTTTATTTTTATAAATAATTTTGTTGAAGCTTGGTTAAAAAGCAATGTCTGTCTTTTATTGGTTAATTTTCATAACATTGTATTTATTATTACTTTTGTCAGATTGACAGATTATTTCTGTGTTATTTCTTATTTCTTTCATTAACCGAGGGGCACCAACAATTTTGTCCACGTGTGTACTGATCCAGGACAGACCATAGTTGCACAATACAAATTTTCATGTCAATCTGACAATTTTTGGTTGAATAACAGTGGTTATATTAGCGCCACCTTCTGATGCAGTTCCACCACATTTTCACAATCATCTGTGGCATTTCTAGGGTACATGCCTGAGAAGTTTCGGGACAATCGGCCTAAGCATTTCTAAAGTAATGCTGTATATGCATGATTTCTGCAATATGAGTTCCACCCATTTAGAGCTCATATTCGTGTTTCTGGGTGGTGCCTGGATGATGCACAATGTTAAAATCATAAAAAACATTTTGTGAACAATTATTAAGTACAGGTTCTTAGGCATCCATTGATACCACATTTGTGTATGTTGGGTGAAGATTCAAACACTCAAAATGTGTGATTTTTGCATATTATGCAAATTAGCTCAGATTTTAAATGGGTGAAGCTAAATGGTTCTTAAAGCTTTTTGTGGGGCATGAAACAAAAAATCAATAAAAAAGGAATTTTGTCTCTACATCATAAAGGGGATATAGACCTTGAAGTTTGACGCTTCACTATAGCACCACCATCAGGCCAATCATGCTGAGCTTGAGCACCGAGTAGAGGAAACAATTTCAGTGGTTGGACTGCTAATTATGGGGCTGCGCCCCTCTAAATTCTGTGTGCGCCCCAGTACAACAAGCAGTCTAAAAAGGCCCCTGTCTGTAGAATTGGATTGAATGGGAAATCTCAATTGAATGAATTCAAGAGGTGTGTCTCAATAATTTGCTGATATATGTTGTCCAGGTGTGCCCTGTTAGATTGACTGTTTGACCAAGTAATAGCTCTGAATGTCCACTATTTGTTTGAGCCTAGGGTTTCACAAGATGTAAATCACTCACCAGCAATGTCAAAACTAAAAGGTTTTAAATGTTTTAAGACTGATGAGACTAAGATTCACCTCTACCAAAGTGGTGGAAAGACAAAGTGAAAAAAAGAAAGCTTTGCTCATTATACATACAAGCTCATCAAGGACTATCTACCAGATTAGAGAGAAATGCATCCAGTCTAATCAGAAAAAAAAACTTAATCAAAGTGCCAATACAAAAAAGTTCATCGGGGGAAAAAGGTGGCTGATTTTTGACTGGTCAATTTAATCCAACCCAAGAATGGATTTCATCTCCTGAAGAGGAGACTGAATCTCCACAAAACAAATAACTGGAAAATCCTGAGAAATCATCACAAAACAAGAATTCAACAGTTTGGTGTAATCTGTGGGTCACTAGCTTGAAAGTTATTGTATCACATCTTGATGTAAATTGTCAATTGGTATTGTAAATCTGACTATGGCAAAAAATAAATAAATATGACAAGACTCAAGCAACAGCAAGCAAACGTATCAGTGAATACACATCTGTATACAAGTAGGGCAGCATACATCTCTTGTGTTATGCAACTTTGGAGAAAAATAAAAGGGGGCTCCCAACAACTTCTCCAAAGTAACAAGCATTGCATTACCCAAATCCTGTTATAAGTGCATAGTTACCACTAGCATGGATTACTTTGTGATTGAATATTTTTATTTTATTAATATTATTTCTTCCATCTCCTGTACTGATTAACATGATCAGGGATATTTCCTACAATAAGGTAAATTGTGCCTTCTGGAATTTTTACTCATTTCAAAAGTCATGCTATATAAGTGGAATTCTGGCGCTCACCTGTCTCTCTCAAAATCTCCATACTGGAGCCAACTTTTCCCTCTATTACGCATGCGGTGGCAGAACCTGTTGCTATGGCTTGGGCTTCAGAAACATTGATCAAGTTGCTATTGGCCGCTGAGGAGCTAGAAGATCCACCTTCAGTAGGACTGATGGAGACTGGCTGCAGATCATAATACCTGATAGAGAACACCACATGAGTACACATAAAGGCATTAAATATAGGCAATCCAATCCTGTGGTAATTTCTTTTTATATTCACACACAAAACCTATTCTGAGGGTGTGTCAGTCTTACTACAGACTACTAGACTTTTAAAAGCACAGAATTTGAAAGAAATCTGCCCTTGGTCTATTAACACTAAGGTACCTTCATTATGATCTTTTGTCAAAAGTCCCAAAAATGTCAAGCATCCCACTCACTTTTTTCTGCCATATGTTCTCTTAATCTTTTGCGAGTTTGTCTCCTCATTCTGTGGAACAAAAATACAGAATTACGCAACATAGGTTTCAATAAATTAGACACATTACACTGTTGAAGTGCATGATAATTATTTGGCCATGATTAGGGATAGAGGTCTGACCTTACCATGGACATAACTCTCCTGTCTGCTGCAACTTCTCTCTCCGTTATTTGTGAGACTTCTGATGAGATTAATAAAGGGGTCATTTAAAAACATTTTTTTTTCTAATTTTAAGGCTTTCTTTATGTTTAATACTGAATAAGTGATGACTTACACAGATCAACCATAACATTAAAATCACCTGCCTAATGTAGGTCCTCCTCAAACCACCAAAACAGCTCAAACCAATTGAGGCATAGACCTCTCAAGGCATCGCCACCTTTACCTTTTCAACAATTTGTGCTACAGTAGATCTGTGAACTTTGGGCCACTGCAAAACAGGAACACCCCACAAGACCTGCTGTTTTGGAGATGTTCTGACCCATCCAGCTATCACAAGTGGGCCCTTGTCAAAGTGGTTCAGATTCTTAGGCTTATCCATCAACTTCAAGAACTGACTGTTCATGTGTTGCCTAATGTGTAAATCTCGACCTTTGATAGCTGCCATTGTAATAAGAGAAAAACTCACCTGTCAGTGGTTTTAATGTTATAGCTGATCAGTGTAGGCCTAGGTTTACTGGTAACAGTGAGGATGAAATGCAAGGTTGAAAATGCTGCCATATTCTGTTACCTGGTGTCTGGGCCTTCATTTGTGGCCTTGAGGTTTTTCTCTTGCTGGCCACATACATGGCAGATATATTACCTTGGACGCGATGCCTAATCTAATGTTTCACACTTCAACACCGGGATAGACAGAACATCTGTTTAATGATGCAATACAACAATTGCTTACTACACAGGAAAGTGTCAGAGGCAAGTCCCAATGCTTAACTACTTCAGAATCATTGCTGTCCTTGCAGTGCAGTGAGGTGGAGCAGAGGCTTTCTGTATTACGCTACAGTCCACCAGTTCACATTTCAATCTATTCTAGGAACACATTCAGTTACGGTATCTACAGTGGCGGAGACATGAGATTATTGTGTAAATGTAAAGTTAGAGTTCAGAATTTTATCCAGAGGTAACAAAGCCCCAAAATCAAAAGTCGAGTTCAGTGCAGCACCGACGTTGTGTTGCAACGAGAAGCTCTGCCACCATCATTCTCAGCCTCCCAGACCAAAGGGACGTCTGATAGTACTACAGCAAACAAAACAAAAGTGTTGACGTGAAAGATAAGTATTTCGAACCAAGTAATCATATACTTTCACACTGGATTAAAACGTCGTTGAGACTAGGGTACTATTTACTGTTTTTGACGATTAGCTCATTGCTACTTCATGACATGTCTACCGACCACTCTCGTTCGACTAGCTCTGCTCTCTCGCTCTCGCTCTCTCTTAGCTCTTCTTACCGAGTTGTAACAAACGGACAAAGGGACCGAGCAGCCATGACTGAACCTGGTTAATTCCTCTTCAAGCAAATGTAACGGAAACATACAGAAGAGTAGCCACCGCGTTTTCCGTCTGCCGAGGCAAATTTTCACCTCACGGCTATAGCCGCCCCCTTTTCGTCGGTTTAGCAAATGAACAACGCGCTCGTTTCTTTCTCTCTAAAGGGGGCGGGCGTGCCCCATGCTGATGCGAGATCAGATATCAGCGAGCTCCGGTGCTGTCAGCTATACGCGTTTTAAGCCCACGGCTGATGCGAGATCAGCTACTCACACGTCCAGTTCTGTGTGTTTTACGCTCACGGCTGATTCTGTATCAGTTAATACTGACACGCTTAGGCTCTGAATTTTAGGCCACAACTGATTTTAGGATCACAGCACTGCGAGAATCGGGGCGGGCATAAACAAGGGCGAAGCCAACCTCTCAGTCACGCCCCACTCAGCCCTTCACGTTCAAACGTGAGCAGTATGATGTCAAGTATGATGAAAAGCAGAAGTGCGTATTGACTTTAAACATACAGATCTGATCAATTTAAGAATACGCACTGACCTTGATGCCCCCTTTTCTTTCGTTCCGTCTTAATGGTGCCACAAAACACGGTTCAGTGCAGCCGACAATCTCCTAGTCCATATTATAATGCGGGCTCCATGACAACAACTGATATTGGAATATTGGAACGTGTTCAACACGTATTGCTACGCTGCAGTCTAAAATCATTGTAAAGGCTTTCTTTTGTCCACAAGTACATCTTACTAATGTCAAAAACATTGCTTGCCTAATGTTCACACTCTACTCTTTAATTTGTTGCAGAGATATATACTTGATCTCCTTTGATAACAGAAGTAAACAGAAAAAGTATTTATAAATAGTAAATAGTATTTTCTAAGTTCAATTTTTCCTTGAACAGAAATCACATCCTATAGATGAGCACCAAAGTAGTAAATAGAAATCATCATCATCATCATCATAATAATAATAATAATAATAAATACAACCATTTTCATTTAAATAAAGAAGAGGGAGGATTTTATACAAAGCCTCACCCACATGATTTTGACAAAAGGGATACAGCATCAATATTTACCTTCATACCTTGTATAGCTCCTCCTCAATCACTAGCTCATATTGAAGCTACAAACATATTACTCTACTTGTACAGTCCATATGCTTCTTTCACTTTTAGTGACAGTTCTGCATCTTTCAGCTTGTCCAGAAATGCATGTATTTGGGGTGGCTCAAGGTATGTATATAACATATATAATATAATATATATAATATTTTGATATAAAATTTTAATTATATTAAATGTTTATCATAAGAATAATACATTAACTATTCAAAATGCATATTGGTCCAGCTCAGGCAACTGTCCTGCTGAGCCTGACTTAGCATTAAGGTTAGGGTTATGAGATCCCTTGGGTCCAGAGCAGTCATTTTTGATGGGAGGGATTTTAGGGTTTGCATCTTTTTTTTTAGGGTTCGCATGAAGGATAGGGTTAGCATTAGGGTTAGAAGAGTTAGGAGACCATTAAGGTTTAGAGCAATTGTTATTGATTGGATAAATTTACGGTTTGCAGTTTTGTTTAGGGTTAGGGTCAGCATTAGGCTTATAAGAGACCCTTTAAAATGGTGGGAATTCTGATAGCAGGGGGCCCACAGAAAATACTATAGACATGTAATGTATTTATTCTTTGCAGAGTAGATATATTATGTTATCGTTCTATTTTTGGATAGAATTTTTTTATACATATGCATACATAACAGTGGGGCCTATGGCACTTACTTAACTCAAAGATCCATAACCATAACTATATATAATTTCTGTTAATGTTCTAGATAAACATAGAAGAACTTTCTGTAAGTGCTATGTAACATAAATTGTCTGTAAAGACAGTACAATCTTGTCATTTTTTAATTTATCCATATTTATGTGAACAGTAATTTATGTGAACTACAGCACTTACTGACATCAAAGATCTTTTAGATAAGATCTTTTAATAGATTAGATCTTTTAATACTGTAATTCTTCTTAAAGTACTATATAACATTTCCATAAGTTTTCTATAAAGATGTACTACAATATACATTTCTGTAAATTTGTTTGTGAAAAGAAACATAATATTTTTTTATACATAACTGTCAGGTCTGCGTCGCTGCGCCCGCCCCGTGTTTGTTTTGCCCTGTTTACTTTGCCACGTGTTTGTTTTCTGTTACCAGTTTTTACCCTGTACCTTGCTGCCACTTCTGGTTTCTGTTATCCCCTGTTTTGTTTAAGATCTTGCATTGTACCGTCCCTGCAAGTGTTCCCCAGTCATTGTCAGACCTAGCCAGTCATGACAGAATTCTCGGCCGACAGTCTCCGAACAGCGGGGATGGAAGCCTTGAATCAGGCTGTTCGCGCCCAAGGTCAGTTCTTGGGGCAACAGCAACACACTCTGCAGAGCGTGTCGGAGACTGTCAACCACCTGGCGCAGCAACAGGTGGGCCAGCAGCAACAGGTCACCCAACTAGTGGGTGACATCCAAAGGCTCACAAAACTGGAGCCTGATAGCTCTCCCAGTCCCACCACCCTGCCCACGAGCGCGTATCCAGTTGGCATATGTATAGTGGCGATCCGGAGCTTTGCGAGGGGTTCTTGCTACAGTGCATGGTCTTCTTTAAGAATTACCTGACCGGCACTGACCAGGCGAAGATCGCCTTTCTGGTATCCCATCTAGCCTTTCTAGTATCCCGCGGGGAAAGCTCTGGATTGGGCCACCGCCACCTGGACGGAGCTAAGACAACAGCTCACTAAGGGCGACCTCCTGCTGCGTATGGAGCAGGGCACTAGGTCAGCTGCCCAATATGCACTGGAGTTCCGCACTCTGGCCGCAGGTAGAGCTCTGTTCCGCAACGGGTTGAACCCCCATCTGCAGCGGGAGCTGGCTTGTCGAGGCGAGTCGTTAGAGCTAGATGACCTTGGTACTCCTGGCCTCCGAGCATGAACTGATACTAGGTCTGCCCTGGTTAAGCAAACATAACCCCTATATTTACTGGCCAGATAGGGAAATATCTGTGTCATGGTCCCCTTATTGCCCGGAGCACTGCCTCAATCTAGCCCCCCTGAGAGTCATGCCCACCTCGGTAGAGCCGGAGACCCTAGTTGTCCTGGGGGCGGTTCCGTTCCGCGGCCCACAGGCTCCTCGGGACTTTTGTTGATGTTCGGTTGATTTCCTTATTCACAGACTTTAAGTTCACGTCCTGACCCTGGGTGTTAGCATTGATCATCTAAATATTGTACCTCAAAGCTCAGTAATATCAGACCATTATCTAATCTTCTTTGAGCTACATCTTAGGCAAAATGTTAATTTGTCCCCCCGACACTGTCTAAAGCGCACAATAACCGCAATAACAGCTGTACAGTTTACTAAAAACCTCCCACCCCTATCAACCTTAGCTTACACTCCATCAGACCAAACAGAGCTAGTTAAATTAACAAACGATCTAGAAAATACCCTACGATCAACCTTAGACAAAGTAGCACCGTTTAAAAGTAAAATGACAAGGCAAAAAAGGCTCGCACCATGGTACTGTAATCAAACTTGTACCTTAAAACAAACAGTGCGGAAACTAGAGTGTAAATGGCGGACAACCAAACTAGAGGTGTGCCACTCTGCGTGGAAGGACAGCCTTAGTCAATATAGAAAGGCACTCATTAAAGCTCACGTAGCGTATTTGGCCTTGCTAATCGAGAAAAACAAAAACAATCCCAGAATACTTTTTAGTGAGATCTCTAAACTTACTAAAAGCCAGGCAGATACTCAACCCCAGATTCCAACATCTTTAACCAGTCATGTTTTTATAACCTATTTTAATAGTAAAATAGAAAATATTAGACAACAAATCCAACCCTGCTTATTAAATCAAACATGGTTGTCACCTGGTATAGCTGTTTTAGAACATAAAATAGTTGTAGAACAAAGGCTGGAAGCCTTCTACCCACTTCCACAGCCAGAACTAGAAAAAATTATTTCCTCATCAAATTGTACAACCTGTCCACTCGACCAAATTCCCTCTAAATTCCCAAAAGAAATACTCCCAAACATAATCAGACCTCTTTTAACAATTGTAAATTCATCCCTTTGCCTTGGGCATGTACCCCAAACCCTTAAATTAGCAGTCATAAAACATTTAATCAAGAAACCAAATCTTGACCCCAGTGTATTGTCTAAATACAGACCCATCTCCAACTAACATAGAAAAAGCTGTGACCCAACAACTCTGCTTATACCTGAGTAAAAATGAGTGTAGCCTGTGATACAATAGATCATACTATATTACTAGAATAATTAGAAAAAATGTTTGGAATCACAGGAACAGCCCTATCGTGGTTCAAATCATATCTAACGGGATGCTATCAGTTCGTAAAGATTTGTAAATATTTATCTTCAAAAAACACAGAAGTAAGATATGGAGTTCCGCAAGGCTCAATTTTAGGACCGCTACTATTTACATTATACATGTTACCACTGGGCTCTTCCAGATAATGTTCGGGACTCAGTCACAGTCTCAATCTTTAAATCCAAGCTGAAAACTCATCTGTTTAGTTTAGCTTTTGGTAATTAATGTTTCTTAGATAAAGGTTGCAGGTCCAGGGGTTCGCGGACCCAGGGAATTGTAGTACACTGAAATGCTGGAGCTGTCGTCTCACTGCTTACATGCGATCACTCAGGTTTGTGGATGGTGGAGCAGATAGATGCTGGCATTTCCAGGGTGCTCCCGTGTCTGTTTTACCTTCTGGCTCTCTCCTTTTAATTAGGCTGTTATAGTCAGACCTGCCGGAGTCGTCAGACACATTCTGATACTGCTCAACATTCTCTACTCTCCATAAAATTCCTCTCAGAACTAACACTCTCTTTTTACCTTCTCCGAGTAAATGGCCACCAAGCCTGACCTGCTGGAAGATTGCCCGCTGAGGTCCCCTCTACCTGCATCAAACCAGCTGCCACCTACCGGTCCAACCAGCAGGACCCCCACCCACCACCACCCATAGCAGACCAGCGGCTCACCCGCCAACCACTGCTAAAAAAAATAATAAAAAAATATATATATATATGGACTCGTAACTATCTGCTACTTGGACTCGTAACTATCTGCCATTATTAATACCACCATTATGAACTATCTGTTATACCTGTTTTGGTAATTTTTATCATTAATGTTTAAATAGTTCTGACCAGAGGAGGATGGGTCCCCCTTGTGAGTCTTGGTTCCTCCCAAGGTTTCTTCCTCCAGCTCTGAGGGAGTTTTTCCTTGCCACTGTCGCTGTTGGCTTGCTCACTGGGGGTCTTTGATCCATCATGTCTTACGTTATTTTCTTCTGTCTACTTTGTCTTTTATCAATCACTATTTATGTAAAGCTGCTTTGTGACGGCAAAAGTTGTAAAAAGCGCTATACAAATAAATCTGACTTGACTTGACTTGACGTCACTCGCGATTAACTTTTATGTTGACAGTTGTTCATGTACCACGCCATGTTTTATGTTGTCTTCACGCGTGTCTGATTTTCATTCATTGATTTGGTTCACCTGAGGCTGGGGTATTTAGGGAGCTAACGCGAACAGCCCTGTGCTGAGAATTTGCCATTCTGAGCCAACCTGGAGTGTTGGTGTCTGTCCAAGAGATCTGGGATCTTGTTAGTGCTTCACGAGGACGTTAGTTTTCTGTTACCAGTTTTTACCCTGTACTTTGCTGCCGCTTCTGGTTTCTGTTATCCCCTGTTTTGTTTATTAAAGATTTTGCATTGCACCGTCCCTATAAATATATATATATATATATATATATATATATATATATATATATATATATATATATATAAATATAGACATAAAATACAATATATATGTATACTCTCTATATATGTATATGTATCTCTCTCTCTTTATATATATATATATATATATATATATATATATATATATATATATATTTTGTTTGTTTTTGTTTTTGTCATTACTGGCTAGATCAATGACGGGCGAACACTCGCAGGGACGGTGCGATGCTAGATTTTAATAAAAAACAAAACAGGGGAAAACACAGCAATAACGCATGGGATACTGATTAAACAGAACAAATGTGACAAAGTAACATGGGCAAACATGAAAGCCACCTGAGGCTGGTTGGTAGCCAGGGAAGATAACGCTAGACCCAAACTGTTACAGTGTGGTTTGGACTCAAGTGCAGTCAGAATTTGTTTTATTATGGTGAAATGAAACTACCTCTTACAGTGTGTGCTTAGTGACTGTTGGGCTTGAACTACCAACCCTGGTAATGGGAGCCCAGTGTATTTCCACTGATCATAAGCAACACAGAAAACGGCGGGAAAACAAAAAAAGGAAAACCAGGAGTGATGTTAACTCAAACT
Source organism: Salminus brasiliensis (assembly GCF_030463535.1). Lineage (NCBI taxonomy): Eukaryota > Metazoa > Chordata > Actinopteri > Characiformes > Bryconidae > Salminus > Salminus brasiliensis. The sequence continues at coordinate 46,642,180 of NC_132878.1, read as the reverse complement.
AAAGACAACAACTCAAATGCTTTTCTCTTCTTGCTTCAGCTTTTCGCTGTTACCAACTTTTCTCTTTTCTGTTCTCAACTTAAACTTCTCTTTTCTGTTCACAACTGTTCACTTTTCTCTTTTCTGTTCACAACTGTTTACTTTTCTCCTTTCTGTTCGCAACATAAACCCACTGTTACCGTTACCATGAAACTAAACAAACGTGATACCGTGCTCGTCAGGCGCAACTAAACTTACTTGACTCGAACAGTGAAGCCAACCATATAGCTTGGCGTGGCAAGTAAAATTCTCGGCACCGGGATGATAGCGTTTGCTCCCTTTATACCCCAGCACTCAGGTGACCCAAATCAAAACATGATACAGACGTAAATGAACCACACATGGAAAAACATGGCGTAGCACATAAATGGCTGTCAACACAAACGTCCTTGAACTTGAAACCTGTGGATCGCGGCTCATATGTCATATAATATACTATGATATAATATATAATAACTATAATATATAATATAATATTTTTGTAATTTATGTATCATATTATATTTCTGTAAAAGTTCTTTATAGACGAACAACAATTCAGAACATTTTTGTCATTTTGAATTCTTATTGCAGGTTTTTCTTTTTTGCAGTGACAACAGCAACCACCTAACCTTAGTACCCATGAAGTTTCTGTACGTTTAAGGTCATTTGTATAATTTTCATATAATATATGAAATAAATTCAATACTATTATTTTTGTAATTTTGCTGTATCTTTATTGCAGGTTTTCTTTGCTGACAGTGACAACAGAGCTTTGGTCACTCAACTTAGAGGTTGGGTACGTTTATTAACATTGATATTTCTTTTCTAAAATCATTGAACATTTTAGGTAGGTATTCTTTGTTCCCACTGGCCTTACTGACTGTATAGATTCTGTATGTTTAATGACATTTACATAATATAAAATATAAAAAAAATCATAAAATCACACAACACTTGTAATTGATGTATGTTTAATTTGCTATTTACAATCAACTTTACTATGAAGCAGTTACAAAGCAGTTTGTAATTAATCTGTTATTTTATTGAAGGTGACTGGGTCATGGATTATAGACATTGTAGCACTGACACCCGAGTCCCTCCTGTCAGTCTAAGGTGCGTACATTTACTCCACTGTTCATTCTTTTAAATATGAAGTTATTCATGTTTGTTTTTATGTAATCTAGGAGGAGATAAAAAAATGATCTTTCTCTGGAGCCAAGACTGACAGAAATGGAAGTCAAAGACAAAAATGGAAAGGGTGTAGAGGAGAGGAAGAAGACTGAAGAACCTAAAACTGATCTGTGAAATATGCTTTTCTTGACACAGTAACACATAAATGCATGAAATAAAAAGAATCAATTCAAGTTCAATCTGTTAACAATAGATAATTACAAAATACTTTTTTTTTTAATGTCCCATGAATTGATAGTGCAGTGGCAACTAAAAATAAAATCCCATGTCAGTATGCAAATATCAAATATTATTTAGAAATGTTGGACAATTTATATAAAAAATACCTCAGTAATATCTCAGTTTCAGTTTCATGCCTCAACCTTACGGCTCCACAAAAGGACGTGCTAGGACTCCACAACAAAAAAATCTGCAATGAAGTTCACAGAAGAATTGCAAAAATGTTCTTTGATTTCATATTAAAAGGATGTAAATGTCATTAATCTTTTACAAGCTGTAAGATGAGTGAATGATGCTCTTTGTTGTCATCATTAGCAATGTAAATCTGCAATACAGATACAGCAAAATTACAGAAATGTTCTGTATTTTATAGTACAATTACACAAATGTTATTAAACCTACAAGGTGAGTAATGTCAGAATGCCTTTCTGTGAGAGCCTGCAGTAAAGTCAAAGAAAATTTGTTTATATTTATGTAGAAAATTTACAGAAAGGTGATACTGATTTACAGATATGTCATACAGATATATAATGTCATATGACATATAGATATATAATGTAATATATATATATAGAATAGACATTTACAGAAATAGTATTTAGTACTTATGTATTCTATGGGTTCATATTGTGTGACGTGATTCATTTAAAATATAATTATTTTATGTAAAAAAAATGCAGATGTTTCTTTTTACAGAAAATTAACATATTGTAATTTATAGAAATTTAAATAATTCACTGTTCACATACATATAGATAAATATTTGATACAGACAAATTACAAAAATGTTTTTTGATTTAGCATTAGATTCAGGGTTAAGATTAGCCTTACAATTAGAAAAACAATTTTTGGAATTAGAGTTTTTGCATTTATGGCATTTAGCTGACACTCTTATCCAGAGTGACTTACAAGGTTACTCATATTACAGAGGTGAGTCAACCTAGTGTTAGGAGTCTTGCCCAAGGACTCTTATTGGAGTAGCACAGCATAACCACCCAGACCAGGAATCAAACCCCAGTCTTCAACAGGGTGTGGTAGCTCACTGGTAGTGGTCTTATCTGTTGCACCACACCAACCAACCAGTTTTAGCATTAGGGTTAAGGTTAGGATTAGCATAAGGGTTAGTTATAGCATTAGAATTGGGATTAGATTTAAGCTTAGTAGAGTTTGAAGTTAGAGTTAGCATTAGTATTAGGGTTAGAAGCACCTTACAGTTTGAAATTAGGTTTAGGTTAAAGTTAGAGTCAGCATTAGGGTTAATTAAATGGGTAGGGTTGAGAGAGCCTTTGGTGTTGGCCTTTGGAGTTTGGCGTTAGTGTTAGGGTTAGCATTAGGGATATGATTAAGAGAGCCCTGGGATTTGAATTGATCATTAGCATTGGACTTAGTGTTAGAGTTAGCCTTAGGGTTTAGGTTAGTTTCAGACTTAGAATTAAGCAAAGGGTTGGGAGAACCTTAGAGTTTGAAGTTAGGGTTAGCATCAGGGTTGGGGTTAGGAGAACTTTAGGGTTTGCATTATTTATTAGGGTTGAGAGAGTCTTAGTGTTTGATGCTGGGGTTATGGTTGGCAAAGAAGAGCCTTAGAGTTTGGGGTTAGGGATAGGGTTAGGGTTTGAATAACATTCCTTAGTGTTGGGAGAATCTTGATGTTCGAAGCTAGGTTTCTGGTTGGGAGAGCCTAATTATTGGCAGCTATAGGTTTGGGTTAAGGTTAGGGATGGCAGTAGGGTTAGGGTTAAGGGTTAACCCAGCAAAGACACACTAACTGTTACGGTGTGGTGTGGGGTTTGGACTCAAGTGCAGTTAAAGTTTGTTTTATTATGATCAAATGAGACAACTCCTTTTGTGGTGTGTGCTTAGTGACTGTTGGGCTTGAACTCCCAACCCTGGTAATGGGAGCCCAGTGTATTTCCACTGTGCCACCACAGCTGTGAGGGGTGGCAGTTTAAGAACTGATCTTAAGCAACACAAAAAGGCAGGAAAACAAACAAAGGAAAACCAGGAGTGATGTTAACTCAAACTAAAGACAACTCAAATGCTTTTCCCTTTTCGCTGTTAACAACTTAAACTTTTCTCTTTTCTGTTCACAGCTGTTCACCTTTCTCTTTTCTGTTCACAGCTGTTCACTTTTCTCTTTTCTGTTCACAGCTTAAACTTCTCTTTTCTCTTTTTCACTTTTCTCTTTTCTGTTCACAGCTGTTCACTTTTCTCTTTTCTGTTCACAGCTTAAACTTCTCCTTTCTCTTTTCACTTTTCTCTTTTCACTTTTCTCTTCACAACATAAACCCACTGTTACCGTTTGCCCCTCTACAAAGGTGCGATGGGGAAGTGTGTTTGGCTAGGTGTATTTATACTGTGCCACACAGGTGGGTCTGGTCAGCGTTGATTATCGCTGGGAATTCTGGGGCTTGGAGTTCTTTGCTCCAACCCCATCAGCTTTCCTACTTTGCTGGCTGGGCCCCCTGCTGGCACCCGACGGCCCCAAACCAGCTGCACGATCACGCCTGAAATCCCTGATCAGCGTAGGATCCAGAATTTGGTGTGCTGGAACCCAGGAACGATCCTCAGACCCGTAGCCCTCGCAGTCAACCAGATACTGGGTACCACCCTGGACCGTACGCACGTCCAGCAAACGCTGGACAGTGTAAGCCGGGGCACCCCCACCATCCGTGGGGGAGGGGGCTGGGCCCGAGGTGCAGGGGCCCCACACACAAACGGACGCAGGCGGGACACATGGAAGGTGGGATGCACCTTCATACTTGTGGGCAGTTGCAGCCGGAAGGAGACCGAAGTATCTTAAAGGGGCCCACATACTTAGCCTTTGAGTTGGAGTTCCCTGCCGTCAAGCAGCGGAGCAGCTGGCCATGGTCTTGGTTGGTTCGTTCAGCCTGTCCATTCGATTCAGGGTGGAAATCTGAAGTAAGGCTGACTGTGGCTCCCATCAACTGGCAGAAGGCCCTCCAAAACCGGCTGGCGAATTGGGCTCCCCGATCCGACACTAGGTCGCAAAGCATTCCGTGCACCCTCACTATGTGCTGCAACAGCAATTCTGCTGTCTCTTGGGCCGAGGGGAGTTTGGGTAATGCAACAAGCTTGCATGCCTTGGAGAAACGGTCCACGACCACCATTATAACCGTGTTGCCTTTGGATGGTGGAAGACCCGTCACGAAGTCCAGGGACACATGGGACCACGGACGAGCCGGAGTCGGCTCATGAGGCAACATAGGCACGTGTGTCCTTGTCCATTCCTGGCCACCAGAAGCGTCTCCGGAGGAACTCCAATGTCCAGACCGCACCTGGGTGGCCAGAAAATGGGGAGGAATGTCCCCATTGCAGAAGCGCCTGGCGAACTGCGGAGGGCACATATTGCCGACCAGGAGGACCACCCCCGGGGTCAGGCTCCCGTCGGAGAGCTTGCACTATGTCCTGCTCAATGTTCCAGACGGAGGGGAGCGACTATTTGAAAGGCAGGGATTATTGGTTCTGGCTCTGGATTGGATCTCCGGGGTTCCCACCGCCGGGATAAGGCATCTGGCTTGGTGTTCTTTGAACCCGGCTGATAGGACAGTGTAAAATGGAAACGGCCAAAATACAGCGCCCATCTGGCCTGCCGAGGGTTCAGTCGTTTGGCCTGCTGTATGTAAGCCAAATTTTTGTGGTCTGTCCAAACAATAAATGGGTGTTTGGCCCCCTCAAGCCAGTGCCTCCATTCCTCCAGAGCCAACTTCACCGCGAGGAGCTCCCTGTCCCCAATGGGATAGTTGCGTTTCGCCGGGGTTAGCCTGTGGGAGTAGAACGCACAGGGATGGAGCTTTTTACCTGGCCCCAGGCGTTGGGACAGGACCGCACCTACGCCTACACCTGAGGCGTCTACCTCGACGACAAATGGTTCATTGGGGTCCGGTAGCTGTAAAACCGGGGGTGAGGTCAACCTCACTTTAAACTCTTCAAAGGCCCTATGAGCCTCCATGGACCAACGAAAGGGGCCTGGGGTCTTTCGAGTCAGGGCAGTGAGGGGGACCGCCACCGTAAGTTCCGCACAAAACGGCGAAAGAAGTTAGCGAACCCCAGGAAGGACTGGACTTGCCTGAGAGAAGAAGGACGAGGCCAGTCCTTGATGGCCTGAATCTTGGTTGGATCCATTTGAAGGGTGCCTTTGGAGATTATGAACCCCAGGAGCGACACAGTCTCTGTGTGGAACACAGACTTCTCCAACTTGATGAAGAGACGGTTCTCCAAGAGCAGTTGGAGGACTCGCCTGACGTGTCCCACGTGTTCCTCCAGGGACTGGCTGTATATTAATATGTCATCGAGGTAGACATATACGAAGCGGTCCAACGCCTCCCGTAACACGTCGTTGATAAGATGCTGGAAAACTGCTGGGGCATTCATAAGGCCGAAAGGCATGACGCGATACTCATAATGCCCTGTAGGGGTGATGAAAGCGGTTTTCCACTCATCCCCCTGTCGTATGCGGACCAGGTTGTAGGCACTGCGTAGGTCCAGTTTGGTAAAGACTGATGCCTGCTGCAGTGCCTTAAAGGCCGTCGACATGAGGGGGAGGGGATAGCGGTCTTTCACAGTGATCACGTTTAGGCCTCGATAATCAATGCATGGGCGGAGTCCGCCATCTTTCTTCCCCACAAAGAAGAAACCAGCCCCAGCGGGGGATGAGGATGGACGTATGAAACCCGGACTCCAGTGCCTCCTTAATGTAGGAGTCCATGGCAGAACGTTCCGGGGGAGAAATTGCAAACAGGCGCCCCCTCGGGGGAGTAGTCCCCAGTAGGAGATCTATGGCACAGTCATAAGGCCTGTGAGGGGGCAGGATTTGCGATTCCTCCTTACGGAACACAGCACAGAGATCCCAGTACACCTCAGGAACCCTGTCCAGATGAGGAATGACTGACTCTGGCTTAGGGTCTCTCTGAGGGGGTCCTTCCTTGTGACCCAGACAGGCCCCCTGACAATGTGGCCCCCAAGCATAGACTGAGCGGGTTGTCCAATCTATTCGTGGGTTGTGGAGTTCCAACCAGGGGTAGCCCAGCACCAACTGTTGACACCAAAGATTATGAAATTGTTCTCAATAGAAAATCTTATAGGAATCAAAGGATCTGCCCTCACCTGGTTCAGATCCTATCTGAATGATCAGCATCAGTATATCAGTATTTAAATATCTAATGCTCCTATCACACTAGAGTAAAATATGGCATTCCACAAAGATTAATACTGAGCCCATTACTCTTTACACTTGATGTTTTACCACTGGGAATCCGTAATCCGTAATAATCCGTAAACACGGTATTAACTTTCACTGTTATGCCGATGATGCCAAAATTTACTTATCAGCTAAACTTAACGAGGACCTGTGTCTCAACAAAATAACAGACTGTATTAAAGAATTTAAAAACTGGATGACACTCAATTTTCTTTTACTTAATTCTGATAAAACAGAGGTCCTTCTACTTGGTCCTAATATAGATAAAAATATAAATAATAATACTGTGGTAAACATAGATGGTCACTTAGTTGTACCCTGTAAAACAGTGAGAAACGTAACATTGCTTAACTCTGCAGCATACTATCCCAGGGTGATGCTGAGAAGCTGGTGCAAACATTCATAACCTTAAGGCTGGACTATTACAATGCGCTGTTGGCTAAAAGTCCAGGTAAATTGCTTCATAAGCTCCAGCTTGTTCAGAATGCCACTGCCAAGGTTCTAACTAGAGCAATGAAATTATCATATTAGTCCAATTCTTTCATCCTTACACTGGTTACTCATTAAATTTCATATAGGTTTTAAACGACTTCTTCTAACATATAAGAGAGAGATATAGGAGGCACTTTTCATCAAACTAGTTTTGACAGGTCGTCTCGACCAATCAGATCATGCCACGTCATCAAACCATGCCCCCTGTACACCCCTCCCTCGACCAATCAAAAGCGTGCATTTTCCCCGGAAGTCCCGCCTTCTGGATATCCCTCCTTCCGGAAGTCCCGCCTAGTGTATTGCCGTCCAATCGGATAGCTGGGGCACTTTTCATCAAACTTATCTAACAGGTCCCTTCTGACATCTGTTACCCCACCCCCCACCCCACCCCACCCCTATGCCCATGTGTATGTGTGTGTGTGTAAACAAGGGAAGCCTAGCAGGGGGTCAAAAGGTCCGAACCTAGACCATGATTCAGCAAAATATAGATATCCCTTCGGACATCTGTTACCTGAGTAACATCTGAGTTGATCAGAGATCTATAGACTTTTATTTATGAGTCAATCACGTATTACACGCAATGATTCGGTAACATCATTTAAAAAAGGCGCCCAATCAGGTGACCGAGATACATACGATCGAGCAAATCAGAGTATGCAACGTCATAAGTCTCCACCCATTCATTTAACAGGCTCTGTAGGCCGAAGGATTTAAAGGGTCAGTGTTTGTGCGGCGGTTAGGGTTAGAAGATAGCCGTAATAATCATGGCTTCTGTCACAGATGCACCCAAAAAAATACGGCCGATCTTAGCAAGAACAAAAATGCGCTTGAAAGACACAGACACGATTTATGCATGGCGTTTGTCTAACGGCTATTATTTCGGGTTCTATTTTGATCAAGAAAATGACAGAGTTGTGTTGTACAGCCGGCCGACATCAAGTTTTGCGGATGCCTCTGAGCGTTTTTCCTTGCAACGCGATGAATGGCATCCTTCCAAAAGACATTTTGGTTGTATGTATACTTATATTAAATTTAGATATTCGGATTGCAAAGTGATATTGTGAATCCTTTCTGTCACAGGTCATCAATAGCATTTTGTCATCATTATGACCTGCTACATCTTGTTGCCTGTGGATATTGTACATTCATTATTCAAATATTGCACAGGGCTTACCTGGAGTGGAGTCCCTCTTTTCCAGAGAAGTAACACATAACAGCACTTCCAGCTATAATCAGAGATGACCCTCCCCAGCCTATGAACACTGCTGCACCTATTTCAAATCTGAAGAATGAACAAAATCTTCAGCCCTCACCACTCCATGTGCAGTGTTTTTAAGAACGGAGAGGAGATGAGGTAATGATGTTAAGCAAAAATGTCATGATACAAAACAAAAAAGTTGAGAGAGAAATGTGTAGGAAGGAAAGGAGATTTGGGCAAATTCTCTCTCTCCCAAACCTTAATTACTTCATAACTTTATAACTACCAACAAAAACAACCTGTTATTTTACTGTGTTTTAGTGAGCAAACAAACATTGTGGTTTTTATGCATTCCTAAATGACAAATGTAAAAGGATACAAGCTAGACAAAGCATTGAATGGAGGATCCAGTGTTTACAAAGTTTGATGTTTTGGCAACAGTTTCTACTTTTTGGTTCTTAAAACATTGTATTGACATCATAGTTAAAATGCCAAAGCACTTTGTGAAGTTAAATTAATAACAACTGCTTCTGAGCTCTTCTGAAATGTTGAATTGTGGATGTAGCTGTAGTATGCCTATGATGAACACTTAAAAAGTTACATGCTGCCTGGAAAAAAGTGACCGATCTAGAAGATGTGTCATTGGAACTCAATAAGATGTTTTTACATAAAAATTTAATTTTATCAAGCTAATATCAGCATAAAAATTTATACAATTATAGACTTTACTATTCTAAGAATAAACTATTGGAAATATGGAGTAGCGTGTAAATGTATGGGCACCCCTAGTCAAAATATTGTTGTTTACTGTGAATTGTTCACAGTAACAACTGATCTTCAAAAAGCATAATTTACAGATAAAAATCTTCAACATTTTAAGGAATGTTTTTGTACAAATTTTGTTTTGTACAAATATAAAGTGAAAAAAAATAGCACCATGAAAAAAGTTTTACACTTTTTTACAAAGGAATCTTTGGAGGTGTTCCTAAGTATAGACCATGCAAGGTGTCCAAACTTTTGTATCAGGCCCTTTTACCTTTTAGAAATGATAAAATTAAAACTAATCTAAAGCTTAAATAAAGAAATTACAATTTGTTTAACTTTCATCACTGTGCACAGACATTAATCAGGTGAACTCAAACATGTACATGCCACTGTATAGAAAATAAAAAAAACATTATAAGCTTATAATGTATAAGCTTATAAACTTATAGTTAATAGTTCACCCGCAGACAAACTACATGCTTAAAACATCAACATTTACCTCAAACCTTCAGTTCTTATGCAGTTCTGAATAGACCTGCTTATGTGTTTTCTAAACAAGTAGATCACATAAAAAAAATAATAAAAAATACAGAAAAACTAAAAAGAAAATTCTTTGCTTATTGACTGCATTAGATTTTTGGTCAAACAATCACAATCAGGCCCAGATTAGATTTAATAGATTATTTAACAACTATCAATAACTGATGAGCAGTTTCAGGTTCAAGGGTGTTTATTAATGATAAGCCTGCTAAAGCGTAAGTGTGGGTGTTTTAAACGTATATATATATAAATGAGGGGAAATCAAAGTAAATGCAATTATGTTTTAATGGCATTAGTATATGTCTTGAACATCACTTTTCAATCGACTTTAAATTTATTTCAAGAAAAGTAAAAATTTAATTTTCTGTGTGAAAGCATGTTCACCACATCTAAAAATAGCTTACTTCTGTGGCTTGTAGTTTGGATCCACATATTGCACCTGTTTTTTATGCTCCACCAGGAGTACAGTATCATACCACTGAACCCTGTGGCACAAAAAGCATTGCATCATTTCTGGAATTATTTTACTATGAATTGAACAAGAATGAAGTTTGAAGGCATCGTACCTAATGCCATATAGGTCAGGGCAGCTGCAAAAGTTACCCTGGCATTGGCAAGTTCAGAACCTCCAATCTTAGTATATTTCATTCCAATTAAAGCAAGCACAGCTCCCCAGAATCCCAGGATTACAGAGACAATAGCCAGGGCACGGCACACATGCAAGAAAACTTAAGAGACAGTGGTGAACTAGTTGCTGAACTTCACTACACTGTCTAATTCAATCTAAAAACATCTGAAATTGGTGGTCAAACTGTATACTGTTTTTTACCTGGCAGTGCTATCATGGATGGGTAATATTTGCAGTCGGACACACCAGTGGTGTAAGAAACACAGTCCATCCACAGATTGGAAAAATATTTGACAGTGGTAACAACGGCTTCTCCCACCATTACTCAGTTGGCAGAGTAGAACAGTTCAGTAACCAGCCACAAAGACAACAAATGAAGCAACCAATCTCCATATACATAATTTCTGTGTGATTCATTTTTTCAAGTCTTATAGTACAATTAAAACAGCAGATATAGGTAATAGTTTATGTAATAAAAAAAAAAGAATTGTGCACAAACTGCTATCAAGGCTCAGATTTAAAAAAGACACAAATAGCCAAAACTGAACTCCTCATTCACAGTTTTAAACAGTAAGCAGTTGATTTTGCACCATAAGCAGCTTCTTATTGTTGGAGGGGCTCTAAGTTACTATACCTGAGCTCATAATTCTAATGGGGGCAGTTTCTCTAATTACAATTTACTATGTGAAAAGACATTACTCTTATAGCACAGCCTGTCATAAGGGCTGAAGCTGTGACTAAAAACAGCCTAAAGATTCTGTATCTTGTCCTTTCCCAAAGCCTCAGCTCTTTAAAATAAACTAGCAAATACTGATGATCCTACTACATAGTAGTACATAAAATACAAAACAGTAAAATACCTGCTGCTTATATTGTAGTTGTTTCTCAGCTCTCATCAGACTGAAAGCAGTACATGAAATGTGCCATGATATCTTTCCTTTGTTAAAGCCATACATTTACAAATTTGAATATTTTGTGTATTACACAAAACTGAAACTTATTTCTAGCAAATTGTCTAAATATTGCATGATTCTCGCAAACAGTCATGACAGCTGGCATGTAATGTGAATGCTAGCTAGTCAGTAAAATTCTGGTGAAAAAAAAAAAGATCTAAACTTTACATTTTCAATATATAGAAGGAAGATCATTTTTTATAGTTCACCTTTTGGGCTAAACCATGTTTATTAATGGTAGCATGTTCCTGGATATTTTTTTTATAATAATGAGATGGAATAATGAAAAAACAAACTACTTAATACTTTTAATACACAGTCATTGCATGTATAATACATGCTGTATAATACATGAAGAATACATGAATGTACACATGAAGGTGTACATTAGGTCTGGCTCTCTATGATTAACGTAAATTTCAATCTTTCTGAGTAATTTTGTTCATTCTATATTAGTTATTGTCCACCATAAAGAATGTTAATAACTATTTGAACAAAGCACTTAGGTGTCAGGTCTGTGTTGCCGCGCCCACCCCGAGGGCGGTCCCGAGCCACGGACCACAGGCTTCATGTTCAAGGACTTTTACGTTGACACCCGATTCCTGTTATCATGATTTGGGTCACCTGAGAGCTGGGGTACAAAAGGGGAGCAAACGCCTAGGTCTGGGCCGAGAATTACTCTTGCGACACCAAGCGTTATGTTGGCCTCACATTCATGAGACTTCTAGGAGAGTCTACGGGTTTCGGTAGTGTATGCTCTATCGGAGCTGTTTCACGTTCAGAAGGAGTTCGCTGTCTGGTTCACTGGTTGGTCGCCAGTGAGATTCGGCATCCGGTTGCCTTGCACTCTAGTCACGTAAGTTTATCAGCACCTGACGAGCGTGGTTTGGGTTCCTGTATCTGGCTCCCCCCCTCCGTTAGGTTGGCCCAGCCTTGCTTTGCTCCCTGGCTGCCTACCAGCCTCAGGTGGCCTTCAGGTTTTGCCCGCATTGGTTTGTCACGTTTGTCTTGTTTATCCCTCTCTGTTATTGCTGCACTCTTGTGTTTTCCCCTGTTTATTTGATTAAAACGTTATCATGCATCGCACCGTCCCTGCGAGTGTTCACCCGTCCATGTCTAGCTTAGCCAGCATGACAGAATTCTCGGCCTTAAACCCCCGAACAGCGGGGATGGGTGCCCTGAATCTGGCTGCTCGCGCCCAAGGACGAGTCTTGGGGCAGCAGTACCACACTCCGCTGAGTGTCTGAGACCGCTGGTCGCCTGGTCGCCAACTAGTGGGTGACATCCAAGGGCTCATGGAGCCGTTTTTTTCTCCCCGTCATATCCCTAGTCCGTATCCGATGGACATTCCGGATACGTATTCTGGTGATCCGGAGCTCGTTCGTATTTCAGTGCTCGGTTTATTTAAGTTGTCAAGGAACCAGCACTGACCAGGCGAAGGTCGCCTTCTTCGTATCCCGTCTCGCCGGAGAAGCTCTGGATTGGGCCAGCACCACCTGGGAGGAGCTGAGCATGAAGCCCATCTCGGAGTACCTGAGGCACTTTAAGACAGTGTTTCAGCGTCCCCGAGGGGGGCTCACGCCGGACGACCTGCTGCTGTGGCTGGAGCAGGGTGACAAGTCGGTAGGCCACTATGCGCTGGAGTTCCACTCCCTTGCCGCGCGTAGTGGGTGGAGTCACGCCACGCTTGTCGGCGTGTTCCGCAACGGGCTGGCTCCCCGTATGCAGCAAGAGTTGGCGTGCCGAGGTGAGGCGCTTGAGCTGGACGAGCTCATAGCACTCGCCATCAGGCTCGACCAGCTCCCGTCTCTCCTCCATCAGGCCCCAGGGTGCTGGGGGGGCAGGTGTTGGTGAAGCAGGGCTAACCCATTTCGTAGTCCCTAGCCATGTCGCGGTCTCTAGCCATGTCACGGTCCCTAGCCATGTCGTCCTGCCTACCACCACCTCAGTCAGCGAACCTATGGAGGTGGGCGTGTGCCACCTCACGCCCTGGTTCGTGCCCTCCGAAGCCAAGCCTGCGGAGGCGAGGGACCCCCGTCCACGCGGTCAGGTGGTGGCTGGGTTCCCATGGGCGTGGGGGCCGGGCGCAGCGCTTCATGGTCTGGGAGGGGTGTGGTCCCGAGGTGCGCTCCTGGGTACCGGCCGATCAGGGTGTTGGCCCCGCACGACGGCGGGTTCTTCACGGGCATAGCCCGAGTAGGCCGGTCCCTGGGCTACGTGGTCACCCCCGGGATGGCCGCCTCTCCACTGGTGCTGTGCCCTTGCGTCTTTGGCTGTCACTCCCAGCACGCCTGGCTGGCGTGGTACTTTCATGGTGATTCATGCTCCGCAGGTTACTGGCCGGCAACCGGGGTGTCCCCGAGGGCGGTCCCGAGCCGCGGACCACAGGCTTCATGTTCAAGGACTTTTACGTTGACACCCGATTCCTGTTATCATGTTCTGATTTGGGTCACCTGAGAGCTGGGGTACAAAGGGGAGCAAACGCCTAGGTCTGGGCCGAGAATTACTCTTGCGACGCCAAGCATTATGGTGGCCTTACGTTCATGAGACTTCTAGGAGAGTCTACGGGTTTCGGTAGTGTATGCTCTATCGGAGCTGTTGTATGTTGTATACAGGATGTTGTATAAATTTGTAGAGTGACATTTAAGATGTAGGTGTTGGTGATCATCCAACATCCTGAATTAGCAACGCTTCTGTAACTGGATGCAGTCAAAGTCTAGCAACAGTTACAGTTACTCTACCTCTTTTTAATACCTTTTCAGAATACATTTTAGAAAAAAACAATGAATAAGCAGGTGTCTGAATACTTTGTCCATATAGTGTATCTTCTATTTGTATTGGGTGTGGTTTAAATATATGGGTGCTATTAAATATTATGTGTTATATTTGACTCATAATTCAGTTTTTTTTTTTTACTTTACTTATGAATCAAATAAATGGTGAGTAATTATTGATGTGATGACATTGAATGCCAAACCTGTTAATATTCTAAATGTCCATACAGTGTTGTGTGTGTGTGTGTGTGTGTGTGTGTGTGTGTGTACATTCCTGCAATAATCAATATGATTATGTCGTTGCATGCATGTGTGTATTAGTGTCCTTTTCCCCAGGACATATGGGCTAAGATACCTGTAGATTGCTGCAAGATAGTTGTCAAGCTATGTTCCCAACTAAAGAACAATATTTCTGCCAAAGGAAGTTGTGCAAAGTACCAATGATGTATGTGACAAAGGGGTTGAATAATTTTGTCAATGAGGAAATTTGTTGGTATGTTAGAAAAAATATTGTTGTAATTGGTATATTATACAGGTCCTTATTTGATCTGATTGTGAATAAGATAAAAAATTTTGTCTTGTCAAACTTGCTAAAACACTTTACTGCAGAGGGGTTGAATAATTTTAAACACAACTGTATATATGGCATTTCCAGTACATATATTTCTCAAATAGAAATAGATGACACATTATTTCGCTGATGACTTACTTGCAAAAGTCCAGTAATGCACACACATCTGATCACAATCCGATAACCAATTTCACAGTTAGAGTAAACACTGTCAAGCTGACACATTATAGAAAATTATCTAACAACCAAAGATTACAGCATGTTTGTAATTTCAATAGTTCAAAAATAGTTCTAAAAGTATGTTTAACAAAATTTTACACCAACCCCCAGACACACATGCAAGATCAGGAGTACACACACAGGCAGAGTAGGTGATCTTACAATAGGATGCATACTCACCATATACTTACTAAAAGAATATCAACATGTTTGCCATTCAAAGTCATTAAATTAGTTTCTATTTAAGAGTGTATACATACAAAGAAACACACGGCCCAGGTGCTTAAACTCACCATGTTGGCATCTAATACACACATGCATGCAAGGACATAATCATATTGATTATTGCAGGAATGTACACACACACACACACACACACACACAAACACTGTATGGACATTTAGAATATTAACAGGTTTGGCATTCAATGTCATCACATCAATAATTACTCACCATTTATTTGATTCATAAGTAAAGTAAAAAAAAAACTGAATTATGAGTCAAATATAACACAATATTCAATAGCACCAATATATTCAAACCACACCCAATACAAATACAAGATACACTATATGGACAAAGTATTCAGACACCTGCTTATTCGTTGTTTTTTTCTAAAATGTATTCTGAAAAGGTATTAAAAAGAGGTAGAGTAACTGTAACTGTTGTTAGACTTTGACTGCATCCAGTTACAGAAGCGTTGCTAATTCAGGATGTTGGATGATCACCAACACCTACATTTTAAATGTCACTCTACAAATTTATACAACATCCTGCATTTAAAAAAATTAATTTAAGCCCAAGAGAATGACCGTTCTATACATTATGCTCATTCTGTGACCTATTCTATTTTTAAATGATGTTCACAGATCAAACCTAAGTGCTGAGAGTCTTTAGATTCTGTTTGTTCAAATAGTTATTAACATTCTTTATGGTGGACAATAACTAATATAGAATTAACAAAATTGAAGAGATTGAAGAGATTCAAGATTGAAATTTACGTTAATCATAGAGACCTAATGTATACCTTCATGTGTTGTGGCATGTATTATACAGCATGTATTATACATGCAATGACTGTGTATTAAAAGTATTAAGTAGTTTGTTTTTTCATTATTCCATCTCATTATTATAAAAAAAATATCCAGGAACATGCTACCATTAATAAACATGGTTTAGCCCAAAAGGTGAACTATAAAAAAGGATCTTCCTTCTATATATTGAAAATGTAAAGTTAGACACTTGGGGGTAAGAAAAAAGGCCCCTGAGAATATTATTGGCTTAGATCTTTTTTTTTTTTTTTCACCAGAATTTTACTGACTAGCTAGCATTCACATTACATGCCAGCTGTCATGACTGTTTGCGAGAATCAATTTGCTAGAAATGAGTTTTGTGTTCAGTTTTGTGTAATACACAAAATATTCAAATTTGTAAATGTATGGCTTTAACAAAGGAAAGATATCATGGCACATTTCATGTACTGCTTTCAGTCTGATGAGAGCTGAGAAACAACTACAATATAAGCATCAGGTATTTTACTGTTTTGTTTTTAATGCACTACTATGTAAATAAGGATCATCAGTATTTGCTAGTTTATTTTAAAGAGCTGAGGCTTTGGGAAAGGACAAGATACAGAATCTTTAGGCTGTTTTTGGTCGCAGCTTCAGCCCTTATGACAGGCTGTGCTATAAGAGTAATGTCTTTTCACATAGTAAATGGTAATTAGAGAAACTGCCCCCATTAGAATTATGAGCTCAGGTATAGTAACTTAGAGCCCCCCCCCAACAATAAGAAGCTGCTTATGGTGCAAAACCAACTGCTTACTGTGTAAAACTGTGAATGAGGAGTTCAGTTTTGGCTATTTGTGTCTTTTTTAAATCTGAGCCTTGATAGCAGTTTGTGCACAATTTTTATTACATAAACTATTACCTATATCTGCTGTTTTAATTGTACTACAAGACAAAATTAATCACACAGAAATGATGTATATGGAGATTGGTTGCTTCATTTGTTGTCTTTGTGGCTGGTTACTGAACTGTTCTACTCTGCCCACTGAGTACTGGTGGGAGAAGCCGTTGTTACCACTGTCAAATATTTTTCCAATCTGTGGATGGACTGTGTTTCTTACACTACTGGTGTGTCCGACTGCAAATATTACCCATCCATGATAGCACTGCCAGGTAAAAAACAGTATACAGTTTGACCACCAATGTCAGATGTTTTTAGATTGAATTAGACAGTGTAGTGAAGTTCAGCAACTAGTTCACCACTGTCTCTTAAGTTTTCTTGCATGTGTGCCGTGCCCTGGCTATTGTCTCTGTAATCCTGGGATTCTGGGGAGCTGTGCTTGCTTTAATTGGAATGAAATATACTAAGATTGGAGGTTCTGAACTTGCCAATGCCAGGGTAACTTTTGCAGCTGCCCTGACCTATATGGCATTAGGTACGATGCCTTCAAACTTCATTCTTGTTCAATTCATAGTAAAATAATTCCAGAAATGATGCAATGCTTTTTGTGCCACAGGGTTCAGTGGTATGATACTGTACTCCTGGTGGAGCATAAAACACAGGTGCAATATGTGGATCCAAACTACAAGCCACAGAAGTAAGCTATTTTTAGATGTGGTGAACATGCTTTCACACAGAAAATTAAATTTTTACTTTTCTTGAAATAAATTTAAAGTCGATTGAAAAGTGATGTTCAAGACATATACTAATGCCATTAAAACATAATTGCATTTACTTTGATTTCCCCTCATTTTATATATATATATATATATATATATATATATATATATATATATATATATATACACGTTTAAATCACCCACACTTACGCTTTAGCAGGCTTATCATTAATAAACACCCTTGAACCTAAAACTGCTCATCAGTTATTGATAGTTGTTAAATAATCTATTAAATCAAATCTGGGCCTGACAGATGTCAGAAGGGACCTGTCAGATAAGTTTGATGAAAAGTGCCCCAGCTATCCAATTGGACGGCAATACACTAGGCGGGATTTCCGGAAGGAGGGATATCCAGAAGGCGGGACTTCCGGGGTAAATGCACGCTTTTGATTGGTCGAGGGGGCATGGCTTGATGACGTGGCATGATCTAATTGGTCGAGACGACCTCTCAAAACTAGTTGAAACTGATGAAAAGTGCCTCCTATATCTCTCTCTCATATAAATCTCTCAATAGTCTGGCCCCACATTATCTGCAGGAACTTCTTATGCTTTACAGTCCTCCATGTACACTCCACTCACAACATTATCAGTCTCACGTATTAGAAAAAACAATGCAGGAGGAAGAGCGTTCTTTTATAAAGCCCCCCAACTTTAGAACAACCTCCCTGATAATATACAGGAAACAGACACACTCTCAGTCTTTAAATCTAAATCAAAACATTCCTCTTTACACAAGCTTTCAGCTAATTCATCTGTGTTCTGTCCTGCTCTGATTTACATTTCACCACTGTTCTGTCTCACTCTGATTGCAGGCTTTTTATTACTATTATTGTGGTTGTCTCACTAACTAATTCTGCTACATGTCACTCACCCTCTCCCCCCTGTCCCACTACTCAGCAGAGTTCCAACACAACCATTCTAACCTCTCTCTCTCTTTTGCATGTGCTGAGATGCTGTGCTGTCCAGTCTGGTGGCCATATTCCGGAATCACGCCTGTCCCTCTACGAAGCACAGCTTTTGACACAAGTTGTAGAAGTTATATAGAAGTATATATAGAAGTTTTTTGGTCTGTACTGTCAGGGTCAGCAAATAGAGTAGATGTGTATATTTCTTCTGTGTTTTGCCTTTTGAGCTCTAGTAGTGACACAGACTGAGAAAACAGCAGAAAACTCCCTATGTAATGAATCCTCCTCATCAGGTAGGGAAGGGTTAGGTTTGGGAGAGCCTTAGGGTTTCCAATCCAAGAATAACAAAAGCGGTGCTTTTTGTTTAATATCTGTCTCAACCCGACACGTCCTTAAAATCATGGCCACTACAACAAGCACCAACATGTATCAACACCAGACCCAGCTATATATGAGGAATCAGTCACAATAGTTGCTTTCTAATAGTCTTAGGTGCTCTGGGCTTTCTACGATCCATGCTTTGGCTTGAAGCGGCTGGCCTAGAGAAGGGACACTGAAAACACTGTAGCAGGAGGCGGAAGCATGATAGTGGAGTGGAAGTTCAAACTGCTTTTGAACGTTTGCTCCCTGTTGAACAAACTGATCTATTTCTGAATCCTTCAGGCTACCCATTGTGACTGAGCTGAGTCTTGCATTTGCACATCTATCAGGACACTTTCTGCTAAATACTGTATACATAAAAATTCATAAACGTTCTCTCCTACCTCAGTAACTGCTCTGTTTATATATTTTTTAAGCTGACGTACAGCTGCATATATCTGTGTTGTATCACATTACAGCACGTTACATACTTCTGCACCTTATCCCCACCACACACATTTAGTACTGAGTGTTGCGTCAGCATTGCATTGTCTTGTCTGTTTACTGTGCTTAATGTCGTTATTAATCTTATTTATTGTATTGTCCTGATTCCATGTTTGCTTATTTATGTTTGCAGTTTATCTATCTGTACTGTATTGTTTCTGTTCCATGTATGTAATTTCACTTCACTGTGTATTTAGTTTAATGACAATAAAAGTCTCGATTAGTGGTGTATGTCAATCATAATCATCAGACAGCATTTTAACACCAATAACACTTGGACTTGGATGAACAGAAACTCTTTTTTCAGTGATAGAAGCGCCAACCTAAAAACTGTCCAATATAATGTATACAGATGAGCATATTTGTTCAAGCTTTTATGCAAAGTAGATATTGTAGCAATTCCATTTTGAGAAGCATGTTATTTTGGAAAAAAGCAATTTCTGAGAGTAGGTTTTCCTACTTCTTTACACAGTTAAACACTAATGTACAGCGTTTTATCAACTTCTCCATGGTGAGAAAAGAACTTCTTCTCAGTGAGAAAAGAACCACTTGTAAACAAATCTTCCCAAACGAGCATGCTTGGTCAGATTCTCATTCAAAGCAGATTTTAGATCAAGAGAAGGTGTCAGAAATCCGGCGTACAGGAGGCAGATTCAGGAGTCAGGACACTGGATCTTCAGTGTTGATGAGTTTATTGATACACACAGAGATGTACAACTCGATCGGTCACGGTCAACCCAGTCTGGTTAGGGATATTTTGAGAGAACCTGAGAGAAAATATGGTCTTTTCTAACATTACTTTCATGTGGTTTCAACTTGTTATCAAATGGTTATCTTAATCCTTTGTTCTCACCTTTTGTTACCCTTCGCCTGCCGGCCTAAAGTGGTCACTCTAATAACCCCCAAAAGGTGACAACAATCAAGTGAGCATACCGATGACCTTTGATGTGTGATAACCCTCAACCCCCCCCTCAACTTCACCCACCTCCTACCCCTCTTTAAAGTGATAACTATGACCCCCTATTGTTGATACTCCAAGTGACCTATCCTTCATCCCCCTCCTACCCCTCCTTAAGCTCCTCTTCATCAACCTTTCTCCTCCCACAATTTCCAATGTATATAAGGCCCTCTCAAAAAACCCCTAATCAGACTGGGTTGACCGTGACCGATCGAGTTGTACATCTCTGTGTGTACCAATAAACTCATCAACACTGAAGATCCAGTCTCCTGACTCCTGAATCTGTCTCCTGGACGCCGGATTTCTAACAAACCTTATATACTTTGGTAACTTTTTTTAGTTTTCTCAATGAAAGAAGCACGATTACAACACATATAAACCATTTTAAGCAAACAAGGACCCTTGGTTGCAAATTTATTAAAAGTAGGTATTAATGTAATTCTGTAGAGAAAAAACAAGTTCAAATGTTGAAAAAGTCATTCCTGAGAGTTGGGGAAGTGTTTCTATAACAATACTGTTTCATTTAGCGAAAAACTATTGTTGAGAGTTTTATTGATCTCTCCATGGGCAGAAACGCGTTTTCTCAATGAAAGAAGCACGATTACAACACATATAAACCATTTTAAGCAAACAAGCACCCTTGGTTGCAAATTTATTAAAAGTAGGTATTAATGTAATTCTGTAGAGAAAAAAACAAGTTCAAATGTTGAAAAAGTCATTCCTGAGAGTTGGGGAAGTGTTTCTATAACAATACTGTTTCATTTAGCGAAAAACTATTGTTGAGAGTTTTATTGATCTCTCCATGGGCAGAAACGCGTTTTCTCAATGAAAGAAGCACGATTACAACACATATAAACCATTTTAAGCAAACAAGGACCCTTGGTTGCAAATTTATTAAAAGTAGGTATTAATGTAATTCTGTAGAGAAAAAACAAGTTCAAATGTTGAAAAAGTCATTCCTGAGAGTTGGGGAAGTGTTTCTATAACAATACTGTTTCATTTAGCGAAAAACTATTGTTGAGAGTTTTATTGATCTCTCCATGGGCAGAAACGCGTTTTCTCAATGAAAGAAGCACGATTACAACACATATAAACCATTTTAAGCAAACAAGCACCCTTGGTTGCAAATTTATTAAAAGTAGGTATTAATGTAATTCTGTAGAGAAAAAAACAAGTTCAAATGTTGAAAAAGTCATTCCTGAGAGTTGGGGAAGTGTTTCTATAACAATACTGTTTCATTTAGCGAAAAACTATTGTTGAGAGTTTTATTGATCTCTCCATGGGCAGAAACGCGTTTTCTCAATGAAAGAAGCACGATTACAACACATATAAACCATTTTAAGCAAACAAGCACCCTTGGTTGCAAATTTATTAAAAGTAGGTATTAATGTAATTCTGTAGAGAGAAAACAAGTTCAAATGTTGAAAAAGTCATTCCTGAGAGTTGGGGAAGTGTTTCTATAACAATACTGTTTCATTTAGCGAAAAACTATTGTTGAGAGTTTTATTGAGCTCTCCATGGGCAGAAACGCGATTTCTCAATGAAAGAAGCACGATTACAACACATCTAAACCATTCCAAACAAATTAGCACCCTTGGTTGCAAGTTTATTAAAAGTAGGTAACAATGTAATTCTGTAGAGAAAAAACAAGTTCAAATGTTGAAAAAGTCATTCCTGAGAGTTGGGGAAGTGTTTCTATAACAATACTGCTTCAGTTAGAGAAAAACTAATGTTGAGAGTTTTATTGAGTTCTCCATGGGCAGAAACGCATTTTCTCAATGAAAGAAGCACGATTACAACATATATAAACCATTCCAAACAAACTAGCACCATTGGTTGCAAGTTTATTAAAAGTAGGTAATAATGTAATTCTGTAGAGAAAAAACAAGTTCAAATGTTGAAAAAGTCATTCCTGAGAGTTGTGGAAGTGTTTCTATAACAATACTGTTTCATTTAGCGAAAAACTATTGTTGAGAGTTTTATTGAGCTCTCCATGGGCAGAAACGCGTTTTCTCAATGAAAGAAGCACGATTACAACACATATAAACCATTCCAAACAAACTAGCACCCTTGGTTGCAAGTTTATTAAAAGTAGGTAATAATGTAATTCTGTAGAGAAAAAACAAGTTCAAATGTTGAAAAAGTCATTCCTGAGAGTTGGGGAAGTGTTTCTATAACAATACTGTTTCATTTAGCGAAAAACTATTGTTGAGAGTTTTATTGAGCTCTCCATGGGCAGAAACGCGATTTCTCAATGAAAGAAGCATGATTACAACACATCTAAACCATTCCAAACAAATTTGCATCCTTGGTTGCAAGTTTATTAAAAGTAGGTAATAATGTAATTCTGTAGAGAAAAAACAAGTTCAAATGTTGAAAAAGTCATTCCTGAGAGTTGGGGAAGTGTTTCTATAACAATACTGCTTCAGTTAGAGAAAAACTATTGTTGAGAGTTTTATTGAGCTCTCCATGGGCAGAAACGCGTTTTCTCAATGAAAGAAGCACGATTACAACACATATAAACCATTTTAAGCAAACAAGCACCCTTGGTTGCAAATTTATTAAAAGTAGGTAACAATGTAATTCTGTAGAGAAAAAACAAGTTCAAATGTTGAAAAAGTCATTCCTGAGAGTTGGGGAAGTGTTTCTATAACAATACTGCTTCAGTTAGAGAAAAACTATTGTTGAGAGTTTTATTGAGCTCTCCATGGGCAGAAACGCGTTTTCTCAATGAAAGAAGCACGATTACATCACATATAAACCATTCCAAACAAATTAGCACCCTTGGTTGCAAGTAGGTAATAATGTAATTCTGTAGAGAAAAAACAAGTTCAAATGTTGAAAAAGTCATTCCTGAGAGTTGGGGAAGTGTTTCTATAACAATACTGTTTCATTTAGCGAAAAACTATTGTTGAGAGTTTTATTGATCTCTCCATGGGCAGAAACGCGTTTTCTCAATGAAAGAAGCACGATTACAACACATATAAACCATTTTAAGCAAACAAGGACCCTTGGTTGCAAATTTATTAAAAGTAGGTATTAATGTAATTCTGTAGAGAAAAAACAAGTTCAAATGTTGAAAAAGTCATTCCTGAGAGTTGGGGAAGTGTTTCTATAACAATACTGTTTCATTTAGCGAAAAACTATTGTTGAGAGTTTTATTGATCTCTCCATGGGCAGAAACGCGTTTTCTCAATGAAAGAAGCACGATTACAACACATATAAACCATTTTAAGCAAACAAGCACCCTTGGTTGCAAATTTATTAAAAGTAGGTATTAATGTAATTCTGTAGAGAAAAAAACAAGTTCAAATGTTGAAAAAGTCATTCCTGAGAGTTGGGGAAGTGTTTCTATAACAATACTGTTTCATTTAGCGAAAAACTATTGTTGAGAGTTTTATTGATCTCTCCATGGGCAGAAACGCGTTTTCTCAATGAAAGAAGCACGATTACAACACATATAAACCATTTTAAGCAAACAAGCACCCTTGGTTGCAAATTTATTAAAAGTAGGTATTAATGTAATTCTGTAGAGAGAAAACAAGTTCAAATGTTGAAAATGTCATTCCTGAGAGTTGGGGAAGTGTTTCTATAACAATACTGTTTCATTTAGCGAAAAACTATTGTTGAGAGTTTTATTGAGCTCTCCATGGGCAGAAACGCGTTTTCTCAATGAAAGAAGCACGATTACAACACATCTAAACCATTCCAAACAAATTAGCACCCTTGGTTGCAAGTTTATTAAAAGTAGGTAACAATGTAATTCTGTAGAGAAAAAACAAGTTCAAATGTTGAAAAAGTCATTCCTGAGAGTTGGGGAAGTGTTTCTATAACAATACTGCTTCAGTTAGAGAAAAACTAATGTTGAGAGTTTTATTGAGTTCTCCATGGGCAGAAACGCATTTTCTCAATGAAAGAAGCACGATTACAACATATATAAACCATTCCAAACAAACTAGCACCCTTGGTTGCAAGTTTATTAAAAGTAGGTAATAATGTAATTCTGTAGAGAAAAAACAAGTTCAAATGTTGAAAATGTCATTCCTGAGAGTTGTGGAAGTGTTTCTATAACAATACTGTTTCATTTAGCGAAAAACTATTGTTGAGAGTTTTATTGAGCTCTCCATGGGCAGAAACGCGTTTTCTCAATGAAAGAAGCACGATTACAACACATATAAACCATTCCAAACAAACTAGCACCCTTGGTTGCAAGTTTATTAAAAGTAGGTAATAATGTAATTCTGTAGAGAAAAAACAAGTTCAAATGTTGAAAAAGTCATTCCTGAGAGTTGGGGAAGTGTTTCTATAACAATACTGTTTCATTTAGCGAAAAACTATTGTTGAGAGTTTTATTGAGCTCTCCATGGGCAGAAACGCGATTTCTCAATGAAAGAAGCACGATTACAACACATCTAAACCATTCCAAACAAATTTGCATCCTTGGTTGCAAGTTTATTAAAAGTAGGTAATAATGTAATTCTGTAGAGAAAAAACAAGTTCAAATGTTGAAAAAGTCATTCCTGAGAGTTGGGGAAGTGTTTCTATAACAATACTGCTTCAGTTAGAGAAAAACTATTGTTGAGAGTTTTATTGAGCTCTCCATGGGCAGAAACGCGTTTTCTCAATGAAAGAAGCACGATTACAACACATATAAACCATTTTAAGCAAACAAGCACCCTTGGTTGCAAATTTATTAAAAGTAGGTAACAATGTAATTCTGTAGAGAAAAAACAAGTTCAAATGTTGAAAAAGTCATTCCTGAGAGTTGGGGAAGTGTTTCTATAACAATACTGCTTCAGTTAGAGAAAAACTATTGTTGAGAGTTTTATTGAGCTCTCCATGGGCAGAAACGCGTTTTCTCAATGAAAGAAGCACGATTACAACACATATAAACCATTTTAAGCAAACAAGGACCCTTGGTTGCAAATTTATTAAAAGTAGGTATTAATGTAATTCTGTAGAGAAAAAACAAGTTCAAATGTTGAAAAAGTCATTCCTGAGAGTTGGGGAAGTGTTTCTATAACAATACTGTTTCATTTAGCGAAAAACTATTGTTGAGAGTTTTATTGATCTCTCCATGGGCAGAAACGCGTTTTCTCAATGAAAGAAGCACGATTACAACACATATAAACCATTTTAAGCAAACAAGCACCCTTGGTTGCAAATTTATTAAAAGTAGGTATTAATGTAATTCTGTAGAGAAAAAAACAAGTTCAAATGTTGAAAAAGTCATTCCTGAGAGTTGGGGAAGTGTTTCTATAACAATACTGTTTCATTTAGCGAAAAACTATTGTTGAGAGTTTTATTGAGCTCTCCATGGGCAGAAACGCGTTTTCTCAATGAAAGAAGCACGATTACAACACATATAAACCATTTTAAGCAAACAAGCACCCTTGGTTGCAAATTTATTAAAAGTAGGTATTAATGTAATTCTGTAGAGAGAAAACAAGTTCAAATGTTGAAAATGTCATTCCTGAGAGTTGGGGAAGTGTTTCTATAACAATACTGTTTCATTTAGCGAAAAACTATTGTTGAGAGTTTTATTGAGCTCTCCATGGGCAGAAACGCGTTTTCTCAATGAAAGAAGCACGATTACAACACATCTAAACCATTCCAAACAAATTAGCACCCTTGGTTGCAAGTTTATTAAAAGTAGGTAACAATGTAATTCTGTAGAGAAAAAACAAGTTCAAATGTTGAAAAAGTCATTCCTGAGAGTTGGGGAAGTGTTTCTATAACAATACTGCTTCAGTCAGAGAAAAACTAATGTTGAGAGTTTTATTGAGTTCGCCATGGGCAGAAACGCGTTTTCTCAATGAAAGAAGCACGATTACAACATATATAAACCATTTTAAGCAAACAAGCACCCTTGGTTGCAAATTTATTAAAAGTAGGTAATAATGTAATTCTGTAGAGAGAAAACAAGTTCAAATGTTGAAAAAGTCATTCCTGAGAGTTGGGGAAGTGTTTCTATAACAATACTGTTTCATTTAGCGAAAAACTATTGTTGAGAGTTTTATTGAGCTCTCCATGGGCAGAAACGCGATTTCTCAATGAAAGAAGCACGATTACAACACATCTAAACCATTCCAAACAAATTAGCACCCTTGGTTGCAAGTTTATTAAAAGTAGGTAACAATGTAATTCTGTAGAGAAAAAACAAGTTCAAATGTTGAAAAAGTCATTCCTGAGAGTTGGGGAAGTGTTTCTATAACAATACTGCTTCAGTTATAGAAAAACTAATGTTGAGAGTTTTACTGAGTTCTCCATGGGCAGAAACGCGTTTTCTCAATGAAAGAAGCACGATTACAACACATATAAACCATTTTAAGCAAACAAGCACCCTTGGTTGCAAATTTATTAAAAGTAGGTATTAATGGAATTCTTTAGAGAAAAAACAAGTTCAAATGTTGAAAAAGTCATTCCTGAGAGTTGGGGAAGTGTTTCTATAATACCACTGCTTCATTTAGAGAAAAACTAATGTTGAGAGTTTTATTGAGCTCTCCATGGGCAGAAACGCGTTTTCTCAATGAAAGAAGCACGATTACATCACATATAAACCATTCCAAACAAATTAGCACCCATGGTTGCAAGTAAGTAATAATGTAATTCTGTAGAGAAAAAACAAGTTCAAATTTTGAAAAAGTCATTCCTGAGAGTTGGGGAAGTGTTTCTATAACAATACTGTTTCATTTAGCGAAAAACTATTGTTGAGAGTTTTATTGATCTCTCCATGGGCAGAAACGCGTTTTCTCAATGAAAGAAGCACGATTACAACACATATAAACCATTTTAAGCAAACAAGGACCCTTGGTTGCAAATTTATTAAAAGTAGGTATTAATGTAATTCTGTAGAGAAAAAACAAGTTCAAATGTTGAAAAAGTCATTCCTGAGAGTTGGGGAAGTGTTTCTATAACAATACTGTTTCATTTAGCGAAAAACTATTGTTGAGAGTTTTATTGATCTCTCCATGGGCAGAAACGCGTTTTCTCAATGAAAGAAGCACGATTACAACACATATAAACCATTTTAAGCAAACAAGCACCCTTGGTTGCAAATTTATTAAAAGTAGGTATTAATGTAATTCTGTAGAGAAAAAAACAAGTTCAAATGTTGAAAAAGTCATTCCTGAGAGTTGGGGAAGTGTTTCTATAACAATACTGTTTCATTTAGCGAAAAACTATTGTTGAGAGTTTTATTGAGCTCTCCATGGGCAGAAACGCGTTTTCTCAATGAAAGAAGCACGATTACAACACATATAAACCATTTTAAGCAAACAAGCACCCTTGGTTGCAAATTTATTAAAAGTAGGTATTAATGTAATTCTGTAGAGAAAAAACAAGTTCAAATGTTGAAAAAGTCATTCCTGAGAGTTGGGGAAGTGTTTCTATAACAATACTGTTTCATTTAGCGAAAAACTATTGTTGAGAGTTTTATTGATCTCTCCATGGGCAGAAACGCGTTTTCTCAATGAAAGAAGCACGATTACAACACATATAAACCATTTTAAGCAAACAAGCACCCTTGGTTGCAAATTTATTAAAAGTAGGTATTAATGTAATTCTGTAGAGAAAAAAACAAGTTCAAATGTTGAAAAAGTCATTCCTGAGAGTTGGGGAAGTGTTTCTATAACAATACTGTTTCATTTAGCGAAAAACTATTGTTGAGAGTTTTATTGAGCTCTCCATGGGCAGAAACGCGTTTTCTCAATGAAAGAAGCACGATTACAACACATATAAACCATTTTAAGCAAACAAGCACCCTTGGTTGCAAATTTATTAAAAGTAGGTATTAATGTAATTCTGTAGAGAGAAAACAAGTTCAAATGTTGAAAATGTCATTCCTGAGAGTTGGGGAAGTGTTTCTATAACAATACTGTTTCATTTAGCGAAAAACTATTGTTGAGAGTTTTATTGAGCTCTCCATGGGCAGAAACGCGTTTTCTCAATGAAAGAAGCACGATTACAACATATATAAACCATTTTAAGCAAACAAGCACCCTTGGTTGCAAATTTATTAAAAGTAGGTAATAATGTAATTCTGTAGAGAGAAAACAAGTTCAAATGTTGAAAAAGTCATTCCTGAGAGTTGGGGAAGTGTTTCTATAACAATACTGTTTCATTTAGCGAAAAACTATTGTTGAGAGTTTTATTGAGCTCTCCATGGGCAGAAACGCGATTTCTCAATGAAAGAAGCACGATTACAACACATCTAAACCATTCCAAACAAATTAGCACCCTTGGTTGCAAGTTTATTAAAAGTAGGTAACAATGTAATTCTGTAGAGAAAAAACAAGTTCAAATGTTGAAAAAGTCATTCCTGAGAGTTGGGGAAGTGTTTCTATAACAATACTGTTTCATTTAGCGAAAAACTATTGTTGAGAGTTTTATTGAGCTCTCCATGGGCAGAAACGCGTTTTCTCAATGAAAGAAGCACGATTACAACACATATAAACCATTTTAAGCAAACAAGCACCCTTGGTTGCAAATTTATTAAAAGTAGGTATTAATGTAATTCTGTAGAGAGAAAACAAGTTCAAACGTTGAAAAAGTCATTCCTGAGAGTTGGGGAAGTGTTTCTATAACAATACTGTTTCATTTAGCGAAAAACTATTGTTGAGAGTTTTATTGAGCTCTCCATGGGCAGAAACGCGTTTTCTCAATGAAAGAAGCACGATTACAACACATCTAAACCATTCCAAACAAATTAGCACCCTTGGTTGCAAGTTTATTAAAAGTAGGTAACAATGTAATTCTGTAGAGAAAAAACAAGTTCAAATGTTGAAAAAGTCATTCCTGAGAGTTGGGGAAGTGTTTCTATAACAATACTGCTTCAGTTAGAGAAAAACTATTGTTGAGAGTTTTATTGAGCTCTCCATGGGCAGAAACGCGTTTTCTCAATGAAAGAAGCACGATTACAACACATATAAACCATTCCAAACAAATTAGCACCCTTGGTTGCAAATAAGTAATAATGTAATTCTGTAGAGAGAAAACAAGTTCAAATGTTGAAAAAGTCATTCCTGAGAGTTGGGGAAGTGTTTCTATAACAAAACTGCTTCAGTTAGAGAAAAACTAATGTTGAGAGTTTTATTGAGTTCTCCATGGGCAGAAACGCATTTTCTCAATGAAAGAAGCACGATTACAACATATATAAACCATTCCAAACAAACTAGCACCCTTGGTTGCAAGTTTATTAAAAGTAGGTAATAATGTAATTCTGTAGAGAAAAAACAAGTTCAAATGTTGAAAAACTCATTCCTGAGAGTTGTGGAAGTGTTTCTATAACAATACTGTTTCATTTAGCGAAAAACTATTGTTGAGAGTTTTACTGAGCTCTCCATGGGCAGAAACGCGTTTTCTCAATGAAAGAAGCACGATTACAACACATATAAACCATTCCAAACAAACTAGCACCCTTGGTTGCAAGTTTATTAAAAGTAGGTAATAATGTAATTCTGTAGAGAAAAAACAAGTTCAAATGTTGAAAAAGTCATTCCTGAGAGTTGGGGAAGTGTTTCTATAACAATACTGCTTCAGTTAGAGAAAAACTAATGTTGAGAGTTTTATTGAGCTCTCCATGGGCAGAAACGCGTTTTCTCAATGAAAGAAGCACGATTCCAACCATTCCAAACAAACTAGCACCCTTGGTTGCAAGTTTATTAAAAGTAGGTAATAATGTAATTCTGTAGAGAAAAAACAAGTTCAAATGTTGAAAAAGTCATTCCTGAGAGTTGGGGAAGTGTTTCTATAACAATACTGTTTGTTTTAGCGAAAAACTAATTTCGAGAGTTTCATTGAGCTCTCCATGTGCAGAAAAACGTTTTCTCAATGAAAGAAGCATGATTACAACACATATAAACCATTTTAAGCAAACAAGCACCCTTGGTTGCAAATTTATTAAAAGTAGGTATTAATGTAATTCTGTAGAGAGAAAACAAGTTCAAATGTTGAAAAAGTCATTCCTGAGAGTTGGGGAAGTGTTTCTATAACAATACTGCTTCAGTTAGAGAAAAACTAATGTTGAGAGTTTCATTGAGCTCTCCATGGGCAGAAACGCGTTTTCTCAATGAAAGAAGCACGATTACAACACATATAAACCATTTTAAGCAAACAAGCACCCTTGGTTGCAAGTTTATTAAAAGTAGGTAATAATGTAATTCTGTAGAGAGAAAACAAGTTCAAATGTTGAAAAAGTCATTCCTGAGAGTTGGGGAAGTGTTTCTTTTACAATACTGTTTCATTTAGCGAAAAACTATTGTTGAGAGTTTTATTGAGCTCTCCATGGGCAGAAACGCGTTTTCTCAATGAAAGAAGCACGATTACAACACATATAAACCATTTTAAGCAAACAAGCACCCTTGGTTGCAAATTTATTAAAAGTAGGTAATGATGTAATTCTGTAGAGAAAAAACAAGTTCAAATGTTGAAAATGTCATTCCTGAGAGTTGGGGAAGTGTTTCTATAATACCCCTGCTTCATTTAGAGAAAAACTAATGTTGAGAGTTTTATTGAGCTCTCAATGGGCAGAAACGCGTTTTCTCAATGAAAGAAGCACGATTACAACACATTGAAACCATTCCAAACAAACAAGCACCCTTGGTTGCAAGTTTATTAAAAGTAGGTAATAATGTAATTCTGTAGAGAAAAAACAAGTTCGAATGTTGAAAAAGTCATTCCTGAGAGTTGGGGAAGTGTTTCTATAACAATACTGCTTCAGTTAGAGAAAAACTAATGTTGAGAGTTTTATTGAGCTCTCAATGGGCAGAAACGCGTTTTCTCAATGAAAGAAGCACGATTACAACACATATAAACCATTTTAAGCAAACAAGCACCCTTGGTTGCAAGTTTATTAAAAGTAGGTAATAATGTAATTCTGTAGAGAGAAAACAAGTTCAAATGTTGAAAAAGTCATTCCTGAGAGTTGGGGAAGTGTTTCTATAACAATACTGTTTCATTTAGCGAAAAACTATTGTTGAGAGTTTTATTGAGCTCTCCATGGGCAGAAACGCGTTTTCTCAATGAAAGAAGCACGATTACAACACATATAAACCATTCCAAACAAATTAGCACCCTTGGTTGCAAGTAAGTAATAATGTAATTCTGTAGAGAACAAACAAGTTCAAATGTTGAAAAAGTCATTCCTGAGAGTTGGGGAAGTGTTTCTATAACAATACTGTTTCATTTAGCGAAAAACTATTGTTGAGAGTTTTATTGAGCTCTCCATGGGCAGAAACGCGTTTTCTCAATGAAAGAAGCACGATTACAACACATATAAACCATTCCAAACAAATTAGCACCCTTGGTTGCAAGATTATTAAAAGTAGGTAATAATGTAATTCTGTAGAGAAAAAACAAGTTCAAATGTTGAAAAAGTCATTCCTGAGAGTTGGGGAAGTGTTTCTATAATACCACTGCTTCATTTAGAGAAAAACTAATGTTGAGAGTTTTATTGAGCTCTCCATGGGCAGAAACGCGTTTTCTCAATGAAAGAAGCACGATTACAACATATATAAACCATTCCAAACAAACTAGCACCCTTGGTTGCAAGTTTATTAAAAGTTGGTAATAATGTAATTCTGTAGAGAAAAAACAAGTTCAAATGTTGAAAAAGTCTTTCCTGAGAGTTGGGGAAGTGTTTCTATAACAATACTGTTTCATTTAGCGAAAAACTATTGTTGAGAGTTTTATTGAGCTCTCCATGGGCAGAAACGCGTTTTCTCAATGAAAGAAGCACGATTACAACACATATAAACCATTCCAAACAAATTAGCACCCTTGGTTGCAAGTAAGTAATAATGTAATTCTGTAGAGAAAAAACAAGTTCAAATGTTGAAAAAGTCATTCCTGAGAGTTGGGGAAGTGTTTCTATAACAAAACTGCTTCAGTTAGAGAAAAACTAATGTTGAGAGTTTTATTGAGTTCTCCATGGGCAGAAACGCATTTTCTCAATGAAAGAAGCACGATTACAACACATATAAACCATTCCAAACAAATTAGCACCCTTGGTTGCAAGTAAGTAATAATGTAATTCTGTAGAGAAAAAACAAGTTCAAATGTTGAAAAAGTCATTCCTGAGAGTTGGGGAAGTGTTTCTATAACAATACTGTTTCATTTAGCGAAAAACTATTGTTGAGAGTTTTATTGATCTCTCCATGGGCAGAAACGCGTTTTCTCAATGAAAGAAGCACGATTACAACACATATAAACCATTCCAAACAAATTAGCACCCTTGGTTGCAAGTAAGTAATAATGTAATTCTGTAGAGAAAAAACAAGTTCAAATGTTGAAAAAGTCATTCCTGAGAGTTGGGGAAGTGTTTCTATAACAATACTGCTTCAGTTATAGAAAAACTAATGTTGAGAGTTTTACTGAGTTCTCCATGGGCAGAAACGCGTTTTCTCAATGAAAGAAGCACGATTACAACACATATAAACCATTTTAAGCAAACAAGCACCCTTGGTTGCAAATTTATTAAAAGTAGGTATTAATGGAATTCTTTAGAGAAAAAACAAGTTCAAATGTTGAAAAAGTCATTCCTGAGAGTTGGGGAAGTGTTTCTATAATACCACTGCTTCATTTAGAGAAAAACTAATGTTGAGAGTTTTATTGAGCTCTCCATGGGCAGAAACGCGTTTTCTCAATGAAAGAAGCACGATTACAACACATATAAACCATTTTAAGCAAACAAGCACCCTTGGTTGCAAATTTATTCAAAGTAGGTATTAATGTAATTCTTTAGACAAAAAAAAAAGTTCAAATGTTGAAAAGGTCATTCCTGAGAGTTGGGGAAGTGTTTCTATAATACCACTGCTTCATTTAGAGAAAAACTAATGTTGAGAGTTTTATTGAGCTCTCAATGGGCAGAAACGCGTTTTCTCAATGAAAGAAGCACGATTACAACACATCTAAACCATTCCAAACAAATTAGCACCCTTGGTTGCAAGTTTATTAAAAGTAGGTAATAATGTATTTCTGTAGAGAAAAAACAAGTTCACATGTTGAAAAAGTCATTCCTGAGAGTTGGGGAAGTGTTTCTAAAACAATACTGCTTCATTTAGAGAAAAAATAATGTTGAGAGTTTCATTGAGCTCTCCATGGGCAGAAAGGCGTTTTCTCAATGAAAGAAGCACGATTACAACACATATAAACCATTCCAAACAAACTAGCACCCTTGGTTGCAAGTTTATTAAAAGTAGGTAATAATGTAATTCTGTAGAGAAAAAACAAGTTCAAATGTTAAAAAAGTCATTCCTGAGAGTTGGGGAAGTGTTTCTATAACAATACTGTTTTATTTAGCGAAAAAATATTGTTGAGAGTTTTATTGAGCTCTCCATGGGCAGAAACGCGTTTTCTCAATGAAAGAAGCACGATTACAACACATTTAAACCATTTTAAGCAAACAAGCACCCTTGGTTGCAAGTTTATTAAAAGTAGGTAATAATGTAATTCTGAAGAGAAAAAACAAGTTCACATGTTGAAAAAGTCATTCCTGAGAGTTTGGGAAGTGTTTCTAAAACAATACTGCTTCAGTTAGAGAAAAACTAATGTTGAGAGTTTCATTGAGCTCTCCATGGGCAGAAAGGCGTTTTCTCAATGAAAGAAGCATGATTACAACACATAAAAACCATTCCAAAGAAATTAGCACCCTTGGATGCAAGTTTATTAAAAGTAGGTATTAATGTAATTCTGTAGAGAAAAAACAAGTTCACATGTTGAAAAAGTCATTCCTGAGAGTTGAGGAAGTGTTTCTATAACAATACTGCTTCAGTTAGAGAAAAACTAATGTTGAGAGTTTCATTGAGCTCTCCATGGGCAGACACGCGTTTTCTCAATGAAAGAAGCACGATTACAACACATATAAACCATTTTAAGCAAACAAGCACCCTTGGTTGCAAATTTATTAAAAGTAGGTATTAATGTAATTCTTTAGAGAAAAAACAAGTTCAAATGTTGAAAAGGTCATTCCTGAGAGTTGGGGAAGTGTTTCTATAACAATACTGTTTCATTTAGCGAAAAACTATTGTTGAGAGTTTCATTGAGCTCTCCATGGGCAGAAAGGCGTTTTCTCAATGAAAGAAGCACGATTACAACACATATAAACCATTCCAAACAAATTAGCACCCTTGGTTGCAAGTTTATTAAAAGTAGGTATTAATGTAATTCTGTAGAGAAAAAACAAGTTCACATGTTGAAAAAGTCATTCCTGAGAGTTGGGAAAGTGTTTCTATAACAATACTGTTTCATTTAGCGAAAAACTATTGTTGAGAGTTTTATTGAGCTCTCCATGGGCAGAAACGCGTTTTCTCAATGAAAGAAGCACGATTACAACACATATAAACCATTTTAAGCAAACAAGCACCCTTGGTTGCAAATTTATTAAAAGTAGGAATTAATGTAATTCTTTAGAGAAAAAACAAGTTCAAATGTTGAAAAGGTCATTCCTGAGAGTTGGGGAAGTGTTTCTATAACAATACTGTTTCATTTAGCGAAAAACTAATGTTGAGAGTTTCATTGAGCTCTCCATGGGCAGAAAC
The DNA here is from genome assembly GCF_030463535.1 of Salminus brasiliensis. Taxonomy (NCBI): domain Eukaryota; kingdom Metazoa; phylum Chordata; class Actinopteri; order Characiformes; family Bryconidae; genus Salminus; species Salminus brasiliensis. The sequence goes on along the minus strand of NC_132878.1, from coordinate 46,607,440 downwards.
GCGTTTTCTCAATGAAAGAAGCACGATTACAACACATATAAACCATTTTAAGCAAACAAGCACCCTTGGTTGCAAGTTTATTAAAAGTAGGTAATAATGTAATTCTGTAGAGAAAAAACAAGTTCAAATGTTGAAAAAGTCATTCCTGAGAGTTGGGGAAGTGTTTCTATAATACCACTGCTTCATTTAGAGAAAAACTAATGTTGAGAGTTTTATTGAGCTCTCCATGGGCAGAAACGCGTTTTCTCAATGAAAGAAGCACGATTACAACACATATAAACCATTTTAAGCAAACAAGCACCCTTGGTTGCAAATTTATTCAAAGTAGGTATTAATGTAATTCTTTAGACAAAAAAAAAAGTTCAAATGTTGAAAAGGTCATTCCTGAGAGTTGGGGAAGTGTTTCTATAATACCACTGCTTCATTTAGAGAAAAACTAATGTTGAGAGTTTTATTGAGCTCTCAATGGGCAGAAACGCGTTTTCTCAATGAAAGAAGCACGATTACAACACATCTAAACCATTCCAAACAAATTAGCACCCTTGGTTGCAAGTTTATTAAAAGTAGGTAATAATGTATTTCTGTAGAGAAAAAACAAGTTCACATGTTGAAAAAGTCATTCCTGAGAGTTGGGGAAGTGTTTCTAAAACAATACTGCTTCATTTAGAGAAAAAATAATGTTGAGAGTTTCATTGAGCTCTCCATGGGCAGAAAGGCGTTTTCTCAATGAAAGAAGCACGATTACAACACATATAAACCATTCCAAACAAACTAGCACCCTTGGTTGCAAGTTTATTAAAAGTAGGTAATAATGTAATTCTGTAGAGAAAAAACAAGTTCAAATGTTAAAAAAGTCATTCCTGAGAGTTGGGGAAGTGTTTCTATAACAATACTGTTTTATTTAGCGAAAAAATATTGTTGAGAGTTTTATTGAGCTCTCCATGGGCAGAAACGCGTTTTCTCAATGAAAGAAGCACGATTACAACACATTTAAACCATTTTAAGCAAACAAGCACCCTTGGTTGCAAGTTTATTAAAAGTAGGTAATAATGTAATTCTGAAGAGAAAAAACAAGTTCACATGTTGAAAAAGTCATTCCTGAGAGTTGAGGAAGTGTTTCTATAACAATACTGCTTCAGTTAGAGAAAAACTAATGTTGAGAGTTTCATTGAGCTCTCCATGGGCAGACACGCGTTTTCTCAATGAAAGAAGCACGATTACAACACATATAAACCATTTTAAGCAAACAAGCAACCTTGGTTGCAAATTTATTAAAAGTAGGTATTAATGTAATTCTTTAGAGAAAAAACAAGTTCAAATGTTGAAAAGGTCATTCCTGAGAGTTGGGGAAGTGTTTCTATAACAATACTGTTTCATTTAGCGAAAAACTATTGTTGAGAGTTTCATTGAGCTCTCCATGGGCAGAAAGGCGTTTTCTCAATGAAAGAAGCACGATTACAACACATATAAACCATTCCAAACAAATTAGCACCCTTGGTTGCAAGTAAGTAATAATGTAATTCTGTAGAGAACAAACAAGTTCAAATGTTGAAAAAGTCATTCCTGAGAGTTGGGGAAGTGTTTCTATAACAATACTGTTTCATTTAGCGAAAAACTATTGTTGAGAGTTTTATTGAGCTCTCCATGGGCAGAAACGCGTTTTCTCAATGAAAGAAGCACGATTACAACATATATAAACCATTCCAAACAAACTAGCACCCTTGGTTGCAAGTTTATTAAAAGTTGGTAATAATGTAATTCTGTAGAGAAAAAACAAGTTCAAATGTTGAAAAAGTCTTTCCTGAGAGTTGGGGAAGTGTTTCTATAACAATACTGTTTCATTTAGCGAAAAACTATTGTTGAGAGTTTTATTGAGCTCTCCATGGGCAGAAACGCGTTTTCTCAATGAAAGAAGCACGATTACAACACATATAAACCATTCCAAACAAATTAGCACCCTTGGTTGCAAGATTATTAAAAGTAGGTAATAATGTAATTCTGTAGAGAAAAAACAAGTTCAAATGTTGAAAAAGTCATTCCTGAGAGTTGGGGAAGTGTTTCTATAATACCACTGCTTCATTTAGAGAAAAACTAATGTTGAGAGTTTTATTGAGCTCTCCACGGGCAGAAACGCGTTTTCTCAATGAAAGAAGCACGATTACAACACATATAAACCATTCCAAACAAATTAGCACCCTTGGTTGCAAGTAAGTAATAATGTAATTCTGTAGAGAACAAACAAGTTCAAATGTTGAAAAAGTCATTCCTGAGAGTTGGGGAAGTGTTTCTATAACAATACTGTTTCATTTAGCGAAAAACTATTGTTGAGAGTTTTATTGAGCTCTCCATGGGCAGAAACGCGTTTTCTCAATGAAAGAAGCACGATTACAACACATATAAACCATTCCAAACAAATTAGCACCCTTGGTTGCAAGTAAGTAATAATGTAATTCTGTAGAGAAAAAACAAGTTCAAATGTTGAAAAAGTCATTCCTGAGAGTTGGGGAAGTGTTTCTATAACAAAACTGCTTCAGTTAGAGAAAAACTAATGTTGAGAGTTTTATTGAGTTCTCCATGGGCAGAAACGCATTTTCTCAATGAAAGAAGCACGATTACAACACATATAAACCATTCCAAACAAATTAGCACCCTTGGTTGCAAGTAAGTAATAATGTAATTCTGTAGAGAAAAAACAAGTTCAAATGTTGAAAAAGTCATTCCTGAGAGTTGGGGAAGTGTTTCTATAACAATACTGTTTCATTTAGCGAAAAACTATTGTTGAGAGTTTTATTGATCTCTCCATGGGCAGAAACGCGTTTTCTCAATGAAAGAAGCACGATTACAACACATATAAACCATTCCAAACAAATTAGCACCCTTGGTTGCAAGTAAGTAATAATGTAATTCTGTAGAGAAAAAACAAGTTCAAATGTTGAAAAAGTCATTCCTGAGAGTTGGGGAAGTGTTTCTATAACAATACTGTTTCATTTAGCGAAAAACTATTGTTGAGAGTTTTATTGATCTCTCCATGGGCAGAAACGCGTTTTCTCAATGAAAGAAGCACGATTACAACACATATAAACCATTTTAAGCAAACAAGCACCCTTGGTTGCAAATTTATTAAAAGTAGGTATTAATGTAATTCTTTAGAGAAAAAACAAGTTCAAATGTTGAAAAGGTCATTCCTGAGAGTTGGGGAAGTGTTTCTATAACAATACTGTTTCATTTAGCGAAAAACTATTGTTGAGAGTTTCATTGAGCTCTCCATGGGCAGAAAGGCGTTTTCTCAATGAAAGAAGCACGATTACAACACATATAAACCATTCCAAACAAATTAGCACCCTTGGTTGCAAGTTTATTAAAAGTAGGTAATAATGTATTTCTGTAGAGAAAAAACAAGTTCACATGTTGAAAAAGTCATTCCTGAGAGTTGGGGAAGTGTTTCTAAAACAATACTGCTTCATTTAGAGAAAAAATAATGTTGAGAGTTTCATTGAGCTCTCCATGGGCAGACACGCGTTTTCTCAATGAAAGAAGCACGATTACAACACATATAAACCATTCCAAACAAATTAGCACCCTTGGTTGCAAGTAAGTAATAATGTAATTCTGTAGAGAACAAACAAGTTCAAATGTTGAAAAAGTCATTCCTGAGAGTTGGGGAAGTGTTTCTATAACAATACTGTTTCATTTAGCGAAAAACTATTGTTGAGAGTTTTATTGAGCTCTCCATGGGCAGAAACGCGTTTTCTCAATGAAAGAAGCACGATTACAACACATATAAACCATTCCAAACAAATTAGCACCCTTGGTTGCAAGATTATTAAAAGTAGGTAATAATGTAATTCTGTAGAGAAAAAACAAGTTCAAATGTTGAAAAAGTCATTCCTGAGAGTTGGGGAAGTGTTTCTATAATACCACTGCTTCATTTAGAGAAAAACTAATGTTGAGAGTTTTATTGAGCTCTCCATGGGCAGAAACGCGTTTTCTCAATGAAAGAAGCACGATTACAACATATATAAACCATTCCAAACAAACTAGCACCCTTGGTTGCAAGTTTATTAAAAGTTGGTAATAATGTAATTCTGTAGAGAAAAAACAAGTTCAAATGTTGAAAAAGTCTTTCCTGAGAGTTGGGGAAGTGTTTCTATAACAATACTGTTTCATTTAGCGAAAAACTATTGTTGAGAGTTTTATTGAGCTCTCCATGGGCAGAAACGCGTTTTCTCAATGAAAGAAGCACGATTACAACACATATAAACCATTCCAAACAAATTAGCACCCTTGGTTGCAAGTAAGTAATAATGTAATTCTGTAGAGAAAAAACAAGTTCAAATGTTGAAAAAGTCATTCCTGAGAGTTGGGGAAGTGTTTCTATAACAAAACTGCTTCAGTTAGAGAAAAACTAATGTTGAGAGTTTTATTGAGTTCTCCATGGGCAGAAACGCATTTTCTCAATGAAAGAAGCACGATTACAACACATATAAACCATTCCAAACAAATTAGCACCCTTGGTTGCAAGTAAGTAATAATGTAATTCTGTAGAGAAAAAACAAGTTCAAATGTTGAAAAAGTCATTCCTGAGAGTTGGGGAAGTGTTTCTATAACAATACTGTTTCATTTAGCGAAAAACTATTGTTGAGAGTTTTATTGATCTCTCCATGGGCAGAAACGCGTTTTCTCAATGAAAGAAGCACGATTACAACACATATAAACCATTCCAAACAAATTAGCACCCTTGGTTGCAAGTAAGTAATAATGTAATTCTGTAGAGAAAAAACAAGTTCAAATGTTGAAAAAGTCATTCCTGAGAGTTGGGGAAGTGTTTCTATAACAATACTGCTTCAGTTATAGAAAAACTAATGTTGAGAGTTTTACTGAGTTCTCCATGGGCAGAAACGCGTTTTCTCAATGAAAGAAGCACGATTACAACACATATAAACCATTTTAAGCAAACAAGCACCCTTGGTTGCAAATTTATTAAAAGTAGGTATTAATGGAATTCTTTAGAGAAAAAACAAGTTCAAATGTTGAAAAAGTCATTCCTGAGAGTTGGGGAAGTGTTTCTATAATACCACTGCTTCATTTAGAGAAAAACTAATGTTGAGAGTTTTATTGAGCTCTCCATGGGCAGAAACGCGTTTTCTCAATGAAAGAAGCACGATTACAACACATATAAACCATTTTAAGCAAACAAGCACCCTTGGTTGCAAATTTATTCAAAGTAGGTATTAATGTAATTCTTTAGACAAAAAAAAAAGTTCAAATGTTGAAAAGGTCATTCCTGAGAGTTGGGGAAGTGTTTCTATAATACCACTGCTTCATTTAGAGAAAAACTAATGTTGAGAGTTTTATTGAGCTCTCAATGGGCAGAAACGCGTTTTCTCAATGAAAGAAGCACGATTACAACACATCTAAACCATTCCAAACAAATTAGCACCCTTGGTTGCAAGTTTATTAAAAGTAGGTAATAATGTATTTCTGTAGAGAAAAAACAAGTTCACATGTTGAAAAAGTCATTCCTGAGAGTTGGGGAAGTGTTTCTAAAACAATACTGCTTCATTTAGAGAAAAAATAATGTTGAGAGTTTCATTGAGCTCTCCATGGGCAGAAAGGCGTTTTCTCAATGAAAGAAGCACGATTACAACACATATAAACCATTCCAAACAAACTAGCACCCTTGGTTGCAAGTTTATTAAAAGTAGGTAATAATGTAATTCTGTAGAGAAAAAACAAGTTCAAATGTTAAAAAAGTCATTCCTGAGAGTTGGGGAAGTGTTTCTATAACAATACTGTTTTATTTAGCGAAAAAATATTGTTGAGAGTTTTATTGAGCTCTCCATGGGCAGAAACGCGTTTTCTCAATGAAAGAAGCACGATTACAACACATTTAAACCATTTTAAGCAAACAAGCACCCTTGGTTGCAAGTTTATTAAAAGTAGGTAATAATGTAATTCTGAAGAGAAAAAACAAGTTCACATGTTGAAAAAGTCATTCCTGAGAGTTTGGGAAGTGTTTCTAAAACAATACTGCTTCAGTTAGAGAAAAACTAATGTTGAGAGTTTCATTGAGCTCTCCATGGGCAGAAAGGCGTTTTCTCAATGAAAGAAGCATGATTACAACACATAAAAACCATTCCAAAGAAATTAGCACCCTTGGATGCAAGTTTATTAAAAGTAGGTATTAATGTAATTCTGTAGAGAAAAAACAAGTTCACATGTTGAAAAAGTCATTCCTGAGAGTTGAGGAAGTGTTTCTATAACAATACTGCTTCAGTTAGAGAAAAACTAATGTTGAGAGTTTCATTGAGCTCTCCATGGGCAGACACGCGTTTTCTCAATGAAAGAAGCACGATTACAACACATATAAACCATTTTAAGCAAACAAGCACCCTTGGTTGCAAATTTATTAAAAGTAGGTATTAATGTAATTCTTTAGAGAAAAAACAAGTTCAAATGTTGAAAAGGTCATTCCTGAGAGTTGGGGAAGTGTTTCTATAACAATACTGTTTCATTTAGCGAAAAACTATTGTTGAGAGTTTCATTGAGCTCTCCATGGGCAGAAAGGCGTTTTCTCAATGAAAGAAGCACGATTACAACACATATAAACCATTCCAAACAAATTAGCACCCTTGGTTGCAAGTTTATTAAAAGTAGGTATTAATGTAATTCTGTAGAGAAAAAACAAGTTCACATGTTGAAAAAGTCATTCCTGAGAGTTGGGAAAGTGTTTCTATAACAATACTGTTTCATTTAGCGAAAAACTATTGTTGAGAGTTTTATTGAGCTCTCCATGGGCAGAAACGCGTTTTCTCAATGAAAGAAGCACGATTACAACACATATAAACCATTTTAAGCAAACAAGCACCCTTGGTTGCAAATTTATTAAAAGTAGGAATTAATGTAATTCTTTAGAGAAAAAACAAGTTCAAATGTTGAAAAGGTCATTCCTGAGAGTTGGGGAAGTGTTTCTATAACAATACTGTTTCATTTAGCGAAAAACTAATGTTGAGAGTTTCATTGAGCTCTCCATGGGCAGAAACGCGTTTTCTCAATGAAAGAAGCACGATTACAACACATATAAACCATTTTAAGCAAACAAGCACCCTTGGTTGCAAGTTTATTAAAAGTAGGTAATAATGTAATTCTGTAGAGAAAAAACAAGTTCAAATGTTGAAAAAGTCATTCCTGAGAGTTGGGGAAGTGTTTCTATAATACCACTGCTTCATTTAGAGAAAAACTAATGTTGAGAGTTTTATTGAGCTCTCCATGGGCAGAAACGCGTTTTCTCAATGAAAGAAGCACGATTACAACACATATAAACCATTTTAAGCAAACAAGCACCCTTGGTTGCAAATTTATTCAAAGTAGGTATTAATGTAATTCTTTAGACAAAAAAAAAAGTTCAAATGTTGAAAAGGTCATTCCTGAGAGTTGGGGAAGTGTTTCTATAATACCACTGCTTCATTTAGAGAAAAACTAATGTTGAGAGTTTTATTGAGCTCTCAATGGGCAGAAACGCGTTTTCTCAATGAAAGAAGCACGATTACAACACATCTAAACCATTCCAAACAAATTAGCACCCTTGGTTGCAAGTTTATTAAAAGTAGGTAATAATGTATTTCTGTAGAGAAAAAACAAGTTCACATGTTGAAAAAGTCATTCCTGAGAGTTGGGGAAGTGTTTCTAAAACAATACTGCTTCATTTAGAGAAAAAATAATGTTGAGAGTTTCATTGAGCTCTCCATGGGCAGAAAGGCGTTTTCTCAATGAAAGAAGCACGATTACAACACATATAAACCATTCCAAACAAACTAGCACCCTTGGTTGCAAGTTTATTAAAAGTAGGTAATAATGTAATTCTGTAGAGAAAAAACAAGTTCAAATGTTAAAAAAGTCATTCCTGAGAGTTGGGGAAGTGTTTCTATAACAATACTGTTTTATTTAGCGAAAAAATATTGTTGAGAGTTTTATTGAGCTCTCCATGGGCAGAAACGCGTTTTCTCAATGAAAGAAGCACGATTACAACACATTTAAACCATTTTAAGCAAACAAGCACCCTTGGTTGCAAGTTTATTAAAAGTAGGTAATAATGTAATTCTGAAGAGAAAAAACAAGTTCACATGTTGAAAAAGTCATTCCTGAGAGTTGAGGAAGTGTTTCTATAACAATACTGCTTCAGTTAGAGAAAAACTAATGTTGAGAGTTTCATTGAGCTCTCCATGGGCAGACACGCGTTTTCTCAATGAAAGAAGCACGATTACAACACATATAAACCATTTTAAGCAAACAAGCAACCTTGGTTGCAAATTTATTAAAAGTAGGTATTAATGTAATTCTTTAGAGAAAAAACAAGTTCAAATGTTGAAAAGGTCATTCCTGAGAGTTGGGGAAGTGTTTCTATAACAATACTGTTTCATTTAGCGAAAAACTATTGTTGAGAGTTTCATTGAGCTCTCCATGGGCAGAAAGGCGTTTTCTCAATGAAAGAAGCACGATTACAACACATATAAACCATTCCAAACAAATTAGCACCCTTGGTTGCAAGTAAGTAATAATGTAATTCTGTAGAGAACAAACAAGTTCAAATGTTGAAAAAGTCATTCCTGAGAGTTGGGGAAGTGTTTCTATAACAATACTGTTTCATTTAGCGAAAAACTATTGTTGAGAGTTTTATTGAGCTCTCCATGGGCAGAAACGCGTTTTCTCAATGAAAGAAGCACGATTACAACATATATAAACCATTCCAAACAAACTAGCACCCTTGGTTGCAAGTTTATTAAAAGTTGGTAATAATGTAATTCTGTAGAGAAAAAACAAGTTCAAATGTTGAAAAAGTCTTTCCTGAGAGTTGGGGAAGTGTTTCTATAACAATACTGTTTCATTTAGCGAAAAACTATTGTTGAGAGTTTTATTGAGCTCTCCATGGGCAGAAACGCGTTTTCTCAATGAAAGAAGCACGATTACAACACATATAAACCATTCCAAACAAATTAGCACCCTTGGTTGCAAGATTATTAAAAGTAGGTAATAATGTAATTCTGTAGAGAAAAAACAAGTTCAAATGTTGAAAAAGTCATTCCTGAGAGTTGGGGAAGTGTTTCTATAATACCACTGCTTCATTTAGAGAAAAACTAATGTTGAGAGTTTTATTGAGCTCTCCACGGGCAGAAACGCGTTTTCTCAATGAAAGAAGCACGATTACAACACATATAAACCATTCCAAACAAATTAGCACCCTTGGTTGCAAGTAAGTAATAATGTAATTCTGTAGAGAACAAACAAGTTCAAATGTTGAAAAAGTCATTCCTGAGAGTTGGGGAAGTGTTTCTATAACAATACTGTTTCATTTAGCGAAAAACTATTGTTGAGAGTTTTATTGAGCTCTCCATGGGCAGAAACGCGTTTTCTCAATGAAAGAAGCACGATTACAACACATATAAACCATTCCAAACAAATTAGCACCCTTGGTTGCAAGTAAGTAATAATGTAATTCTGTAGAGAAAAAACAAGTTCAAATGTTGAAAAAGTCATTCCTGAGAGTTGGGGAAGTGTTTCTATAACAAAACTGCTTCAGTTAGAGAAAAACTAATGTTGAGAGTTTTATTGAGTTCTCCATGGGCAGAAACGCATTTTCTCAATGAAAGAAGCACGATTACAACACATATAAACCATTCCAAACAAATTAGCACCCTTGGTTGCAAGTAAGTAATAATGTAATTCTGTAGAGAAAAAACAAGTTCAAATGTTGAAAAAGTCATTCCTGAGAGTTGGGGAAGTGTTTCTATAACAATACTGTTTCATTTAGCGAAAAACTATTGTTGAGAGTTTTATTGATCTCTCCATGGGCAGAAACGCGTTTTCTCAATGAAAGAAGCACGATTACAACACATATAAACCATTCCAAACAAATTAGCACCCTTGGTTGCAAGTAAGTAATAATGTAATTCTGTAGAGAAAAAACAAGTTCAAATGTTGAAAAAGTCATTCCTGAGAGTTGGGGAAGTGTTTCTATAACAATACTGTTTCATTTAGCGAAAAACTATTGTTGAGAGTTTTATTGATCTCTCCATGGGCAGAAACGCGTTTTCTCAATGAAAGAAGCACGATTACAACACATATAAACCATTTTAAGCAAACAAGCACCCTTGGTTGCAAATTTATTAAAAGTAGGTATTAATGTAATTCTTTAGAGAAAAAACAAGTTCAAATGTTGAAAAGGTCATTCCTGAGAGTTGGGGAAGTGTTTCTATAACAATACTGTTTCATTTAGCGAAAAACTATTGTTGAGAGTTTCATTGAGCTCTCCATGGGCAGAAAGGCGTTTTCTCAATGAAAGAAGCACGATTACAACACATATAAACCATTCCAAACAAATTAGCACCCTTGGTTGCAAGTTTATTAAAAGTAGGTAATAATGTATTTCTGTAGAGAAAAAACAAGTTCACATGTTGAAAAAGTCATTCCTGAGAGTTGGGGAAGTGTTTCTAAAACAATACTGCTTCATTTAGAGAAAAAATAATGTTGAGAGTTTCATTGAGCTCTCCATGGGCAGACACGCGTTTTCTCAATGAAAGAAGCACGATTACAACACATATAAACCATTCCAAACAAATTAGCACCCTTGGTTGCAAGATTATTAAAAGTAGGTAATAATGTAATTCTGTAGAGAAAAAACAAGTTCACATGTTGAAAAGGTCATTCCTGAGAGTTGGGGAAGTGTGTCTATAACAATACTGTTTCATTTAGTGAAAAACTATTGTTGAGAGTTTTATTGAGCTCTCCATGGGCAGAAACGCGTTTTCTCAATGAAAGAAGCACGATTACAACACATATAAACCATTCCAAACAAATTAGCACCCTTGGTTGCAAGTTTATTAAAAGTAGGTAATAATGTATTTCTGTAGAGAAAAAACAAGTTCACATGTTGAAAAAGTCATTCCTGAGAGTTGGGGAAGTGTTTCTAAAACAATACTGCTTCATTTAGAGAAAAAATAATGTTGAGAGTTTCATTGAGCTCTCCATGGGCAGACACGCGTTTTCTCAATGAAAGAAGCACGATTACAACACATCTAAACCATTCCAAACAAATTAGCACCCTTGGTTGCAAATTTATTAAAAGTAGGTAATGTAATTCTGAAGAGAAAAAACAAATGTTGAAAAAATGAAATGTTGAAAAAGTCATTCCTCAGAGTTGGGGAAGTGTTTCTATAACAATACTGCTTCAGTTAGAGAAAAACTAATGTTGAGAGTTTCATTGAGCTCTCCATGGGCAGACATGCGTTTTCTCAATGAAAGAAGCACGATTACAACACATATAAACCATTTTAAGCAAACAAGCACCCTTGGTTGCAAATTTATTAAAAGTAGGTATTAATGTAATTCTGTAGAGAAAAAAACAAGTTCAAATGTTGAAAAAGTCATTCCTGAGAGTTGGGGAAGTGTTTCTATAACAATACTGTTTTATTTAGCGAAAAACTATTGTTGAGAGTTTTATTGAGCTCTCCATGGGCAGAAACGCGTTTTCTCAATGAAAGAAGCACGATTACAACACATCTAAACCATTCCAAACAAATTAGCACCCTTGGTTGCAAGTTTATTAAAAGTAGGTAATAATGTATTTCTGTAGAGAAAAAACAAGTTCACATGTTGAAAAAGTCATTCCTGAGAGTTGGGGAAGTGTTTCTAAAACAATACTGCTTCATTTAGAGAAAAACTAATGTTGAGAGTTTCATTGAGCTCTCCATGGGCAGAAAGGCGTTTTCTCAATGAAAGAAGCACGATTACAACACATATAAACCATTCCAAACAAACTAGCACCCTTGGTTGCAAGTTTATTAAAAGTAGGTAATAATGTAATTCTGTAGAGAAAAAACAAGTTCAAATGTTAAAAAAGTCATTCCTGAGAGTTGGGGAAGTGTTTCTATAACAATACTGTTTTATTTATCGAAAAAATATTGTTGAGAGTTTTATTGAGCTCTCCATGGGCAGAAACGCGTTTTCTCAATGAAAGAAGCACGATTACAACACATTTAAACCATTTTAAGCAAACAAGCACCCTTGGTTGCAAGTTTATTAAAAGTAGGTAATAATGTAATTCTGAAGAGAAAAAAAAAGTTCACATGTTGAAAAAGTCATTCCTGAGAGTTGGGGAAGTGTTTCTAAAACAATACTGCTTCAGTTAGAGAAAAACTAATGTTGAGAGTTTCATTGAGCTCTCCATGGGCAGACACGCGTTTTCTCAATGAAAGAAGCACGATTACAACACATATAAACGATTCCAAACAAACTAGCACCCTTGGTTGCAAGTTTATTAAAAGTAGGTAATAATGTAATTCTGTGAAAAAAAACAAGTTCAAATGTTGAAAAAGTCATTCCTGAGAGTTGGGGAAGTGTTTCTATAACAATACTGTTTTATTTAGCGAAAAACTATTGTTGAGAGTTTTATTGAGCTCTCCATGGGCAGAAAAGCGTTTTCTCAATGAAAGAAGCACGATTACAACACATATAAACCATTCCAAACAAATTAGCACCCTTGGTTGCAAGTTTATTAAAAGTAGGTAATAATGTATTTCTGTAGAGAAAAAACAAGTTCACATGTTGAAAAAGTCATTCCTGAGAGTTGGGGAAGTGTTTCTAAAACAATACTGCTTCATTTAGAGAAAAACTAATGTTGAGAGTTTCATTGAGCTCTCCATGGGCAGACACGCGTTTTCTCAATGAAAGAAGCACGATTACAACACATATAAACCATTTTAAGCAAACAAGCACCCTTGGTTGCAAATTTATTAAAAGTAGGTATTAATGTAATTCTGTAGAGAAAAAACAAGTTCACATGTTGAAAAAGTCATTCCTGAGAGTTGGGAAAGTGTTTCTATAACAATACTGTTTCATTTAGCGAAAAACTATTGTTGAGAGTTTTATTGAGCTCTCCATGGGCAGAAATGCGTTTTCTCAATGAAAGAAGCACGATTACAACATATATAAACCATTCCAAACAAACTAGTCCCCTTGGTTGCAAGTTTATTAAAAGTAGGAATTAATGTAATTCTTTAGAGAAAAAACAAGTTCAAATGTTGAAAAGGTCATTCCTGAGAGTTGGGGAAGTGTTTCTATAACAATACTGTTTCATTTAGCGAAAAACTAATGTTGAGAGTTTCATTGAGCTCTCCATGGGCAGAAACGCGTTTTCTCAATGAAAGAAGCACGATTACAACACATCTAAACCATTCCAAACAAATTAGCACCCTTGGTTGCAAGTTTATTAAAAGTAGGTAACAATGTAATTCTGTAGAGAAAAAACAAGTTCAAATGTTGAAAAAGTCATTCCTGAGAGTTGGGGAAGTGTTTCTATAACAATACTGTTTCATTTAGCGAAAAACTATTGTTGAGAGTTTTATTGAGCTCTCCATGGGCAGAAACGCGTTTTCTCAATGAAAGAAGCAGGATTACAACACATATAAACCATTTTAATCAAACAAGCACCCTTGGTTGCAAATTTATTAAAAGTAGGTATTAATGGAATTCTTTAGAGAAAAAACAAGTTCAAATGTTGAAAAGGTCATTCCTGAGAGTTGGGGAAGTGTTTCTATAACAATACTGTTTCATTTAGCGAAAAACTAATGTTGAGAGTTTCATTGAGCTCTCCATGGGCGGAAACGCGTTTTCTCAACGATAGAAGCACGATTACAACACATATAAACCATTCCAAACAAATTAGCACCCTTGGTTGCAAGTTTATTAAAAGTAGGTAATAATGTAATTCTGTAGAGAAAAAACAAGTTCAAATGTTGAAAAAGTCATTCCTGAGAGTTGGGGAAGTGTTTCTATATAATACCACTGCTTCATTTAGAGAAAAACTAATGTTGAGAGTTTTATTGAGCTCTCCATGGGCAGAAAGGCGTTTTCTCAATGAAAGAAGCACGATTACAACACATATAAATCATTCCAAACAAACTAGCACCATTGGTTGCAAGTTTATTAGAAGTAGGTAATAATGTAATTCTGTAGAGAAAAAACAAGTTCAAATGTTGAAAAAGTCATTCCTGAGAGTTGGGGAAGTGTTTCTATAACAATACTGTTTTATTTAGCGAAAAACTATTGTTGAGAGTTTTATTGAGCTCTCCATGGGCAGAAACGCGTTTTCTCAATGAAAGAAGCACGATTGCAACACATATAAACGATTCCAAACAAACTAGCACCCTTGGTTGCAAGTTTATTAAAAGTAGGTAATTATGTAATTCTGTAGAGAAAAAACAAGTTCAAATGTTGAAAAAGTCATTCCTGAGAGTTGGGGAAGTGTTTCTATAACAATACTGTTTAATTTAGCGAAAAACTATTGTTGAGAGTTTTATTGATCTCTCCATGGGCAGAAAGGCGTTTTCTCAATGAAAGAAGCACGATTACAACACATATAAACCATTCCAAACAAATTAGCACCCTTGGTTGCAAGATTATTAAAAGTAGGTAATAATGTAATTCTGAAGAGAAAAAACAAATGTTGAAAAAATGAAATGTTGAAAAGGTCATTCCTGAGAGTTGGGGAAGTGTTTCTATAACAATACTGTTTCATTTAGCGAAAAACTATTGTTGAGAGTTTCATTGAGCTCTCCATGGGCAGAAAGGCGTTTTCTCAATGAAAGAAGCACGATTACAACACATATAAACCATTCCAAACAAATTAGCACCCTTGGTTGCAAGATTATTAAAAGTAGGTAATAATGTAATTCTGTAGAGAAAAAACAAGTTCACATGTTGAAAAGGTCATTCCTGAGAGTTGGGGAAGTGTTTCTATAACAATACTCTTTCATTTAGTGAAAAACTATTGTTGAGAGTTTTATTGAGCTCTCCATGGGCAGAAACGCATTTTCTCAATCAAAGAAGCACGATTACAACACAACTAAACCATTCCAAACAAATTAGCACCCTTGGTTGCAAGTTTATTAAAAGTAGGTAATAATGTAATTCTGAAGAGAAAAAACAAATGTTGAAAAAATGAAATGTTGAAAAAGTCATTCCTGAGAGTTGAGGAAGTGTTTCTATAACAATACTGCTTCAGTTAGAGAAAAACTAATGTTGAGAGTTTCATTGAGCTCTCCATGGGCAGACACGCGTTTTCTCAATGAAAGAAGCACGATTACAACACATATAAACCATTTTAAGCAAACAAGCACCCTTGGTTGCAAATTTATTAAAAGTAGGTAATAATGTAATTCTGTAGAGAAAAAACAAGTTCACATGTTGAAAAAGTCATTCCTGAGAGTTGGGGAAGTGTTTCTAAAACAATACTGCTTCATTTAGAGAAAAAATAATGTTGAGAGTTTCATTGAGCTCTCCATGGGCAGACACGCGTTTTCTCAATGAAAGAAGCACGATTACAACACATATAAACGATTCCAAACAAACTAGCACCCTTGGTTGCAAGTTTATTAAAAGTAGGTAATAATGTAATTCTGTAGAAAAAAAACAAGTTCAAATGTTGAAAAAGTAATTCCTGAGAGTTGGGGAAGTGTTTCTATAACAATACTGTTTCATTTAGCGAAAAACTATTGTTGAGAGTTTTATTGATCTCTCCATGGGCAGAAACGCGTTTTCTCAATGAAAGAAGCACGATTACAACACATATAAACCATTTTAAGCAAACAAGCACCCTTGGTTGCAAATTTATTAAAAGTAGGTATTAATGGAATTCTTTAGAGAAAAAACAAGTTCAAATGTTGAAAAGGTCATTCCTGAGAGTTGGGGAAGTGTTTCTATAACAATACTGTTTCATTTAGCGAAAAACTAATGTTGAGAGTTTCATTGAGCTCTCCATGGGCGGAAACGCGTTTTCTCAACGATAGAAGCACGATTACAACACATATAAACCATTCCAAACAAATTAGCACCCTTGGTTGCAAGTTTATTAAAAGTAGGTAATAATGTAATTCTGTAGAGAAAAAACAAGTTCAAATGTTGAAAAAGTCATTCCTGAGAGTTGGGGAAGTGTTTCTATAATACCACTGCTTCATTTAGAGAAAAACTAATGTTGAGAGTTTTATTGAGCTCTCCATGGGCAGACACGCGTTTTCTCAATGAAAGAAGCACGATTACAACACATATAAATCATTCCAAACAAACTAGCACCATTGGTTGCAAGTTTATTAAAAGTAGGTAATAATGTAATTCTGTAGAGAAAAAACAAGTTCAAATGTTGAAAAAGTCATTCCTGAGAGTTGGGGAAGTGTTTCTATAACAATACTGTTTTATTTAGCGAAAAACTATTGTTGAGAGTTTTATTGAGCTCTCCATGGGCAGAAACGCGTTTTCTCAATGAAAGAAGCACGATTGCAACACATATAAACGATTCCAAACAAACTAGCACCCTTGGTTGCAAGTTTATTAAAAGTAGGTAATTATGTAATTCTGTAGAGAAAAAACAAGTTCAAATGTTGAAAAAGTCATTCCTGAGAGTTGGGGAAGTGTTTCTATAACAATACTGTTTAATTTAGCGAAAAACTATTGTTGAGAGTTTTATTGATCTCTCCATGGGCAGAAAGGCGTTTTCTCAATGAAAGAAGCACGATTACAACACATATAAACCATTCCAAACAAATTAGCACCCTTGGTTGCAAGATTATTAAAAGTAGGTAATAATGTAATTCTGAAGAGAAAAAACAAATGTTGAAAAAATGAAATGTTGAAAAGGTCATTCCTGAGAGTTGGGGAAGTGTTTCTATAACAATACTGTTTCATTTAGCGAAAAACTATTGTTGAGAGTTTCATTGAGCTCTCCATGGGCAGAAAGGCGTTTTCTCAATGAAAGAAGCACGATTACAACACATATAAACCATTCCAAACAAATTAGCACCCTTGGTTGCAAGATTATTAAAAGTAGGTAATAATGTAATTCTGTAGAGAAAAAACAAGTTCACATGTTGAAAAGGTCATTCCTGAGAGTTGGGGAAGTGTTTCTATAACAATACTCTTTCATTTAGTGAAAAACTATTGTTGAGAGTTTTATTGAGCTCTCCATGGGCAGAAACGCATTTTCTCAATCAAAGAAGCACGATTACAACACAACTAAACCATTCCAAACAAATTAGCACCCTTGGTTGCAAGTTTATTAAAAGTAGGTAATAATGTAATTCTGAAGAGAAAAAACAAATGTTGAAAAAATGAAATGTTGAAAAAGTCATTCCTGAGAGTTGAGGAAGTGTTTCTATAACAATACTGCTTCAGTTAGAGAAAAACTAATGTTGAGAGTTTCATTGAGCTCTCCATGGGCAGACACGCGTTTTCTCAATGAAAGAAGCACGATTACAACACATATAAACCATTTTAAGCAAACAAGCACCCTTGGTTGCAAATTTATTAAAAGTAGGTAATAATGTAATTCTGTAGAGAAAAAACAAGTTCACATGTTGAAAAAGTCATTCCTGAGAGTTGGGGAAGTGTTTCTAAAACAATACTGCTTCATTTAGAGAAAAAATAATGTTGAGAGTTTCATTGAGCTCTCCATGGGCAGACACGCGTTTTCTCAATGAAAGAAGCACGATTACAACACATATAAACGATTCCAAACAAACTAGCACCCTTGGTTGCAAGTTTATTAAAAGTAGGTAATAATGTAATTCTGTAGAAAAAAAACAAGTTCAAATGTTGAAAAAGTCATTCCTGAGAGTTGGGGAAGTGTTTCTATAACAATACTGTTTCATTTAGCGAAAAACTATTGTTGAGAGTTTTATTGATCTCTCCATGGGCAGAAACGCGTTTTCTCAATGAAAGAAGCACGATTACAACACATATAAACCATTTTAAGCAAACAAGCACCCTTGGTTGCAAATTTATTAAAAGTAGGTATTAATGTAATTCTTTAGAGAAAAAACAAGTTCAAATGTTGAAAAGGTCATTCCTGAGAGTTGGGGAAGTGTTTCTATAACAATACTGTTTCATTTAGCGAAAAACTATTGTTGAGAGTTTCATTGAGCTCTCCATGGGCAGAAAGGCGTTTTTTCAATGAAAGAAGCACGATTACAACACATATAAACCATTCCAAACAAATTAGCACCCTTGGTTGCAAGTTTATTAAAAGTAGGTAATAATGTATTTCTGTAGAGAAAAAACAAGTTCACATGTTGAAAAAGTCATTCCTGAGAGTTGGGGAAGTGTTTCTAAAACAATACTGCTTCATTTAGAGAAAAAATAATGTTGAGAGTTTCATTGAGCTCTCCATGGGCAGACACGCGTTTTCTCAATGAAAGAAGCACGATTACAACACATATAAACCATTCCAAACAAATTAGCACCCTTGGTTGCAAGTTTATTAAAAGTAGGTAATAATGTATTTCTGTAGAGAAAAAACAAGTTCACATGTTGAAAAAGTCATTCCTGAGAGTTGGGGAAGTGTTTCTAAAACAATACTGCTTCATTTAGAGAAAAAATAATGTTGAGAGTTTCATTGAGCTCTCCATGGGCAGACACGCGTTTTCTCAATGAAAGAAGCACGATTACAACACATCTAAACCATTCCAAACAAATTAGCACCCTTGGTTGCAAATTTATTAAAAGTAGGTAATGTAATTCTGAAGAGAAAAAACAAATGTTGAAAAAATGAAATGTTGAAAAAGTCATTCCTCAGAGTTGGGGAAGTGTTTCTATAACAATACTGCTTCAGTTAGAGAAAAACTAATGTTGAGAGTTTCATTGAGCTCTCCATGGGCAGACATGCGTTTTTTCAATGAAAGAAGCACGATTACAACACATATAAACCATTCCAAACAAATTAGCACCTTTGGTTGCAAGATTATTAAAAGTAGGTAATAATGTAATTCTGTAGAGAAAAAACAAGTTCAAATGTTAAAAAAGTCATTCCTGAGAGTTGGGGAAGTGTTTCTATAACAATACTGTTTTATTTAGCGAAAAACTAATGTTGAGAGTTTTATTGAGCTCTCCATGGGCAGAAACGCGTTTTCTCAATGAAAGAAGCACGATTACAACACATTTAAACCATTCCAAACAAATTAGCACCCTTGGTTGCAAGTTTATTAAAAGTAGGTAATAATGTAATTCTGTAGAGAAAAAACAAGTTCAAATGTTGAAAAAGTCATTCCTGAGAGTTGGGGAAGTGTTTCTATAACAATACTGTTTTATTTAGCGAAAAACTATTGTTGAGAGTTTTATTGAGCTCTCCATGGGCAGAAACGCGTTTTCTCAATGAAAGAAGCACGATTGCAACACATATAAACGATTCCAAACAAACTAGCACCCTTGGTTGCAAGTTTATTAAAAGTAGGTAATTATGTAATTCTGTAGAGAAAAAACAAGTTCAAATGTTGAAAAAGTCATTCCTGAGAGTTGGGGAAGTGTTTCTATAACAATACTGTTTAATTTAGCGAAAAACTATTGTTGAGAGTTTTATTGATCTCTCCATGGGCAGAAAGGCGTTTTCTCAATGAAAGAAGCACGATTACAACACATATAAACCATTCCAAACAAATTAGCACCCTTGGTTGCAAGATTATTAAAAGTAGGTAATAATGTAATTCTGAAGAGAAAAAACAAATGTTGAAAAAATGAAATGTTGAAAAGGTCATTCCTGAGAGTTGGGGAAGTGTTTCTATAACAATACTGTTTCATTTAGCGAAAAACTATTGTTGAGAGTTTCATTGAGCTCTCCATGGGCAGAAAGGCGTTTTCTCAATGAAAGAAGCACGATTACAACACATATAAACCATTCCAAACAAATTAGCACCCTTGGTTGCAAGATTATTAAAAGTAGGTAATAATGTAATTCTGTAGAGAAAAAACAAGTTCACATGTTGAAAAGGTCATTCCTGAGAGTTGGGGAAGTGTTTCTATAACAATACTCTTTCATTTAGTGAAAAACTATTGTTGAGAGTTTTATTGAGCTCTCCATGGGCAGAAACGCATTTTCTCAATCAAAGAAGCACGATTACAACACAACTAAACCATTCCAAACAAATTAGCACCCTTGGTTGCAAGTTTATTAAAAGTAGGTAATAATGTAATTCTGAAGAGAAAAAACAAATGTTGAAAAAATGAAATGTTGAAAAAGTCATTCCTGAGAGTTGAGGAAGTGTTTCTATAACAATACTGCTTCAGTTAGAGAAAAACTAATGTTGAGAGTTTCATTGAGCTCTCCATGGGCAGACACGCGTTTTCTCAATGAAAGAAGCACGATTACAACACATATAAACCATTTTAAGCAAACAAGCACCCTTGGTTGCAAATTTATTAAAAGTAGGTAATAATGTAATTCTGTAGAGAAAAAACAAGTTCACATGTTGAAAAAGTCATTCCTGAGAGTTGGGGAAGTGTTTCTAAAACAATACTGCTTCATTTAGAGAAAAAATAATGTTGAGAGTTTCATTGAGCTCTCCATGGGCAGACACGCGTTTTCTCAATGAAAGAAGCACGATTACAACACATATAAACGATTCCAAACAAACTAGCACCCTTGGTTGCAAGTTTATTAAAAGTAGGTAATAATGTAATTCTGTAGAAAAAAAACAAGTTCAAATGTTGAAAAAGTCATTCCTGAGAGTTGGGGAAGTGTTTCTATAACAATACTGTTTCATTTAGCGAAAAACTATTGTTGAGAGTTTTATTGATCTCTCCATGGGCAGAAACGCGTTTTCTCAATGAAAGAAGCACGATTACAACACATATAAACCATTTTAAGCAAACAAGCACCCTTGGTTGCAAATTTATTAAAAGTAGGTATTAATGTAATTCTTTAGAGAAAAAACAAGTTCAAATGTTGAAAAGGTCATTCCTGAGAGTTGGGGAAGTGTTTCTATAACAATACTGTTTCATTTAGCGAAAAACTATTGTTGAGAGTTTCATTGAGCTCTCCATGGGCAGAAAGGCGTTTTTTCAATGAAAGAAGCACGATTACAACACATATAAACCATTCCAAACAAATTAGCACCCTTGGTTGCAAGTTTATTAAAAGTAGGTAATAATGTATTTCTGTAGAGAAAAAACAAGTTCACATGTTGAAAAAGTCATTCCTGAGAGTTGGGGAAGTGTTTCTAAAACAATACTGCTTCATTTAGAGAAAAAATAATGTTGAGAGTTTCATTGAGCTCTCCATGGGCAGACACGCGTTTTCTCAATGAAAGAAGCACGATTACAACACATATAAACCATTCCAAACAAATTAGCACCCTTGGTTGCAAGTTTATTAAAAGTAGGTAATAATGTATTTCTGTAGAGAAAAAACAAGTTCACATGTTGAAAAAGTCATTCCTGAGAGTTGGGGAAGTGTTTCTAAAACAATACTGCTTCATTTAGAGAAAAAATAATGTTGAGAGTTTCATTGAGCTCTCCATGGGCAGACACGCGTTTTCTCAATGAAAGAAGCACGATTACAACACATCTAAACCATTCCAAACAAATTAGCACCCTTGGTTGCAAATTTATTAAAAGTAGGTAATGTAATTCTGAAGAGAAAAAACAAATGTTGAAAAAATGAAATGTTGAAAAAGTCATTCCTCAGAGTTGGGGAAGTGTTTCTATAACAATACTGCTTCAGTTAGAGAAAAACTAATGTTGAGAGTTTCATTGAGCTCTCCATGGGCAGACATGCGTTTTTTCAATGAAAGAAGCACGATTACAACACATATAAACCATTCCAAACAAATTAGCACCTTTGGTTGCAAGATTATTAAAAGTAGGTAATAATGTAATTCTGTAGAGAAAAAACAAGTTCAAATGTTAAAAAAGTCATTCCTGAGAGTTGGGGAAGTGTTTCTATAACAATACTGTTTTATTTAGCGAAAAACTAATGTTGAGAGTTTTATTGAGCTCTCCATGGGCAGAAACGCGTTTTCTCAATGAAAGAAGCACGAATACAACACATTTAAACCATTCCAAACAAATTAGCACCCTTGGTTGCAAGTTTATTAAAAGTAGGTAATAATGTAATTCTGAAGAGAAAAAACAAATGTTGAAAAAATGAAATGTTGAAAAGGTCATTCCTGAGAGTTGGGGAAGTGTTTCTATAACAATACTGTTTCATTTAGCGAAAAACTATTGTTGAGAGTTTCATTGAGCTCTCCATGGGCAGAAAGGCGTTTTCTCAATGAAAGAAGCACGATTACAACACATATAAACCATTCCAAACAAATTAGCACCCTTGGTTGCAAGATTATTAAAAGTAGGTAATAATGTAATTCTGTAGAGAAAAAACAAGTTCACATGTTGAAAAGGTCATTCCTGAGAGTTGTGGAAGTGTTTCTATAACAATACTGTTTCATTTAGCGAAAAACTATTGTTGAGAGTTTTACTGAGCTCTCCATGGGCAGAAACGCGTTTTCTCAATGAAAGAAGCACGATTACAACACATATAAACCATTCCAAACAAACTAGCACCCTTGGTTGCAAGTTTATTAAAAGCAGGTAATAATGTAATTCTGTAGAGAAAAAACAAGTTCAAATGTTGAAAAAGTCATTCCTGAGAGTTGGGGAAGTGTTTCTATAACAATACTGCTTCAGTTAGAGAAAAACTAATGTTGAGAGTTTCGTTGAGCTCTCCATGGGCAGAAACGCGTTTTCTCAATGAAAGAAGCACGATTCCAACCATTCCAAACAAACTAGCACCCTTGGTTGCAAGTTTATTAAAAGTAGGTAATAATGTAATTCTGTAGAGAAAAAACAAGTTCAAATGTTGAAAAAGTCATTCCTGAGAGTTGGGGAAGTGTTTCTATAACAATACTGTTTGTTTTAGCGAAAAACTAATTTCGAGAGTTTCATTGAGCTCTCCATGTGCAGAAAAACGTTTTCTCAATGAAAGAAGCATGATTACAACACATATAAACCATTTTAAGCAAACAAGCACCCTTGGTTGCAAATTTATTAAAAGTAGGTATTAATGTAATTCTGTAGAGAGAAAACAAGTTCAAATGTTGAAAAAGTCATTCCTGAGAGTTGGTGAAGTGTTTCTATAACAATACTGCTTCAGTTAGAGAAAAACTAATGTTGAGAGTTTCATTGAGCTCTCCATGGGCAGAAACGCGTTTTCTCAATGAAAGAAGCACGATTACAACACATATAAACCATTTTAAGCAAACAAGCACCCTTGGTTGCAAGTTTATTAAAAGTAGGTAATAATGTAATTCTGTAGAGAGAAAACAAGTTCAAATGTTGAAAAAGTCATTCCTGAGAGTTGGGGAAGTGTTTCTTTTACAATACTGTTTCATTTAGCGAAAAACTATTGTTGAGAGTTTTATTGAGCTCTCCATGGGCAGAAACGCGTTTTCTCAATGAAAGAAGCACGATTACAACACATATAAACCATTTTAAGCAAACAAGCACCCTTGGTTGCAAATTTATTAAAAGTAGGTAATGATGTAATTCTGTAGAGAAAAAACAAGTTCAAATGTTGAAAAAGTCATTCCTGAGAGTTGGGGAAGTGTTTCTATAATACCACTGCTTCATTTAGAGAAAAACTAATGTTGAGAGTTTTATTGAGCTCTCCATGGGCAGAAACGCGTTTTCTCAATGAAAGAAGCACGATTACAACATATATAAACCATTCCAAACAAACTAGCACCCTTGGTTGCAAGTTTATTAAAAGTTGGTAATAATGTAATTCTGTAGAGAAAAAACAAGTTCAAATGTTGAAAAAGTCTTTCCTGAGAGTTGGGGAAGTGTTTCTATAACAATACTGTTTCATTTAGCGAAAAACTATTGTTGAGAGTTTTATTGAGCTCTCCATGGGCAGAAACGCGTTTTCTCAATGAAAGAAGCACGATTACAACACATATAAACCATTCCAAACAAATTAGCACCCTTGGTTGCAAGTAAGTAATAATGTAATTCTGTAGAGAAAAAACAAGTTCAAATGTTGAAAAAGTCATTCCTGAGAGTTGGGGAAGTGTTTCTATAACAAAACTGCTTCAGTTAGAGAAAAACTAATGTTGAGAGTTTTATTGAGTTCTCCATGGGCAGAAACGCATTTTCTCAATGAAAGAAGCACGATTACAACACATATAAACCATTCCAAACAAATTAGCACCCTTGGTTGCAAGTAAGTAATAATGTAATTCTGTAGAGAAAAAACAAGTTCAAATGTTGAAAAAGTCATTCCTGAGAGTTGGGGAAGTGTTTCTATAACAATACTGTTTCATTTAGCGAAAAACTATTGTTGAGAGTTTTATTGATCTCTCCATGGGCAGAAACGCGTTTTCTCAATGAAAGAAGCACGATTACAACACATATAAACCATTCCAAACAAATTAGCACCCTTGGTTGCAAGTAAGTAATAATGTAATTCTGTAGAGAAAAAACAAGTTCAAATGTTGAAAAAGTCATTCCTGAGAGTTGGGGAAGTGTTTCTATAACAATACTGTTTCATTTAGCGAAAAACTATTGTTGAGAGTTTTATTGATCTCTCCATGGGCAGAAACGCGTTTTCTCAATGAAAGAAGCACGATTACAACACATATAAACCATTGTAAGCAAACAAGCACCCTTGGTTGCAAATTTATTAAAAGTAGGTATTAATGTAATTCTGTAGGGAAAAAAACAAGTTCAAATGTTGAAAAAGTCATTCCTGAGAGTTGGGGAAGTGTTTCTATAACAATACTGTTTCATTTAGCGAAAAACTATTGTTGAGAGTTTTATTGAGCTCTCCATGGGCAGAAACGCGTTTTCTCAATGAAAGAAGCACGATTACAACACATATAAACCATTTTAAGCAAACAAGCACCCTTGGTTGCAAATTTATTAAAAGTAGGTATTAATGTAATTCTGTAGAGAGAAAACAAGTTCAAATGTTGAAAATGTCATTCCTGAGAGTTGGGGAAGTGTTTCTATAACAATACTGTTTCATTTAGCGAAAAACTATTGTTGAGAGTTTTATTGAGTTCGCCATGGGCAGAAACGCGTTTTCTCAATGAAAGAAGCACGATTACAACATATATAAACCATTTTAAGCAAACAAGCACCCTTGGTTGCAAATTTATTAAAAGTAGGTAATAATGTAATTCTGTAGAGAGAAAACAAGTTCAAATGTTGAAAAAGTCATTCCTGAGAGTTGGGGAAGTGTTTCTATAACAATACTGTTTCATTTAGCGAAAAACTATTGTTGAGAGTTTTATTGAGCTCTCCATGGGCAGAAACGCGATTTCTCAATGAAAGAAGCACGATTACAACACATCTAAACCATTCCAAACAAATTAGCACCCTTGGTTGCAAGTTTATTAAAAGTAGGTAACAATGTAATTCTGTAGAGAAAAAACAAGTTCAAATGTTGAAAAAGTCATTCCTGAGAGTTGGGGAAGTGTTTCTATAACAATACTGTTTCATTTAGCGAAAAACTATTGTTGAGAGTTTTATTGAGCTCTCCATGGGCAGAAACGCGTTTTCTCAATGAAAGAAGCAGGATTACAACACATATAAACCATTTTAAGCAAACAAGCACCCTTGGTTGCAAATTTATTAAAAGTAGGTATTAATGTAATTCTGTAGAGAGAAAACAAGTTCAAACGTTGAAAAAGTCATTCCTGAGAGTTGGGGAAGTGTTTCTATAACAATACTGTTTCATTTAGCGAAAAACTATTGTTGAGAGTTTTATTGAGCTCTCCATGGGCAGAAACGCGTTTTCTCAATGAAAGAAGCACGATTACAACACATCTAAACCATTCCAAACAAATTAGCACCCTTGGTTGCAAGTTTATTAAAAGTAGGTAACAATGTAATTCTGTAGAGAAAAAACAAGTTCAAATGTTGAAAAAGTCATTCCTGAGAGTTGGGGAAGTGTTTCTATAACAATACTGCTTCAGTTAGAGAAAAACTATTGTTGAGAGTTTTATTGAGCTCTCCATGGGCAGAAACGCGTTTTCTCAATGAAAGAAGCACGATTACAACACATATAAACCATTCCAAACAAATTAGCACCCTTGGTTGCAAGTAAGTAATAATGTAATTCTGTAGAGAAAAAACAAGTTCAAATGTTGAAAAAGTCATTCCTGAGAGTTGGGGAAGTGTTTCTATAACAATACTGTTTCATTTAGCGAAAAACTATTGTTGAGAGTTTTATTGATCTCTCCATGGGCAGAAACGCGTTTTCTCAATGAAAGAAGCACGATTACAAGACATATAAACCATTCCAAACAAATTAGCACCCTTGGTTGCAAGTAAGTAATAATGTAATTCTGTAGAGAAAAAACAAGTTCAAATGTTGAAAAAGTCATTCCTGAGAGTTGGGGAAGTGTTTCTATAACAAAACTGCTTCAGTTAGAGAAAAACTAATGTTGAGAGTTTTATTGAGTTCTCCATGGGCAGAAACGCATTTTCTCAATGAAAGAAGCACGATTACAACACATATAAACCATTCCAAACAAATTAGCACCCTTGGTTGCAAGTAAGTAATAATGTAATTCTGTAGAGAAAAAACAAGTTCAAATGTTGAAAAAGTCATTCCTGAGAGTTGGGGAAGTGTTTCTATAACAATACTGTTTCATTTAGCGAAAAACTAATGTTGAGAGTTTCATTGAGCTCTCCATGGGCAGAAACGCGTTTTCTCAATGAAAGAAGCACGATTACAACACATATAAACCATTCCAAACAAACTAGCACCCTTGGTTGCAAGTAAGTAATAATGTAATTCTGTAGAGAAAAAACAAGTTCAAATGTTGAAAAAGTCATTCCTGAGAGTTGGGGAAGTGTTTCTATAACAATACTGTTTCATTTAGCGAAAAACTATTGTTGAGAGTTTTATTGAGCTCTCCATGGGCAGAAACGCGTTTTCTCAATGAAAGAAGCAGGATTACAACACATATAAAACATTTTAAGCAAACAAGCACCCTTGGTTGCAAATTTATTAAAAGTAGGTCTTAATGGAATTCTTTAGAGAAAAAACAAGTTCAAATGTTGAAAAGGTCATTCCTGAGAGTTGGGGAAGTGTTTCTATAACAATACTGTTTCATTTAGCGAAAAACTAATGTTGAGAGTTTCATTGAGCTCTCCATGGGCGGAAACGCGTTTTCTCAACGATAGAAGCACGATTACAACACATATAAACCATTCCAAACAAATTAGCACCCTTGGTTGCAAGTTTATTAAAAGTAGGTAATAATGTAATTCTGTAGAGAAAAAACAAGTTCAAATGTTGAAAAAGTCATTCCTGAGAGTTGGGGAAGTGTTTCTATAATACCACTGCTTCATTTAGAGAAAAACTAATGTTGAGAGTTTTATTGAGCTCTCCATGGGCAGAAACGCGTTTTCTCAATGAAAGAAGCACGATTACAACACATATAAACCATTCCAAACAAATTAGCACCCTTGGTTGCAAGTAAGTAATAATGTAATTCTGTAGAGAAAAAACAAGTTCAACTGTTGAAAAAGTCATTCCTGAGAGTTGGGGAAGTGTTTCTATAACAATACGCAGAAACGCGTTTTCTCAATGAAAGAAGCACGATTACAACACATATAAACCATTTTAAGCAAACAAGGACCCTTGGTTGCAAATTTATTAAAAGTAGGTATTAATGTAATTCTGTAGAGAAAAAACAAGTTCAAATGTTGAAAAAGTCATTCCTGAGAGTTGGGGAAGTGTTTCTATAACAATACTGTTTCATTTAGCGAAAAACTATTGTTGAGAGTTTTATTGAGCTCTCCATGGGCAGAAACGCGTTTTCTCAATGAAAGAAGCACGATTACAACACATATAAACCATTTTAAGCAAACAAGCACCCTTGGTTGCAAATTTATTAAAAGTAGGTATTAATGTAATTCTGTAGAGAGAAAACAAGTTCAAATGTTGAAAATGTCATTCCTGAGAGTTGGGGAAGTGTTTCTATAACAATACTGTTTCATTTAGCGAAAAACTATTGTTGAGAGTTTTATTGAGTTCGCCATGGGCAGAAACGCGTTTTCTCAATGAAAGAAGCACGATTACAACATATATAAACCATTTTAAGCAAACAAGCACCCTTGGTTGCAAATTTATTAAAAGTAGGTAATAATGTAATTCTGTAGAGAAAAAACAAGTTCACATGTTGAAAAAGTCATTCCTGAGAGTTGGGGAAGTGTTTCTAAAACAATACTGCTTCATTTAGAGAAAAAATAATGTTGAGAGTTTCATTGAGCTCTCCATGGGCGGAAACGCGTTTTCTCAACGATAGAAGCACGATTACAACACATATAAACCATTCCAAACAAATTAGCACCCTTGGTTGCAAGTTTATTAAAAGTAGGTAATAATGTAATTCTGTAGAGAAAAAACAAGTTCAAATGTTGAAAAAGTCATTCCTGAGAGTTGGGGAAGTGTTTCTATATAATACCACTGCTTCATTTAGAGAAAAACTAATGTTGAGAGTTTTATTGAGCTCTCCATGGGCAGAAAGGCGTTTTCTCAATGAAAGAAGCACGATTACAACACATATAAATCATTCCAAACAAACTAGCACCATTGGTTGCAAGTTTATTAGAAGTAGGTAATAATGTAATTCTGTAGAGAAAAAACAAGTTCAAATGTTGAAAAAGTCATTCCTGAGAGTTGGGGAAGTGTTTCTATAACAATACTGTTTTATTTAGCGAAAAACTATTGTTGAGAGTTTTATTGAGCTCTCCATGGGCAGAAACGCGTTTTCTCAATGAAAGAAGCACGATTGCAACACATATAAACGATTCCAAACAAACTAGCACCCTTGGTTGCAAGTTTATTAAAAGTAGGTAATTATGTAATTCTGTAGAGAAAAAACAAGTTCAAATGTTGAAAAAGTCATTCCTGAGAGTTGGGGAAGTGTTTCTATAACAATACTGTTTAATTTAGCGAAAAACTATTGTTGAGAGTTTTATTGATCTCTCCATGGGCAGAAAGGCGTTTTCTCAATGAAAGAAGCACGATTACAACACATATAAACCATTCCAAACAAATTAGCACCCTTGGTTGCAAGATTATTAAAAGTAGGTAATAATGTAATTCTGAAGAGAAAAAACAAATGTTGAAAAAATGAAATGTTGAAAAGGTCATTCCTGAGAGTTGGGGAAGTGTTTCTATAACAATACTGTTTCATTTAGCGAAAAACTATTGTTGAGAGTTTCATTGAGCTCTCCATGGGCAGAAAGGCGTTTTCTCAATGAAAGAAGCACGATTACAACACATATAAACCATTCCAAACAAATTAGCACCCTTGGTTGCAAGATTATTAAAAGTAGGTAATAATGTAATTCTGTAGAGAAAAAACAAGTTCACATGTTGAAAAGGTCATTCCTGAGAGTTGGGGAAGTGTTTCTATAACAATACTCTTTCATTTAGTGAAAAACTATTGTTGAGAGTTTTATTGAGCTCTCCATGGGCAGAAACGCATTTTCTCAATCAAAGAAGCACGATTACAACACAACTAAACCATTCCAAACAAATTAGCACCCTTGGTTGCAAGTTTATTAAAAGTAGGTAATAATGTAATTCTGAAGAGAAAAAACAAATGTTGAAAAAATGAAATGTTGAAAAAGTCATTCCTGAGAGTTGAGGAAGTGTTTCTATAACAATACTGCTTCAGTTAGAGAAAAACTAATGTTGAGAGTTTCATTGAGCTCTCCATGGGCAGACACGCGTTTTCTCAATGAAAGAAGCACGATTACAACACATATAAACCATTTTAAGCAAACAAGCACCCTTGGTTGCAAATTTATTAAAAGTAGGTAATAATGTAATTCTGTAGAGAAAAAACAAGTTCACATGTTGAAAAAGTCATTCCTGAGAGTTGGGGAAGTGTTTCTAAAACAATACTGCTTCATTTAGAGAAAAAATAATGTTGAGAGTTTCATTGAGCTCTCCATGGGCAGACACGCGTTTTCTCAATGAAAGAAGCACGATTACAACACATATAAACGATTCCAAACAAACTAGCACCCTTGGTTGCAAGTTTATTAAAAGTAGGTAATAATGTAATTCTGTAGAAAAAAAACAAGTTCAAATGTTGAAAAAGTAATTCCTGAGAGTTGGGGAAGTGTTTCTATAACAATACTGTTTCATTTAGCGAAAAACTATTGTTGAGAGTTTTATTGATCTCTCCATGGGCAGAAACGCGTTTTCTCAATGAAAGAAGCACGATTACAACACATATAAACCATTTTAAGCAAACAAGCACCCTTGGTTGCAAATTTATTAAAAGTAGGTATTAATGGAATTCTTTAGAGAAAAAACAAGTTCAAATGTTGAAAAGGTCATTCCTGAGAGTTGGGGAAGTGTTTCTATAACAATACTGTTTCATTTAGCGAAAAACTAATGTTGAGAGTTTCATTGAGCTCTCCATGGGCGGAAACGCGTTTTCTCAACGATAGAAGCACGATTACAACACATATAAACCATTCCAAACAAATTAGCACCCTTGGTTGCAAGTTTATTAAAAGTAGGTAATAATGTAATTCTGTAGAGAAAAAACAAGTTCAAATGTTGAAAAAGTCATTCCTGAGAGTTGGGGAAGTGTTTCTATAATACCACTGCTTCATTTAGAGAAAAACTAATGTTGAGAGTTTTATTGAGCTCTCCATGGGCAGACACGCGTTTTCTCAATGAAAGAAGCACGATTACAACACATATAAATCATTCCAAACAAACTAGCACCATTGGTTGCAAGTTTATTAAAAGTAGGTAATAATGTAATTCTGTAGAGAAAAAACAAGTTCAAATGTTGAAAAAGTCATTCCTGAGAGTTGGGGAAGTGTTTCTATAACAATACTGTTTTATTTAGCGAAAAACTATTGTTGAGAGTTTTATTGAGCTCTCCATGGGCAGAAACGCGTTTTCTCAATGAAAGAAGCACGATTGCAACACATATAAACGATTCCAAACAAACTAGCACCCTTGGTTGCAAGTTTATTAAAAGTAGGTAATTATGTAATTCTGTAGAGAAAAAACAAGTTCAAATGTTGAAAAAGTCATTCCTGAGAGTTGGGGAAGTGTTTCTATAACAATACTGTTTAATTTAGCGAAAAACTATTGTTGAGAGTTTTATTGATCTCTCCATGGGCAGAAAGGCGTTTTCTCAATGAAAGAAGCACGATTACAACACATATAAACCATTCCAAACAAATTAGCACCCTTGGTTGCAAGATTATTAAAAGTAGGTAATAATGTAATTCTGAAGAGAAAAAACAAATGTTGAAAAAATGAAATGTTGAAAAGGTCATTCCTGAGAGTTGGGGAAGTGTTTCTATAACAATACTGTTTCATTTAGCGAAAAACTATTGTTGAGAGTTTCATTGAGCTCTCCATGGGCAGAAAGGCGTTTTCTCAATGAAAGAAGCACGATTACAACACATATAAACCATTCCAAACAAATTAGCACCCTTGGTTGCAAGATTATTAAAAGTAGGTAATAATGTAATTCTGTAGAGAAAAAACAAGTTCACATGTTGAAAAGGTCATTCCTGAGAGTTGGGGAAGTGTTTCTATAACAATACTCTTTCATTTAGTGAAAAACTATTGTTGAGAGTTTTATTGAGCTCTCCATGGGCAGAAACGCATTTTCTCAATCAAAGAAGCACGATTACAACACAACTAAACCATTCCAAACAAATTAGCACCCTTGGTTGCAAGTTTATTAAAAGTAGGTAATAATGTAATTCTGAAGAGAAAAAACAAATGTTGAAAAAATGAAATGTTGAAAAAGTCATTCCTGAGAGTTGAGGAAGTGTTTCTATAACAATACTGCTTCAGTTAGAGAAAAACTAATGTTGAGAGTTTCATTGAGCTCTCCATGGGCAGACACGCGTTTTCTCAATGAAAGAAGCACGATTACAACACATATAAACCATTTTAAGCAAACAAGCACCCTTGGTTGCAAATTTATTAAAAGTAGGTAATAATGTAATTCTGTAGAGAAAAAACAAGTTCACATGTTGAAAAAGTCATTCCTGAGAGTTGGGGAAGTGTTTCTAAAACAATACTGCTTCATTTAGAGAAAAAATAATGTTGAGAGTTTCATTGAGCTCTCCATGGGCAGACACGCGTTTTCTCAATGAAAGAAGCACGATTACAACACATATAAACGATTCCAAACAAACTAGCACCCTTGGTTGCAAGTTTATTAAAAGTAGGTAATAATGTAATTCTGTAGAAAAAAAACAAGTTCAAATGTTGAAAAAGTCATTCCTGAGAGTTGGGGAAGTGTTTCTATAACAATACTGTTTCATTTAGCGAAAAACTATTGTTGAGAGTTTTATTGATCTCTCCATGGGCAGAAACGCGTTTTCTCAATGAAAGAAGCACGATTACAACACATATAAACCATTTTAAGCAAACAAGCACCCTTGGTTGCAAATTTATTAAAAGTAGGTATTAATGTAATTCTTTAGAGAAAAAACAAGTTCAAATGTTGAAAAGGTCATTCCTGAGAGTTGGGGAAGTGTTTCTATAACAATACTGTTTCATTTAGCGAAAAACTATTGTTGAGAGTTTCATTGAGCTCTCCATGGGCAGAAAGGCGTTTTTTCAATGAAAGAAGCACGATTACAACACATATAAACCATTCCAAACAAATTAGCACCCTTGGTTGCAAGTTTATTAAAAGTAGGTAATAATGTATTTCTGTAGAGAAAAAACAAGTTCACATGTTGAAAAAGTCATTCCTGAGAGTTGGGGAAGTGTTTCTAAAACAATACTGCTTCATTTAGAGAAAAAATAATGTTGAGAGTTTCATTGAGCTCTCCATGGGCAGACACGCGTTTTCTCAATGAAAGAAGCACGATTACAACACATATAAACCATTCCAAACAAATTAGCACCCTTGGTTGCAAGTTTATTAAAAGTAGGTAATAATGTATTTCTGTAGAGAAAAAACAAGTTCACATGTTGAAAAAGTCATTCCTGAGAGTTGGGGAAGTGTTTCTAAAACAATACTGCTTCATTTAGAGAAAAAATAATGTTGAGAGTTTCATTGAGCTCTCCATGGGCAGACACGCGTTTTCTCAATGAAAGAAGCACGATTACAACACATCTAAACCATTCCAAACAAATTAGCACCCTTGGTTGCAAATTTATTAAAAGTAGGTAATGTAATTCTGAAGAGAAAAAACAAATGTTGAAAAAATGAAATGTTGAAAAAGTCATTCCTCAGAGTTGGGGAAGTGTTTCTATAACAATACTGCTTCAGTTAGAGAAAAACTAATGTTGAGAGTTTCATTGAGCTCTCCATGGGCAGACATGCGTTTTTTCAATGAAAGAAGCACGATTACAACACATATAAACCATTCCAAACAAATTAGCACCTTTGGTTGCAAGATTATTAAAAGTAGGTAATAATGTAATTCTGTAGAGAAAAAACAAGTTCAAATGTTAAAAAAGTCATTCCTGAGAGTTGGGGAAGTGTTTCTATAACAATACTGTTTTATTTAGCGAAAAACTAATGTTGAGAGTTTTATTGAGCTCTCCATGGGCAGAAACGCGTTTTCTCAATGAAAGAAGCACGATTACAACACATTTAAACCATTCCAAACAAATTAGCACCCTTGGTTGCAAGTTTATTAAAAGTAGGTAATAATGTAATTCTGTAGAGAAAAAACAAGTTCAAATGTTGAAAAAGTCATTCCTGAGAGTTGGGGAAGTGTTTCTATAACAATACTGTTTTATTTAGCGAAAAACTATTGTTGAGAGTTTTATTGAGCTCTCCATGGGCAGAAACGCGTTTTCTCAATGAAAGAAGCACGATTGCAACACATATAAACGATTCCAAACAAACTAGCACCCTTGGTTGCAAGTTTATTAAAAGTAGGTAATTATGTAATTCTGTAGAGAAAAAACAAGTTCAAATGTTGAAAAAGTCATTCCTGAGAGTTGGGGAAGTGTTTCTATAACAATACTGTTTAATTTAGCGAAAAACTATTGTTGAGAGTTTTATTGATCTCTCCATGGGCAGAAAGGCGTTTTCTCAATGAAAGAAGCACGATTACAACACATATAAACCATTCCAAACAAATTAGCACCCTTGGTTGCAAGATTATTAAAAGTAGGTAATAATGTAATTCTGAAGAGAAAAAACAAATGTTGAAAAAATGAAATGTTGAAAAGGTCATTCCTGAGAGTTGGGGAAGTGTTTCTATAACAATACTGTTTCATTTAGCGAAAAACTATTGTTGAGAGTTTCATTGAGCTCTCCATGGGCAGAAAGGCGTTTTCTCAATGAAAGAAGCACGATTACAACACATATAAACCATTCCAAACAAATTAGCACCCTTGGTTGCAAGATTATTAAAAGTAGGTAATAATGTAATTCTGTAGAGAAAAAACAAGTTCACATGTTGAAAAGGTCATTCCTGAGAGTTGGGGAAGTGTTTCTATAACAATACTCTTTCATTTAGTGAAAAACTATTGTTGAGAGTTTTATTGAGCTCTCCATGGGCAGAAACGCATTTTCTCAATCAAAGAAGCACGATTACAACACAACTAAACCATTCCAAACAAATTAGCACCCTTGGTTGCAAGTTTATTAAAAGTAGGTAATAATGTAATTCTGAAGAGAAAAAACAAATGTTGAAAAAATGAAATGTTGAAAAAGTCATTCCTGAGAGTTGAGGAAGTGTTTCTATAACAATACTGCTTCAGTTAGAGAAAAACTAATGTTGAGAGTTTCATTGAGCTCTCCATGGGCAGACACGCGTTTTCTCAATGAAAGAAGCACGATTACAACACATATAAACCATTTTAAGCAAACAAGCACCCTTGGTTGCAAATTTATTAAAAGTAGGTAATAATGTAATTCTGTAGAGAAAAAACAAGTTCACATGTTGAAAAAGTCATTCCTGAGAGTTGGGGAAGTGTTTCTAAAACAATACTGCTTCATTTAGAGAAAAAATAATGTTGAGAGTTTCATTGAGCTCTCCATGGGCAGACACGCGTTTTCTCAATGAAAGAAGCACGATTACAACACATATAAACGATTCCAAACAAACTAGCACCCTTGGTTGCAAGTTTATTAAAAGTAGGTAATAATGTAATTCTGTAGAAAAAAAACAAGTTCAAATGTTGAAAAAGTCATTCCTGAGAGTTGGGGAAGTGTTTCTATAACAATACTGTTTCATTTAGCGAAAAACTATTGTTGAGAGTTTTATTGATCTCTCCATGGGCAGAAACGCGTTTTCTCAATGAAAGAAGCACGATTACAACACATATAAACCATTTTAAGCAAACAAGCACCCTTGGTTGCAAATTTATTAAAAGTAGGTATTAATGTAATTCTTTAGAGAAAAAACAAGTTCAAATGTTGAAAAGGTCATTCCTGAGAGTTGGGGAAGTGTTTCTATAACAATACTGTTTCATTTAGCGAAAAACTATTGTTGAGAGTTTCATTGAGCTCTCCATGGGCAGAAAGGCGTTTTTTCAATGAAAGAAGCACGATTACAACACATATAAACCATTCCAAACAAATTAGCACCCTTGGTTGCAAGTTTATTAAAAGTAGGTAATAATGTATTTCTGTAGAGAAAAAACAAGTTCACATGTTGAAAAAGTCATTCCTGAGAGTTGGGGAAGTGTTTCTAAAACAATACTGCTTCATTTAGAGAAAAAATAATGTTGAGAGTTTCATTGAGCTCTCCATGGGCAGACACGCGTTTTCTCAATGAAAGAAGCACGATTACAACACATATAAACCATTCCAAACAAATTAGCACCCTTGGTTGCAAGTTTATTAAAAGTAGGTAATAATGTATTTCTGTAGAGAAAAAACAAGTTCACATGTTGAAAAAGTCATTCCTGAGAGTTGGGGAAGTGTTTCTAAAACAATACTGCTTCATTTAGAGAAAAAATAATGTTGAGAGTTTCATTGAGCTCTCCATGGGCAGACACGCGTTTTCTCAATGAAAGAAGCACGATTACAACACATCTAAACCATTCCAAACAAATTAGCACCCTTGGTTGCAAATTTATTAAAAGTAGGTAATGTAATTCTGAAGAGAAAAAACAAATGTTGAAAAAATGAAATGTTGAAAAAGTCATTCCTCAGAGTTGGGGAAGTGTTTCTATAACAATACTGCTTCAGTTAGAGAAAAACTAATGTTGAGAGTTTCATTGAGCTCTCCATGGGCAGACATGCGTTTTTTCAATGAAAGAAGCACGATTACAACACATATAAACCATTCCAAACAAATTAGCACCTTTGGTTGCAAGATTATTAAAAGTAGGTAATAATGTAATTCTGTAGAGAAAAAACAAGTTCAAATGTTAAAAAAGTCATTCCTGAGAGTTGGGGAAGTGTTTCTATAACAATACTGTTTTATTTAGCGAAAAACTAATGTTGAGAGTTTTATTGAGCTCTCCATGGGCA
Organism: Salminus brasiliensis; assembly: GCF_030463535.1. Lineage (NCBI taxonomy): Eukaryota > Metazoa > Chordata > Actinopteri > Characiformes > Bryconidae > Salminus > Salminus brasiliensis. The sequence goes on along the minus strand of NC_132878.1, from coordinate 46,571,162 downwards.
GAAACGCGTTTTCTCAATGAAAGAAGCACGAATACAACACATTTAAACCATTCCAAACAAATTAGCACCCTTGGTTGCAAGTTTATTAAAAGTAGGTAATAATGTAATTCTGAAGAGAAAAAACAAATGTTGAAAAAATGAAATGTTGAAAAGGTCATTCCTGAGAGTTGGGGAAGTGTTTCTATAACAATACTGTTTCATTTAGCGAAAAACTATTGTTGAGAGTTTCATTGAGCTCTCCATGGGCAGAAAGGCGTTTTCTCAATGAAAGAAGCACGATTACAACACATATAAACCATTCCAAACAAATTAGCACCCTTGGTTGCAAGATTATTAAAAGTAGGTAATAATGTAATTCTGTAGAGAAAAAACAAGTTCACATGTTGAAAAGGTCATTCCTGAGAGTTGTGGAAGTGTTTCTATAACAATACTGTTTCATTTAGCGAAAAACTATTGTTGAGAGTTTTACTGAGCTCTCCATGGGCAGAAACGCGTTTTCTCAATGAAAGAAGCACGATTACAACACATATAAACCATTCCAAACAAACTAGCACCCTTGGTTGCAAGTTTATTAAAAGCAGGTAATAATGTAATTCTGTAGAGAAAAAACAAGTTCAAATGTTGAAAAAGTCATTCCTGAGAGTTGGGGAAGTGTTTCTATAACAATACTGCTTCAGTTAGAGAAAAACTAATGTTGAGAGTTTCGTTGAGCTCTCCATGGGCAGAAACGCGTTTTCTCAATGAAAGAAGCACGATTCCAACCATTCCAAACAAACTAGCACCCTTGGTTGCAAGTTTATTAAAAGTAGGTAATAATGTAATTCTGTAGAGAAAAAACAAGTTCAAATGTTGAAAAAGTCATTCCTGAGAGTTGGGGAAGTGTTTCTATAACAATACTGTTTGTTTTAGCGAAAAACTAATTTCGAGAGTTTCATTGAGCTCTCCATGTGCAGAAAAACGTTTTCTCAATGAAAGAAGCATGATTACAACACATATAAACCATTTTAAGCAAACAAGCACCCTTGGTTGCAAATTTATTAAAAGTAGGTATTAATGTAATTCTGTAGAGAGAAAACAAGTTCAAATGTTGAAAAAGTCATTCCTGAGAGTTGGTGAAGTGTTTCTATAACAATACTGCTTCAGTTAGAGAAAAACTAATGTTGAGAGTTTCATTGAGCTCTCCATGGGCAGAAACGCGTTTTCTCAATGAAAGAAGCACGATTACAACACATATAAACCATTTTAAGCAAACAAGCACCCTTGGTTGCAAGTTTATTAAAAGTAGGTAATAATGTAATTCTGTAGAGAGAAAACAAGTTCAAATGTTGAAAAAGTCATTCCTGAGAGTTGGGGAAGTGTTTCTTTTACAATACTGTTTCATTTAGCGAAAAACTATTGTTGAGAGTTTTATTGAGCTCTCCATGGGCAGAAACGCGTTTTCTCAATGAAAGAAGCACGATTACAACACATATAAACCATTTTAAGCAAACAAGCACCCTTGGTTGCAAATTTATTAAAAGTAGGTAATGATGTAATTCTGTAGAGAAAAAACAAGTTCAAATGTTGAAAAAGTCATTCCTGAGAGTTGGGGAAGTGTTTCTATAATACCACTGCTTCATTTAGAGAAAAACTAATGTTGAGAGTTTTATTGAGCTCTCCATGGGCAGAAACGCGTTTTCTCAATGAAAGAAGCACGATTACAACATATATAAACCATTCCAAACAAACTAGCACCCTTGGTTGCAAGTTTATTAAAAGTTGGTAATAATGTAATTCTGTAGAGAAAAAACAAGTTCAAATGTTGAAAAAGTCTTTCCTGAGAGTTGGGGAAGTGTTTCTATAACAATACTGTTTCATTTAGCGAAAAACTATTGTTGAGAGTTTTATTGAGCTCTCCATGGGCAGAAACGCGTTTTCTCAATGAAAGAAGCACGATTACAACACATATAAACCATTCCAAACAAATTAGCACCCTTGGTTGCAAGTAAGTAATAATGTAATTCTGTAGAGAAAAAACAAGTTCAAATGTTGAAAAAGTCATTCCTGAGAGTTGGGGAAGTGTTTCTATAACAAAACTGCTTCAGTTAGAGAAAAACTAATGTTGAGAGTTTTATTGAGTTCTCCATGGGCAGAAACGCATTTTCTCAATGAAAGAAGCACGATTACAACACATATAAACCATTCCAAACAAATTAGCACCCTTGGTTGCAAGTAAGTAATAATGTAATTCTGTAGAGAAAAAACAAGTTCAAATGTTGAAAAAGTCATTCCTGAGAGTTGGGGAAGTGTTTCTATAACAATACTGTTTCATTTAGCGAAAAACTATTGTTGAGAGTTTTATTGATCTCTCCATGGGCAGAAACGCGTTTTCTCAATGAAAGAAGCACGATTACAACACATATAAACCATTCCAAACAAATTAGCACCCTTGGTTGCAAGTAAGTAATAATGTAATTCTGTAGAGAAAAAACAAGTTCAAATGTTGAAAAAGTCATTCCTGAGAGTTGGGGAAGTGTTTCTATAACAATACTGTTTCATTTAGCGAAAAACTATTGTTGAGAGTTTTATTGATCTCTCCATGGGCAGAAACGCGTTTTCTCAATGAAAGAAGCACGATTACAACACATATAAACCATTGTAAGCAAACAAGCACCCTTGGTTGCAAATTTATTAAAAGTAGGTATTAATGTAATTCTGTAGGGAAAAAAACAAGTTCAAATGTTGAAAAAGTCATTCCTGAGAGTTGGGGAAGTGTTTCTATAACAATACTGTTTCATTTAGCGAAAAACTATTGTTGAGAGTTTTATTGAGCTCTCCATGGGCAGAAACGCGTTTTCTCAATGAAAGAAGCACGATTACAACACATATAAACCATTTTAAGCAAACAAGCACCCTTGGTTGCAAATTTATTAAAAGTAGGTATTAATGTAATTCTGTAGAGAGAAAACAAGTTCAAATGTTGAAAATGTCATTCCTGAGAGTTGGGGAAGTGTTTCTATAACAATACTGTTTCATTTAGCGAAAAACTATTGTTGAGAGTTTTATTGAGTTCGCCATGGGCAGAAACGCGTTTTCTCAATGAAAGAAGCACGATTACAACATATATAAACCATTTTAAGCAAACAAGCACCCTTGGTTGCAAATTTATTAAAAGTAGGTAATAATGTAATTCTGTAGAGAGAAAACAAGTTCAAATGTTGAAAAAGTCATTCCTGAGAGTTGGGGAAGTGTTTCTATAACAATACTGTTTCATTTAGCGAAAAACTATTGTTGAGAGTTTTATTGAGCTCTCCATGGGCAGAAACGCGATTTCTCAATGAAAGAAGCACGATTACAACACATCTAAACCATTCCAAACAAATTAGCACCCTTGGTTGCAAGTTTATTAAAAGTAGGTAACAATGTAATTCTGTAGAGAAAAAACAAGTTCAAATGTTGAAAAAGTCATTCCTGAGAGTTGGGGAAGTGTTTCTATAACAATACTGTTTCATTTAGCGAAAAACTATTGTTGAGAGTTTTATTGAGCTCTCCATGGGCAGAAACGCGTTTTCTCAATGAAAGAAGCAGGATTACAACACATATAAACCATTTTAAGCAAACAAGCACCCTTGGTTGCAAATTTATTAAAAGTAGGTATTAATGTAATTCTGTAGAGAGAAAACAAGTTCAAACGTTGAAAAAGTCATTCCTGAGAGTTGGGGAAGTGTTTCTATAACAATACTGTTTCATTTAGCGAAAAACTATTGTTGAGAGTTTTATTGAGCTCTCCATGGGCAGAAACGCGTTTTCTCAATGAAAGAAGCACGATTACAACACATCTAAACCATTCCAAACAAATTAGCACCCTTGGTTGCAAGTTTATTAAAAGTAGGTAACAATGTAATTCTGTAGAGAAAAAACAAGTTCAAATGTTGAAAAAGTCATTCCTGAGAGTTGGGGAAGTGTTTCTATAACAATACTGCTTCAGTTAGAGAAAAACTATTGTTGAGAGTTTTATTGAGCTCTCCATGGGCAGAAACGCGTTTTCTCAATGAAAGAAGCACGATTACAACACATATAAACCATTCCAAACAAATTAGCACCCTTGGTTGCAAGTAAGTAATAATGTAATTCTGTAGAGAAAAAACAAGTTCAAATGTTGAAAAAGTCATTCCTGAGAGTTGGGGAAGTGTTTCTATAACAATACTGTTTCATTTAGCGAAAAACTATTGTTGAGAGTTTTATTGATCTCTCCATGGGCAGAAACGCGTTTTCTCAATGAAAGAAGCACGATTACAAGACATATAAACCATTCCAAACAAATTAGCACCCTTGGTTGCAAGTAAGTAATAATGTAATTCTGTAGAGAAAAAACAAGTTCAAATGTTGAAAAAGTCATTCCTGAGAGTTGGGGAAGTGTTTCTATAACAAAACTGCTTCAGTTAGAGAAAAACTAATGTTGAGAGTTTTATTGAGTTCTCCATGGGCAGAAACGCATTTTCTCAATGAAAGAAGCACGATTACAACACATATAAACCATTCCAAACAAATTAGCACCCTTGGTTGCAAGTAAGTAATAATGTAATTCTGTAGAGAAAAAACAAGTTCAAATGTTGAAAAAGTCATTCCTGAGAGTTGGGGAAGTGTTTCTATAACAATACTGTTTCATTTAGCGAAAAACTAATGTTGAGAGTTTCATTGAGCTCTCCATGGGCAGAAACGCGTTTTCTCAATGAAAGAAGCACGATTACAACACATATAAACCATTCCAAACAAACTAGCACCCTTGGTTGCAAGTAAGTAATAATGTAATTCTGTAGAGAAAAAACAAGTTCAAATGTTGAAAAAGTCATTCCTGAGAGTTGGGGAAGTGTTTCTATAACAATACTGTTTCATTTAGCGAAAAACTATTGTTGAGAGTTTTATTGAGCTCTCCATGGGCAGAAACGCGTTTTCTCAATGAAAGAAGCAGGATTACAACACATATAAAACATTTTAAGCAAACAAGCACCCTTGGTTGCAAATTTATTAAAAGTAGGTCTTAATGGAATTCTTTAGAGAAAAAACAAGTTCAAATGTTGAAAAGGTCATTCCTGAGAGTTGGGGAAGTGTTTCTATAACAATACTGTTTCATTTAGCGAAAAACTAATGTTGAGAGTTTCATTGAGCTCTCCATGGGCGGAAACGCGTTTTCTCAACGATAGAAGCACGATTACAACACATATAAACCATTCCAAACAAATTAGCACCCTTGGTTGCAAGTTTATTAAAAGTAGGTAATAATGTAATTCTGTAGAGAAAAAACAAGTTCAAATGTTGAAAAAGTCATTCCTGAGAGTTGGGGAAGTGTTTCTATAATACCACTGCTTCATTTAGAGAAAAACTAATGTTGAGAGTTTTATTGAGCTCTCCATGGGCAGAAACGCGTTTTCTCAATGAAAGAAGCACGATTACAACACATATAAACCATTCCAAACAAATTAGCACCCTTGGTTGCAAGTAAGTAATAATGTAATTCTGTAGAGAAAAAACAAGTTCAACTGTTGAAAAAGTCATTCCTGAGAGTTGGGGAAGTGTTTCTATAACAATACGCAGAAACGCGTTTTCTCAATGAAAGAAGCACGATTACAACACATATAAACCATTTTAAGCAAACAAGGACCCTTGGTTGCAAATTTATTAAAAGTAGGTATTAATGTAATTCTGTAGAGAAAAAACAAGTTCAAATGTTGAAAAAGTCATTCCTGAGAGTTGGGGAAGTGTTTCTATAACAATACTGTTTCATTTAGCGAAAAACTATTGTTGAGAGTTTTATTGAGCTCTCCATGGGCAGAAACGCGTTTTCTCAATGAAAGAAGCACGATTACAACACATATAAACCATTTTAAGCAAACAAGCACCCTTGGTTGCAAATTTATTAAAAGTAGGTATTAATGTAATTCTGTAGAGAGAAAACAAGTTCAAATGTTGAAAATGTCATTCCTGAGAGTTGGGGAAGTGTTTCTATAACAATACTGTTTCATTTAGCGAAAAACTATTGTTGAGAGTTTTATTGAGTTCGCCATGGGCAGAAACGCGTTTTCTCAATGAAAGAAGCACGATTACAACATATATAAACCATTTTAAGCAAACAAGCACCCTTGGTTGCAAATTTATTAAAAGTAGGTAATAATGTAATTCTGTAGAGAGAAAACAAGTTCAAATGTTGAAAAAGTCATTCCTGAGAGTTGGGGAAGTGTTTCTATAACAATACTGTTTCATTTAGCGAAAAACTATTGTTGAGAGTTTTATTGAGCTCTCCATGGGCAGAAACGCGATTTCTCAATGAAAGAAGCACGATTACAACACATCTAAACCATTCCAAACAAATTAGCACCCTTGGTTGCAAGTTTATTAAAAGTAGGTAACAATGTAATTCTGTAGAGAAAAAACAAGTTCAAATGTTGAAAAAGTCATTCCTGAGAGTTGGGGAAGTGTTTCTATAACAATACTGTTTCATTTAGCGAAAAACTATTGTTGAGAGTTTTATTGAGCTCTCCATGGGCAGAAACGCGTTTTCTCAATGAAAGAAGCAGGATTACAACACATATAAACCATTTTAAGCAAACAAGCACCCTTGGTTGCAAATTTATTAAAAGTAGGTATTAATGTAATTCTGTAGAGAGAAAACAAGTTCAAACGTTGAAAAAGTCATTCCTGAGAGTTGGGGAAGTGTTTCTATAACAATACTGTTTCATTTAGCGAAAAACTATTGTTGAGAGTTTTATTGAGCTCTCCATGGGCAGAAACGCGTTTTCTCAATGAAAGAAGCACGATTACAACACATCTAAACCATTCCAAACAAATTAGCACCCTTGGTTGCAAGTTTATTAAAAGTAGGTAACAATGTAATTCTGTAGAGAAAAAACAAGTTCAAATGTTGAAAAAGTCATTCCTGAGAGTTGGGGAAGTGTTTCTATAACAATACTGCTTCAGTTAGAGAAAAACTATTGTTGAGAGTTTTATTGAGCTCTCCATGGGCAGAAACGCGTTTTCTCAATGAAAGAAGCACGATTACAACACATATAAACCATTCCAAACAAATTAGCACCCTTGGTTGCAAGTAAGTAATAATGTAATTCTGTAGAGAAAAAACAAGTTCAAATGTTGAAAAAGTCATTCCTGAGAGTTGGGGAAGTGTTTCTATAACAATACTGTTTCATTTAGCGAAAAACTATTGTTGAGAGTTTTATTGATCTCTCCATGGGCAGAAACGCGTTTTCTCAATGAAAGAAGCACGATTACAAGACATATAAACCATTCCAAACAAATTAGCACCCTTGGTTGCAAGTAAGTAATAATGTAATTCTGTAGAGAAAAAACAAGTTCAAATGTTGAAAAAGTCATTCCTGAGAGTTGGGGAAGTGTTTCTATAACAAAACTGCTTCAGTTAGAGAAAAACTAATGTTGAGAGTTTTATTGAGTTCTCCATGGGCAGAAACGCATTTTCTCAATGAAAGAAGCACGATTACAACACATATAAACCATTCCAAACAAATTAGCACCCTTGGTTGCAAGTAAGTAATAATGTAATTCTGTAGAGAAAAAACAAGTTCAAATGTTGAAAAAGTCATTCCTGAGAGTTGGGGAAGTGTTTCTATAACAATACTGTTTCATTTAGCGAAAAACTATTGTTGAGAGTTTTATTGATCTCTCCATGGGCAGAAACGCGTTTTCTCAATGAAAGAAGCACGATTACAACACATATAAACCATTTTAAGCAAACAAGCACCCTTGGTTGCAAATTTATTAAAAGTAGGTATTAATGTAATTCTGTAGAGAAAAAAACAAGTTCAAATGTTGAAAAAGTCATTCCTGAGAGTTGGGGAAGTGTTTCTATAACAATACTGTTTCATTTAGCGAAAAACTATTGTTGAGAGTTTTATTGAGCTCTCCATGGGCAGAAACGCGTTTTCTCAATGAAAGAAGCACGATTACAACACATATAAACCATTTTAAGCAAACAAGCACCCTTGGTTGCAAATTTATTAAAAGTAGGTATTAATGTAATTCTGTAGAGAGAAAACAAGTTCAAATGTTGAAAATGTCATTCCTGAGAGTTGGGGAAGTGTTTCTATAACAATACTGTTTCATTTAGCGAAAAACTATTGTTGAGAGTTTTATTGAGTTCGCCACGGGCAGAAACGCGTTTTCTCAATGAAAGAAGCACGATTACAACATATATAAACCATTTTAAGCAAACAAGCACCCTTGGTTGCAAATTTATTAAAAGTAGGTAATAATGTAATTCTGTAGAGAGAAAACAAGTTCAAATGTTGAAAAAGTCATTCCTGAGAGTTGGGGAAGTGTTTCTATAACAATACTGTTTCATTTAGCGAAAAACTATTGTTGAGAGTTTTATTGAGCTCTCCATGGGCAGAAACGCGATTTCTCAATGAAAGAAGCACGATTACAACACATCTAAACCATTCCAAACAAATTAGCACCCTTGGTTGCAAGTTTATTAAAAGTAGGTAACAATGTAATTCTGTAGAGAAAAAACAAGTTCAAATGTTGAAAAAGTCATTCCTGAGAGTTGGGGAAGTGTTTCTATAACAATACTGTTTCATTTAGCGAAAAACTATTGTTGAGAGTTTTATTGAGCTCTCCATGGGCAGAAACGCGTTTTCTCAATGAAAGAAGCAGGATTACAACACATATAAACCATTTTAAGCAAACAAGCACCCTTGGTTGCAAATTTATTAAAAGTAGGTATTAATGTAATTCTGTAGAGAGAAAACAAGTTCAAACGTTGAAAAAGTCATTCCTGAGAGTTGGGGAAGTGTTTCTATAACAATACTGTTTCATTTAGCGAAAAACTATTGTTGAGAGTTTTATTGAGCTCTCCATGGGCAGAAACGCGTTTTCTCAATGAAAGAAGCACGATTACAACACATCTAAACCATTCCAAACAAATTAGCACCCTTGGTTGCAAGTTTATTAAAAGTAGGTAACAATGTAATTCTGTAGAGAAAAAACAAGTTCAAATGTTGAAAAAGTCATTCCTGAGAGTTGGGGAAGTGTTTCTATAACAATACTGCTTCAGTTAGAGAAAAACTATTGTTGAGAGTTTTATTGAGCTCTCCATGGGCAGAAACGCGTTTTCTCAATGAAAGAAGCACGATTACAACACATATAAACCATTCCAAACAAATTAGCACCCTTGGTTGCAAGTAAGTAATAATGTAATTCTGTAGAGAAAAAACAAGTTCAAATGTTGAAAAAGTCATTCCTGAGAGTTGGGGAAGTGTTTCTATAACAATACTGTTTCATTTAGCGAAAAACTATTGTTGAGAGTTTTATTGATCTCTCCATGGGCAGAAACGCGTTTTCTCAATGAAAGAAGCACGATTACAAGACATATAAACCATTCCAAACAAATTAGCACCCTTGGTTGCAAGTAAGTAATAATGTAATTCTGTAGAGAAAAAACAAGTTCAAATGTTGAAAAAGTCATTCCTGAGAGTTGGGGAAGTGTTTCTATAACAAAACTGCTTCAGTTAGAGAAAAACTAATGTTGAGAGTTTTATTGAGTTCTCCATGGGCAGAAACGCATTTTCTCAATGAAAGAAGCACGATTACAACACATATAAACCATTCCAAACAAATTAGCACCCTTGGTTGCAAGTAAGTAATAATGTAATTCTGTAGAGAAAAAACAAGTTCAAATGTTGAAAAAGTCATTCCTGAGAGTTGGGGAAGTGTTTCTATAACAATACTGTTTCATTTAGCGAAAAACTAATGTTGAGAGTTTCATTGAGCTCTCCATGGGCAGAAACGCGTTTTCTCAATGAAAGAAGCACGATTACAACACATATAAACCATTCCAAACAAACTAGCACCCTTGGTTGCAAGTAAGTAATAATGTAATTCTGTAGAGAAAAAACAAGTTCAAATGTTGAAAAAGTCATTCCTGAGAGTTGGGGAAGTGTTTCTATAACAATACTGTTTCATTTAGCGAAAAACTATTGTTGAGAGTTTTATTGAGCTCTCCATGGGCAGAAACGCGTTTTCTCAATGAAAGAAGCAGGATTACAACACATATAAACCATTTTAAGCAAACAAGCACCCTTGGTTGCAAATTTATTAAAAGTAGGTATTAATGGAATTCTTTAGAGAAAAAACAAGTTCAAATGTTGAAAAGGTCATTCCTGAGAGTTGGGGAAGTGTTTCTATAACAATACTGTTTCATTTAGCGAAAAACTAATGTTGAGAGTTTCATTGAGCTCTCCATGGGCGGAAACGCGTTTTCTCAACGATAGAAGCACGATTACAACACATATAAACCATTCCAAACAAATTAGCACCCTTGGTTGCAAGTTTATTAAAAGTAGGTAATAATGTAATTCTGTAGAGAAAAAACAAGTTCAAATGTTGAAAAAGTCATTCCTGAGAGTTGGGGAAGTGTTTCTATAATACCACTGCTTCATTTAGAGAAAAACTAATGTTGAGAGTTTTATTGAGCTCTCCATGGGCAGAAACGCGTTTTCTCAATGAAAGAAGCACGATTACAACACATATAAACCATTCCAAACAAATTAGCACCCTTGGTTGCAAGTAAGTAATAATGTAATTCTGTAGAGAAAAAACAAGTTCAACTGTTGAAAAAGTCATTCCTGAGAGTTGGGGAAGTGTTTCTATAACAATACGCAGAAACGCGTTTTCTCAATGAAAGAAGCACGATTACAACACATATAAACCATTTTAAGCAAACAAGCACCCTTGGTTGCAAATTTATTAAAAGTAGGTATTAATGTAATTCTGTAGAGAAAAAACAAGTTCAAATGTTGAAAAAGTCATTCCTGAGAGTTGGGGAAGTGTTTCTATAACAATACTGTTTTATTTAGCGAAAAACTATTGTTGAGAGTTTTATTGAGCTCTCCATGGGCAGAAACGCGTTTTCTCAATGAAAGAAGCACGATTACAACACATATAAACCATTTTAAGCAAACAAGCACCCTTGGTTGCAAATTTATTAAAAGTAGGTATTAATGTAATTCTGTAGAGAGAAAACAAGTTCAAATGTTGAAAATGTCATTCCTGAGAGTTGGGGAAGTGTTTCTATAACAATACTGTTTCATTTAGCGAAAAACTATTGTTGAGAGTTTTATTGAGTTCGCCATGGGCAGAAACGCGTTTTCTCAATGAAAGAAGCACGATTACAACATATATAAACCATTTTAAGTAAACAAGCACCCTTGGTTGCAAATTTATTAAAAGTAGGTAATAATGTAATTCTGTAGAGAGAAAACAAGTTCAAATGTTGAAAAAGTCATTCCTGAGAGTTGGGGAAGTGTTTCTATAACAATACTGTTTCATTTAGCGAAAAACTATTGTTGAGAGTTTTATTGAGCTCTCCATGGGCAGAAACGCGATTTCTCAATGAAAGAAGCACGATTACAACACATCTAAACCATTCCAAACAAATTAGCACCCTTGGTTGCAAGTTTATTAAAAGTAGGTAACAATGTAATTCTGTAGAGAAAAAACAAGTTCAAATGTTGAAAAAGTCATTCCTGAGAGTTGGGGAAGTGTTTCTATAACAATACTGTTTCATTTAGCGAAAAACTATTGTTGAGAGTTTTATTGAGCTCTCCATGGGCAGAAACGCGTTTTCTCAATGAAAGAAGCACGATTACAACACATATAAACCATTTTAAGCAAACAAGCACCCTTGGTTGCAAATTTATTAAAAGTAGGTATTAATGTAATTCTGTAGAGAGAAAACAAGTTCAAACGTTGAAAAAGTCATTCCTGAGAGTTGGGGAAGTGTTTCTATAACAATACTGTTTCATTTAGCGAAAAACTATTGTTGAGAGTTTTATTGAGCTCTCCATGGCCAGAAACGCGTTTTCTCAATGAAAGAAGCACGATTACAACACATCTAAACCATTCCAAACAAATTAGCACCCTTGGTTGCAAGTTTATTAAAAGTAGGTAACAATGTAATTCTGTAGAGAAAAAACAAGTTCAAATGTTGAAAAAGTCATTCCTGAGAGTTGGGGAAGTGTTTCTATAACAATACTGCTTCAGTTAGAGAAAAACTATTGTTGAGAGTTTTATTGAGCTCTCCATGGGCAGAAACGCGTTTTCTCAATGAAAGAAGCACGATTACAACACATATAAACCATTCCAAACAAATTAGCACCCTTGGTTGCAAGTAAGTAATAATGTAATTCTGTAGAGAAAAAACAAGTTCAAATGTTGAAAAAGTCATTCCTGAGAGTTGGGGAAGTGTTTCTATAACAATACTGTTTCATTTAGCGAAAAACTATTGTTGAGAGTTTTATTGATCTCTCCATGGGCAGAAACGCGTTTTCTCAATGAAAGAAGCACGATTACAAGACATATAAACCATTCCAAACAAATTAGCACCCTTGGTTGCAAGTAAGTAATAATGTAATTCTGTAGAGAAAAAACAAGTTCAAATGTTGAAAAAGTCATTCCTGAGAGTTGGGGAAGTGTTTCTATAACAAAACTGCTTCAGTTAGAGAAAAACTAATGTTGAGAGTTTTATTGAGTTCTCCATGGGCAGAAACGCATTTTCTCAATGAAAGAAGCACGATTACAACACATATAAACCATTCCAAACAAATTAGCACCCTTGGTTGCAAGTAAGTAATAATGTAATTCTGTAGAGAAAAAACAAGTTCAAATGTTGAAAAGGTCATTCCTGAGAGTTGGGGAAGTGTTTCTATAACAATACTGTTTCATTTAGCGAAAAACTAATGTTGAGAGTTTCATTGAGCTCTCCATGGGCAGAAAGGCGTTTTCTCAATGAAAGAAGCACGATTACAACACATATAAACCATTCCAAACAAACTAGCACCCTTGGTTGCAAGTAAGTAATAATGTAATTCTGTAGAGAAAAAACAAGTTCAAATGTTGAAAAAGTCATTCCTGAGAGTTGGGGAAGTGTTTCTATAACAATACTGTTTCATTTAGCGAAAAACTATTGTTGAGAGTTTTATTGAGCTCTCCATGGGCAGAAACGCGTTTTCTCAATGAAAGAAGCAGGATTACAACACATATAAACCATTTTAAGCAAACAAGCACCCTTGGTTGCAAATTTATTAAAAGTAGGTATTAATGGAATTCTTTAGAGAAAAAACAAGTTCAAATGTTGAAAAGGTCATTCCTGAGAGTTGGGGAAGTGTTTCTATAACAATACTGTTTCATTTAGCGAAAAACTATTGTTGAGAGTTTCATTGAGCTCTCCATGGGCAGAAAGGCGTTTTCTCAATGAAAGAAGCACGATTACAACACATATAAACCATTCCAAACAAATTAGCACCCTTGGTTGCAAGATTATTAAAAGTAGGTAATAATGTAATTCTGTAGAGAAAAAACAAGTTCACATGTTGAAAAGGTCATTCCTGAGAGTTGGGGAAGTGTGTCTATAACAATACTGTTTCATTTAGTGAAAAACTATTGTTGAGAGTTTTATTGAGCTCTCCATGGGCAGAAACGCGTTTTCTCAATGAAAGAAGCACGATTACAACACATATAAACCATTCCAAACAAATTAGCACCCTTGGTTGCAAGTTTATTAAAAGTAGGTAATAATGTATTTCTGTAGAGAAAAAACAAGTTCACATGTTGAAAAAGTCATTCCTGAGAGTTGGGGAAGTGTTTCTAAAACAATACTGCTTCATTTAGAGAAAAAATAATGTTGAGAGTTTCATTGAGCTCTCCATGGGCAGACACGCGTTTTCTCAATGAAAGAAGCACGATTACAACACATCTAAACCATTCCAAACAAATTAGCACCCTTGGTTGCAAATTTATTAAAAGTAGGTAATGTAATTCTGAAGAGAAAAAACAAATGTTGAAAAAATGAAATGTTGAAAAAGTCATTCCTCAGAGTTGGGGAAGTGTTTCTATAACAATACTGCTTCAGTTAGAGAAAAACTAATGTTGAGAGTTTCATTGAGCTCTCCATGGGCAGACATGCGTTTTCTCAATGAAAGAAGCACGATTACAACACATATAAACCATTTTAAGCAAACAAGCACCCTTGGTTGCAAATTTATTAAAAGTAGGTATTAATGTAATTCTGTAGAGAAAAAAACAAGTTCAAATGTTGAAAAAGTCATTCCTGAGAGTTGGGGAAGTGTTTCTATAACAATACTGTTTTATTTAGCGAAAAACTATTGTTGAGAGTTTTATTGAGCTCTCCATGGGCAGAAACGCGTTTTCTCAATGAAAGAAGCACGATTACAACACATCTAAACCATTCCAAACAAATTAGCACCCTTGGTTGCAAGTTTATTAAAAGTAGGTAATAATGTATTTCTGTAGAGAAAAAACAAGTTCACATGTTGAAAAAGTCATTCCTGAGAGTTGGGGAAGTGTTTCTAAAACAATACTGCTTCATTTAGAGAAAAATTAATGTTGAGAGTTTCATTGAGCTCTCCATGGGCAGAAAGGCGTTTTCTCAATGAAAGAAGCACGATTACAACACATATAAACCATTCCAAACAAACTAGCACCCTTGGTTGCAAATTTATTAAAAGTAGGTATTAATGTAATTCTGTAGAGAGAAAACAAGTTCAAATGTTGAAAATGTCATTCCTGAGAGTTGGGGAAGTGTTTCTATAACAATACTGTTTCATTTAGCGAAAAACTATTGTTGAGAGTTTTATTGAGTTCGCCATGGGCAGAAACGCGTTTTCTCAATGAAAGAAGCACGATTACAACATATATAAACCATTTTAAGCAAACAAGCACCCTTGGTTGCAAATTTATTAAAAGTAGGTAATAATGTAATTCTGTAGAGAGAAAACAAGTTCAAATGTTGAAAAAGTCATTCCTGAGAGTTGGGGAAGTGTTTCTATAACAATACTGTTTCATTTAGCGAAAAACTATTGTTGAGAGTTTTATTGAGCTCTCCATGGGCAGAAACGCGATTTCTCAATGAAAGAAGCACGATTACAACACATCTAAACCATTCCAAACAAATTAGCACCCTTGGTTGCAAGTTTATTAAAAGTAGGTAACAATGTAATTCTGTAGAGAAAAAACAAGTTCAAATGTTGAAAAAGTCATTCCTGAGAGTTGGGGAAGTGTTTCTATAACAATACTGTTTCATTTAGCGAAAAACTATTGTTGAGAGTTTTATTGAGCTCTCCATGGGCAGAAACGCGTTTTCTCAATGAAAGAAGCACGATTACAACACATATAAACCATTTTAAGCAAACAAGCACCCTTGGTTGCAAATTTATTAAAAGTAGGTATTAATGTAATTCTGTAGAGAGAAAACAAGTTCAAACGTTGAAAAAGTCATTCCTGAGAGTTGGGGAAGTGTTTCTATAACAATACTGTTTCATTTAGCGAAAAACTATTGTTGAGAGTTTTATTGAGCTCTCCATGGGCAGAAACGCGTTTTCTCAATGAAAGAAGCACGATTACAACACATCTAAACCATTCCAAACAAATTAGCACCCTTGGTTGCAAGTTTATTAAAAGTAGGTAACAATGTAATTCTGTAGAGAAAAAACAAGTTCAAATGTTGAAAAAGTCATTCCTGAGAGTTGGGGAAGTGTTTCTATAACAATACTGCTTCAGTTAGAGAAAAACTATTGTTGAGAGTTTTATTGAGCTCTCCATGGGCAGAAACGCGTTTTCTCAATGAAAGAAGCACGATTACAACACATATAAACCATTCCAAACAAATTAGCACCCTTGGTTGCAAGTAAGTAATAATGTAATTCTGTAGAGAAAAAACAAGTTCAAATGTTGAAAAAGTCATTCCTGAGAGTTGGGGAAGTGTTTCTATAACAATACTGTTTCATTTAGCGAAAAACTATTGTTGAGAGTTTTATTGATCTCTCCATGGGCAGAAACGCGTTTTCTCAATGAAAGAAGCACGATTACAAGACATATAAACCATTCCAAACAAATTAGCACCCTTGGTTGCAAGTAAGTAATAATGTAATTCTGTAGAGAAAAAACAAGTTCAAATGTTGAAAAAGTCATTCCTGAGAGTTGGGGAAGTGTTTCTATAACAAAACTGCTTCAGTTAGAGAAAAACTAATGTTGAGAGTTTTATTGAGTTCTCCATGGGCAGAAACGCATTTTCTCAATGAAAGAAGCACGATTACAACACATATAAACCATTCCAAACAAATTAGCACCCTTGGTTGCAAGTAAGTAATAATGTAATTCTGTAGAGAAAAAACAAGTTCAAATGTTGAAAAGGTCATTCCTGAGAGTTGGGGAAGTGTTTCTATAACAATACTGTTTCATTTAGCGAAAAACTAATGTTGAGAGTTTCATTGAGCTCTCCATGGGCAGAAAGGCGTTTTCTCAATGAAAGAAGCACGATTACAACACATATAAACCATTCCAAACAAACTAGCACCCTTGGTTGCAAGTAAGTAATAATGTAATTCTGTAGAGAAAAAACAAGTTCAAATGTTGAAAAAGTCATTCCTGAGAGTTGGGGAAGTGTTTCTATAACAATACTGTTTCATTTAGCGAAAAACTATTGTTGAGAGTTTTATTGAGCTCTCCATGGGCAGAAACGCGTTTTCTCAATGAAAGAAGCAGGATTACAACACATATAAACCATTTTAAGCAAACAAGCACCCTTGGTTGCAAATTTATTAAAAGTAGGTATTAATGGAATTCTTTAGAGAAAAAACAAGTTCAAATGTTGAAAAGGTCATTCCTGAGAGTTGGGGAAGTGTTTCTATAACAATACTGTTTCATTTAGCGAAAAACTAATGTTGAGAGTTTCATTGAGCTCTCCATGGGCGGAAACGCGTTTTCTCAACGATAGAAGCACGATTACAACACATATAAACCATTCCAAACAAATTAGCACCCTTGGTTGCAAGTTTATTAAAAGTAGGGAATAATGTAATTCTGTAGAGAAAAAACAAGTTCAAATGTTGAAAAAGTCATTCCTGAGAGTTGGGGAAGTGTTTCTATAATACCACTGCTTCATTTAGAGAAAAACTAATGTTGAGAGTTTTATTGAGCTCTCCATGGGCAGAAACGCGTTTTCTCAATGAAAGAAGCACGATTACAACACATATAAACCATTCCAAACAAATTAGCACCCTTGGTTGCAAGTAAGTAATAATGTAATTCTGTAGAGAAAAAACAAGTTCAACTGTTGAAAAAGTCATTCCTGAGAGTTGGGGAAGTGTTTCTATAACAATACTGCTTCAGTTATAGAAAAACTAATGTTGAGAGTTTTACTGAGTTCTCCATGGGCAGAAACGCGTTTTCTCAATGAAAGAAGCACGATTACAACACATATAAACCATTTTAAGCAAACAAGCACACTTGGTTGCAAATTTATTAAAAGTAGGTATTAATGGAATTCTTTAGAGAAAAAACAAGTTCAAATGTTGAAAAAGTCATTCCTGAGAGTTGGGGAAGTGTTTCTATAATACCACTGCTTCATTTAGAGAAAAACTAATGTTGAGAGTTTTATTGAGCTCTCCATGGGCAGAAACGCGTTTTCTCAATGAAAGAAGCACGATTACAACACATATAAACCATTTTAAGCAAACAAGCACCCTTGGTTGCAAATTTATTCAAAGTAGGTATTAATGTAATTCTTTAGACAAAAAAAAAAGTTCAAATGTTGAAAAGGTCATTCCTGAGAGTTGGGGAAGTGTTTCTATAATACCACTGCTTCATTTAGAGAAAAACTAATGTTGAGAGTTTTATTGAGCTCTCAATGGGCAGAAACGCGTTTTCTCAATGAAAGAAGCACGATTACAACACATCTAAACCATTCCAAACAAATTAGCACCCTTGGTTGCAAGTTTATTAAAAGTAGGTAATAATGTATTTCTGTAGAGAAAAAACAAGTTCACATGTTGAAAAAGTCATTCCTGAGAGTTGGGGAAGTGTTTCTAAAACAATACTGCTTCATTTAGAGAAAAAATAATGTTGAGAGTTTCACTGAGCTCTCCATGTGCAGAAAGGCGTTTTCTCAATGAAAGAAGCACGATTACAACACATATAAACCATTCCAAACAAACTAGCACCCTTGGTTGCAAGTTTATTAAAAGTAGGTAATAATGTAATTCTGTAGAGAAAAAACAAGTTCAAATGTTAAAAAAGTCATTCCTGAGAGTTGGGGAAGTGTTTCTATAACAATACTGTTTTATTTAGCGAAAAAATATTGTTGAGAGTTTTATTGAGCTCTCCATGGGCAGAAACGCGTTTTCTCAATGAAAGAAGCACGATTACAACACATTTAAACCATTTTAAGCAAACAAGCACCCTTGGTTGCAAGTTTATTAAAAGTAGGTAATAATGTAATTCTGAAGAGAAAAAACAAGTTCACATGTTGAAAAAGTCATTCCTGAGAGTTTGGGAAGTGTTTCTAAAACAATACTGCTTCAGTTAGAGAAAAACTAATGTTGAGAGTTTCATTGAGCTCTCCATGGGCAGAAAGGCGTTTTCTCAATGAAAGAAGCATGATTACAACACATAAAAACCATTCCAAAGAAATTAGCACCCTTGGATGCAAGTTTATTAAAAGTAGGTATTAATGTAATTCTGTAGAGAAAAAACAAGTTCACATGTTGAAAAAGTCATTCCTGAGAGTTGAGGAAGTGTTTCTATAACAATACTGCTTCAGTTAGAGAAAAACTAATGTTGAGAGTTTCATTGAGCTCTCCATGGGCAGACACGCGTTTTCTCAATGAAAGAAGCACGATTACAACACATATAAACCATTTTAAGCAAACAAGCACCCTTGGTTGCAAATTTATTAAAAGTAGGTAATAATGTAATTCTGTAGAGAAAAAACAAGTTCACATGTTGAAAAAGTCATTCCTGAGAGTTGGGAAAGTGTTTCTATAACAATACTGTTTCATTTAGAGAAAAAATAATGTTGAGAGTTTCATTGAGCTCTCCATGGGCAGAAACGCGTTTTCTCAACGAAAGAAGCACGATTACAACACATCTAAACCATTCCAAACAAATTAGCACCCTTGGTTGCAAGTTTATTAAAAGTAGGTAACAATGTAATTCTGTAGAGAAAAAACAAGTTCAAATGTTGAAAAAGTCATTCCTGAGAGTTGGGGAAGTGTTTCTATAACAATACTGTTTCATTTAGCGAAAAACTATTGTTGAGAGTTTTATTGAGCTCTCCATGGGCAGAAACGCGTTTTCTCAATGAAAGAAGCAGGATTACAACACATATAAACCATTTTAAGCAAACAAGCACCCTTGGTTGCAAATTTATTAAAAGTAGGTATTAATGTAATTCTTTAGAGAAAAAACAAGTTCAAATGTTGAAAAGGTCATTCCTGAGAGTTGGGGAAGTGTTTCTATAACAATACTGTTTCATTTAGCGAAAAACTATTGTTGAGAGTTTCATTGAGCTCTCCATGGGCAGAAAGGCGTTTTCTCAATGAAAGAAGCACGATTACAACACATATAAACCATTCCAAACAAATTAGCACCCTTGGTTGCAAGTTTATTAAAAGTAGGTAATAATGTATTTCTGTAGAGAAAAAACAAGTTCACATGTTGAAAAAGTCATTCCTGAGAGTTGGGGAAGTGTTTCTAAAACAATACTGCTTCATTTAGAGAAAAAATAATGTTGAGAGTTTCATTGAGCTCTCCATGGGCAGACACGCGTTTCTCAATGAAAGAAGCACGATTACAACACATATAAACCATTCCAAACAAATTAGCACCCTTGGTTGCAAGATTATTAAAAGTAGGTAATAATGTAATTCTGTAGAGAAAAAACAAGTTCACATGTTGAAAAGGTCATTCCTGAGAGTTGGGGAAGTGTGTCTATAACAATACTGTTTCATTTAGTGAAAAACTATTGTTGAGAGTTTTATTGAGCTCTCCATGGGCAGAAACGCGTTTTCTCAATGAAAGAAGCACGATTACAACACATATAAACCATTCCAAACAAATTAGCACCCTTGGTTGCAAGTTTATTAAAAGTAGGTAATAATGTATTTCTGTAGAGAAAAAACAAGTTCACATGTTGAAAAAGTCATTCCTGAGAGTTGGGGAAGTGTTTCTAAAACAATACTGCTTCATTTAGAGAAAAAATAATGTTGAGAGTTTCATTGAGCTCTCCATGGGCAGACACGCGTTTTCTCAATGAAAGAAGCACGATTACAACACATCTAAACCATTCCAAACAAATTAGCACCCTTGGTTGCAAATTTATTAAAAGTAGGTAATGTAATTCTGAAGAGAAAAAACAAATGTTGAAAAAATTAAATGTTGAAAAAGTCATTCCTCAGAGTTGGGGAAGTGTTTCTATAACAATACTGCTTCAGTTAGAGAAAAACTAATGTTGAGAGTTTCATTGAGCTCTCCATGGGCAGACATGCGTTTTCTCAATGAAAGAAGCACGATTACAACACATATAAACCATTTTAAGCAAACAAGCACCCTTGGTTGCAAATTTATTAAAAGTAGGTATTAATGTAATTCTGTAGAGAAAAAAACAAGTTCAAATGTTGAAAAAGTCATTCCTGAGAGTTGGGGAAGTGTTTCTATAACAATACTGTTTTATTTAGCGAAAAACTATTGTTGAGAGTTTTATTGAGCTCTCCATGGGCAGAAACGCGTTTTCTCAACGAAAGAAGCACGATTACAACACATATAAACCATTCCAAACAAATTAGCACCCTTGGTGGCAAGTAAGTAATAATGTATTTCTGTAGAGAAAAAACAAGTTCAAATGTTGAAAAAGTCATTCCTGAGAGTTGGGGAAGTGTTTCTATAACAATACTGTTTCATTTAGCGAAAAACTAATGTTGAGAGTATTATTGAGCTCTCCATGGGCAGAAACGCGTTTTCTCAATGAAAGAAGCAAGATTACAACACATATAAACCATTCCAAACAAATTAGCACCCTTGGTTGCAAGATTATTAAAAGTAGGTAATAATGTAAGTCTGTAGAGAAAAAACAAGTTCAAATGTTGAAAAAGTCATTCCTGAGAGTTGGGAAAGTGTTTCTATAACAATACTGTTTCATTTAGCGAAAAACTAATGTTGAGAGTTTCATTGAGCTCTCCATGGGCAGAAACGCGTTTTCTCAACGAAAGAAGCACGATTACAACACATATAAACCATTCCAAACAAATTAGCACCCTTGGTGGCAAGTAAGTAATAATGTATTTCTGTAGAGAAAAAACAAGTTCAAATGTTGAAAAAGTCATTCCTGAGAGTTGGGGAAGTGTTTCTATAACAATACTGTTTCATTTAGCGAAAAACTAATGTTGAGAGTATTATTGAGCTCTCCATGGGCAGAAACGCGTTTTCTCAATGAAAGAAGCACGATTACAACACATATAAACCATTCCAAACACATTAGCACCCTTGGTTGCAAGATTATTAAAAGTAGGTATTAATGTAATTCTGTAGAGAAAAAACAAGTTCAAATGTTGAAAAAGTCATTCCTGAGAGTTAGGAAAGTGTTTCTATAACAATACTGTTTCATTTAGCGAAAAACTATTGTTGAGAGTTTTATTGAGCTCTCCATGGGCAGAAATGCGTTTTCTCAATGAAAGAAGCACGATTACAACATATATAAACCATTCCAAACAAACTAGTCCCCTTGGTTGCAAGTTTATTAAAAGTAGGTAATAATGTAATTCTGTAGAGAAAAAACAAGTTCAAATGTTGAAAAAGTCATTCCTGAGAGTTGGGGAAGTGTTTCTATAACAATACTGTTTCATTTAGCGAAAAACTATTGTTGAGAGTTTTATTGAGCTCTCCATGGGCAGAAACGCGTTTTCTCAATGAAAGAAGCACGATTACAACACATATAAACCATTTTAAGCAAACAAGCACCCTTCGTTGCAAATTTATTAAAAGTAGGAATTAATGTAATTCTTTAGAGAAAAAACAAGTTCAAATGTTGAAAAGGTCATTCCTGAGAGTTGGGGAAGTGTTTCTATAACAATACTGTTTCATTTAGCGAAAAACTAATGTTGAGAGTTTCATTGAGCTCTCCATGGGCAGAAACGCGTTTTCTCAATGAAAGAAGCACGATTACAACACATCTAAACCATTCCAAACAAATTAGCACCCTTGGTTGCAAGTTTATTAAAAGTAGGTAACAATGTAATTCTGTAGAGAAAAAACAAGTTCAAATGTTGAAAAAGTCATTCCTGAGAGTTGGGGAAGTGTTTCTATAACAATACTGTTTCATTTAGCGAAAAACTATTGTTGAGAGTTTTATTGAGCTCTCCATGGGCAGAAACGCGTTTTCTCAATGAAAGAAGCAGGATTACAACACATATAAACCATTTTAAGCAAACAAGCACCCTTGGTTGCAAATTTATTAAAAGTAGGTATTAATGGAATTCTGAAGAGAAAAAACAAGTTCACATGTTGAAAAAGTCATTCCTGAGAGTTTGGGAAGTGTTTCTAAAACAATACTGTTTCATTTAGCGAAAAACTAATGTTGAGAGTTTCATTGAGCTCTCCATGGGCGGAAACGCGTTTTCTCAACGATAGAAGCACGATTACAACACATATAAACCATTCCAAACAAATTAGCACCCTTGGTTGCAAGTTTATTAAAAGTAGGTAATAATGTAATTCTGTAGAGAAAAAACAAGTTCAAATGTTGAAAAAGTCATTCCTGAGAGTTGGGGAAGTGTTTCTATAATACCACTGCTTCATTTAGAGAAAAACTAATGTTGAGAGTTTTATTGAGCTCTCCATGGGCAGAAAGGCGTTTTCTCAATGAAAGAAGCACGATTACAACACATATAAATCATTCCAAACAAACTAGCACCATTGGTTGCAAGTTTATTAAAAGTAGGTAATAATGTAATTCTGTAGAGAAAAAACAAGTTCAAATGTTGAAAAAGTCATTCCTGAGAGTTGGGGAAGTGTTTCTATAACAATACTGCTTCAGTTAGAGAAAAACTAATGTTGAGAGTTTTATTGAGCTCTCCATGGGCAGAAACGCGTTTTCTCAATGAAAGAAGCACAATTACAACACATATAAACCATTCCAAACAAATTAGCACCCTTGGTTGCAAGATTATTAAAAGTAGGTAATAATGTAAGTCTGTAGAGAAAAAACAAGTTCAAATGTTGAAAAAGTCATTCCTGAGAGTTGGGAAAGTGTTTCTATAACAATACTGTTTCATTTAGCGAAAAACTATTGTTGAGAGTTTTATTGAGCTCTCCATGGGCAGAAATGCGTTTTCTCAATGAAAGAAGCACGATTACAACATATATAAACCATTCCAAACAAATTAGCACCCTTGGTTGCAAGATTATTAAAAGTAGGTAATAATGTAATTCTGTAGAGAAAAAACAAGTTCAAATGTTGAAAAAGTCATTCCTGAGAGTTGGGAAAGTGTTTCTATAACAATACTGTTTCATTTAGCGAAAAACTAATGTTGAGAGTTTCATTGAGCTCTCCATGGGCAGAAACGCGTTTTCTCAACGAAAGAAGCACGATTACAACACATATAAACCATTCCAAACAAATTAGCACCCTTGGTGGCAAGTAAGTAATAATGTATTTCTGTAGAGAAAAAACAAGTTCAAATGTTGAAAAAGTCATTCCTGAGAGTTGGGGAAGTGTTTCTATAACAATACTGTTTCATTTAGCGAAAAACTAATGTTGAGAGTATTATTGAGCTCTCCATGGGCAGAAACGCGTTTTCTCAATGAAAGAAGCACGATTACAACACATATAAACCATTCCAAACAAATTAGCACCCTTGGTTGCAAGATTATTAAAAGTAGGTAATAATGTAAGTCTGTAGAGAAAAAACAAGTTCAAATGTTGAAAAAGTCATTCCTGAGAGTTGGGAAAGTGTTTCTATAACAATACTGTTTCATTTAGCGAAAAACTATTGTTGAGAGTTTTATTGAGCTCTCCATGGGCAGAAATGCGTTTTTTCAATGAAAGAAGCACGATTACAACATATATAAACCATTCCAAACAAATTAGCACCCTTGGTTGCAAGATTATTAAAAGTAGGTAATAATGTAATTCTGTAGAGAAAAAACAAGTTCAAATGTTGAAAAAGTCATTCCTGAGAGTTGGGAAAGTGTTTCTATAACAATACTGTTTCATTTAGCGAAAAACTAATGTTGAGAGTTTCATTGAGCTCTCCATGGGCAGAAACGCGTTTTCTCAACGAAAGAAGCACGATTACAACACATATAAACCATTCCAAACAAATTAGCACCCTTGGTGGCAAGTAAGTAATAATGTATTTCTGTAGAGAAAAAACAAGTTCAAATGTTGAAAATGTCATTCCTGAGAGTTGGGGAAGTGTTTCTATAACAATACTGTTTCATTTAGCGAAAAACTAATGTTGAGAGTATTATTGAGCTCTCCATGGGCAGAAACGCGTTTTCTCAATGAAAGAAGCACGATTACAACACATATAAACCATTCCAAACAAATTAGCACCCTTGGTTGCAAGATTATTAAAAGTAGGTAATAATGTAAGTCTGTAGAGAAAAAACAAGTTCAAATGTTGAAAAAGTCATTCCTGAGAGTTGGGAAAGTGTTTCTATAACAATACTGTTTCATTTAGCGAAAAACTATTGTTGAGAGTTTTATTGAGCTCTCCATGGGCAGAAATGCGTTTTTTCAATGAAAGAAGCACGATTACAACATATATAAACCATTCCAAACAAATTAGCACCCTTGGTTGCAAGATTATTAAAAGTAGGTAATAATGTAATTCTGTAGAGAAAAAACAAGTTCAAATGTTGAAAAAGTCATTCCTGAGAGTTGGGAAAGTGTTTCTATAACAATACTGTTTCATTTAGCGAAAAACTAATGTTGAGAGTTTCATTGAGCTCTCCATGGGCAGAAACGCGTTTTCTCAACGAAAGAAGCACGATTACAACACATATAAACCATTCCAAACAAATTAGCACCCTTGGTGGCAAGTAAGTAATAATGTATTTCTGTAGAGAAAAAACAAGTTCAAATGTTGAAAAAGTCATTCCTGAGAGTTGGGGAAGTGTTTCTATAACAATACTGTTTCATTTAGCGAAAAACTAATGTTGAGAGTATTATTGAGCTCTCCATGGGCAGAAACGCGTTTTCTCAATGAAAGAAGCACGATTACAACACATATAAACCATTCCAAACAAATTAGCACCCTTGGTGGCAAGTAAGTAATAATGTATTTCTGTAGAGAAAAAACAAGTTCAAATGTTGAAAAAGTCATTCCTGAGAGTTGGGGAAGTGTTTCTATAACAATACTGTTTCATTTAGCGAAAAACTAATGTTGAGAGTATTATTGAGCTCTCCATGGGCAGAAACGCGTTTTCTCAATGAAAGAAGCACGATTACAACACATTTAAACCATTTTAAGCAAACAAGCACCCTTGGTTGCAAATTTATTAAAAGTAGGTATTAATGGAATTCTTTAGAGAAAAAACAAGTTCTAATGTTGAAAAGGTCATTCCTGAGAGTTGGGGAAGTGTTTCTATAACAATACTGTTTTATTTAGCGAAAAACTATTGTTGAGAGTTTTATTGAGCTCTCCATGGGCAGAAACGCGTTTTCTCAATGAAAGAAGCACGATTACAACACATATAAACCATTCCAAACAAATTAGCACCCTTGGTTGCAAGATTATTAAAAGTAGGTAATAATGTAATTCTGTAGAGAAAAAACAAGTTCAAATGTTGAAAAAGTCTTTCCTGAGAGTTGGGGAAGTTTTTCTATAACAATACTGTTTCATTTAGCGAAAAACTATTGTTGAGAGTTTTATTGAGCTCTCCATGGGCAGAAACGCGTTTTCTCAATGAAAGAAGCACGATTACAACATATATGAACCATTCCAAACAAACTAGCACCCTTGGTTGCAAGTTTATTAAAAGTAGGTAATAATGTAATTCTGAAGAGAAAAAACAAGTTCAAATGTTGAAAAAGTCATTCCTGAGAGTTTGGGAAGTGTTTCTATAACAATACTGCTTCAGTTAGAGAAAAAATAATGTTGAGAGTTTTATTGAGCTCTCCATGGGCAGAAACGCGTTTTCTCAATGAAAGAAGCACGATTACAACACATATAAACCATTCCAAACAAATTAGCACCCTTGGTTGCAAGATTATTAAAAGTAGGTAATAATGTAATTCTGTAGAGAAAAAACAAGTTCAAATGTTGAAAAAGTCATTCCTGAGAGTTGGGAAAGTGTTTCTATAACAATACTGTTTCATTTAGCGAAAAACTATTGTTGAGAGTTTTATTGAGCTCTCCATGGGCAGAAATGCGTTTTCTCAATGAAAGAAGCACGATTACAACATATATAAACCATTCCAAACAAATTAGCACCCTTGGTTGCAAGATTATTAAAAGTAGGTAATAATGTAATTCTGTAGAGAAAAAACAAGTTCAAATGTTGAAAAAGTCATTCCTGAGAGTTGGGAAAGTGTTTCTATAACAATACTGTTTCATTTAGCGAAAAACTAATGTTGAGAGTTTCATTGAGCTCTCCATGGGCAGAAACGCGTTTTCTCAACGAAAGAAGCACGATTACAACACATATAAACCATTCCAAACAAATTAGCACCCTTGGTGGCAAGTAAGTAATAATGTATTTCTGTAGAGAAAAAACAAGTTCAAATGTTGAAAATGTCATTCCTGAGAGTTGGGGAAGTGTTTCTATAACAATACTGTTTCATTTAGCGAAAAACTAATGTTGAGAGTATTATTGAGCTCTCCATGGGCAGAAACGCGTTTTCTCAATGAAAGAAGCACGATTACAACACATATAAACCATTCCAAACAAATTAGCACCCTTGGTTGCAAGATTATTAAAAGTAGGTAATAATGTAAGTCTGTAGAGAAAAAACAAGTTCAAATGTTGAAAAAGTCATTCCTGAGAGTTGGGAAAGTGTTTCTATAACAATACTGTTTCATTTAGCGAAAAACTAATGTTGAGAGTTTCATTGAGCTCTCCATGGGCAGAAACGCGTTTTCTCAACGAAAGAAGCACGATTACAACACATATAAACCATTCCAAACAAATTAGCACCCTTGGTGGCAAGTAAGTAATAATGTATTTCTGTAGAGAAAAAACAAGTTCAAATGTTGAAAAAGTCATTCCTGAGAGTTGGGGAAGTGTTTCTATAACAATACTGTTTCATTTAGCGAAAAACTAATGTTGAGAGTATTATTGAGCTCTCCATGGGCAGAAACGCGTTTTCTCAATGAAAGAAGCACGATTACAACACATATAAACCATTCCAAACAAATTAGCACCCTTGGTTGCAAGATTATTAAAAGTAGGTATTAATGTAATTCTGTAGAGAAAAAACAAGTTCAAATGTTGAAAAAGTCATTCCTGAGAGTTGGGAAAGTGTTTCTATAACAATACTGTTTCATTTAGCGAAAAACTATTGTTGAGAGTTTTATTGAGCTCTCCATGGGCAGAAATGCGTTTTCTCAATGAAAGAAGCACGATTACAACATATATAAACCATTCCAAACAAACTAGTCCCCTTGGTTGCAAGTTTATTAAAAGTAGGTAATAATGTAATTCTGTAGAGAAAAAACAAGTTCAAATGTTGAAAAAGTCATTCCTGAGAGTTGGGGAAGTGTTTCTATAACAATACTGTTTCATTTAGCGAAAAACTATTGTTGAGAGTTTTATTGAGCTCTCCATGGGCAGAAACGCGTTTTCTCAATGAAAGAAGCACGATTACAACACATATAAACCATTTTAAGCAAACAAGCACCCTTGGTTGCAAATTTATTAAAAGTAGGAATTAATGTAATTCTTTAGAGAAAAAACAAGTTCAAATGTTGAAAAGGTCATTCCTGAGAGTTGGGGAAGTGTTTCTATAACAATACTGTTTCATTTAGCGAAAAACTAATGTTGAGAGTTTCATTGAGCTCTCCATGGGCAGAAACGCGTTTTCTCAACGAAAGAAGCACGATTACAACACATATAAACCATTCCAAACAAATTAGCACCCTTGGTGGCAAGTAAGTAATAATGTATTTCTGTAGAGAAAAAACAAGTTCAAATGTTGAAAAAGTCATTCCTGAGAGTTGGGGAAGTGTTTCTATAACAATACTGTTTCATTTAGCGAAAAACTAATGTTGAGAGTATTATTGAGCTCTCCATGGGCAGAAACGCGTTTTCTCAATGAAAGAAGCACGATTACAACACATATAAACCATTCCAAACAAATTAGCACCCTTGGTTGCAAGATTATTAAAAGTAGGTAATAATGTAAGTCTGTAGAGAAAAAACAAGTTCAAATGTTGAAAAAGTCATTCCTGAGAGTTGGGAAAGTGTTTCTATAACAATACTGTTTCATTTAGCGAAAAACTAATGTTGAGAGTTTCATTGAGCTCTCCATGGGCAGAAACGCGTTTTCTCAACGAAAGAAGCACGATTACAACACATATAAACCATTCCAAACAAATTAGCACCCTTGGTTGCAAGTTTATTAAAAGTAGGTAATAATGTAATTCTGTAGAGAAAAAACAAGTTCAAATGTTGAAAAAGTCATTCCTGAGAGTTGGGAAAGTGTTTCTATAACAATACTGTTTCATTTAGCGAAAAACTATTGTTGAGAGTTTTATTGAGCTCTCCATGGGCAGAAATGCGTTTTCTCAATGAAAGAAGCACGATTACAACATATATAAACCATTCCAAACAAACTAGTCCCCTTGGTTGCAAGTTTATTAAAAGTAGGTAATAATGTAATTCTGTAGAGAAAAAACAAGTTCAAATGTTGAAAAAGTCATTCCTGAGAGTTGGGGAAGTGTTTCTATAACAATACTGTTTCATTTAGCGAAAAACTATTGTTGAGAGTTTTATTGAGCTCTCCATGGGCAGAAAGGCGTTTTCTCAATGAAAGAAGCACGATTACAACACATATAAACCATTTTAAGCAAACAAGCACCCTTGGTTGCAAATTTATTAAAAGTAGGAATTAATGTAATTCTTTAGAGAAAAAACAAGTTCAAATGTTGAAAAGGTCATTCCTGAGAGTTGGGGAAGTGTTTCTATAACAATACTGTTTCATTTAGCGAAAAACTAATGTTGAGAGTTTCATTGAGCTCTCCATGGGCAGAAACGCGTTTTCTCAATGAAAGAAGCACGATTACAACACATCTAAACCATTCCAAACAAATTAGCACCCTTGGTTGCAAGTTTATTAAAAGTAGGTAACAATGTAATTCTGTAGAGAAAAAACAAGTTCAAATGTTGAAAAAGTCATTCCTGAGAGTTGGGGAAGTGTTTCTATAACAATACTGTTTCATTTAGCGAAAAACTATTGTTGAGAGTTTTATTGAGCTCTCCATGGGCAGAAAAGCGTTTTCTCAATGAAAGAAGCAGGATTACAACACATATAAACCATTTTAAGCAAACAAGCACCCTTGGTTGCAAATTTATTAAAAGTAGGTATTAATGGAATTCTTTAGAGAAAAAACAAGTTCAAATGTTGAAAAGGTCATTCCTGAGAGTTGGGGAAGTGTTTCTATAACAATACTGTTTCATTTAGCGAAAAACTAATGTTGAGAGTATTATTGAGCTCTCCATGGGCAGAAACGCGTTTTCTCAATGAAAGAAGCACGATTACAACACATATAAACCATTCCAAACAAATTAGCACCCTTGGTTGCAAGTTTATTAAAAGTAGGTAATAATGTAATTCTGTAGAGAAAAAACAAGTTCAAATGTTGAAAAAGTCATTCCTGAGAGTTGGGGAAGTGTTTCTATAATACCACTGCTTCATTTAGAGAAAAACTAATGTTGAGAGTTTTATTGAGCTCTCCATGGGCAGAAAGGCGTTTTCTCAATGAAAGAAGCACGATTACAACACATATAAATCATTCCAAACAAACTAGCACCATTGGTTGCAAGTTTATTAAAAGTAGGTAATAATGTAATTCTGTAGAGAAAAAACAAGTTCAAATGTTGAAAAAGTCATTCCTGAGAGTTGGGGAAGTGTTTCTATAACAATACTGTTTCATTTAGCGAAAAACTAATGTTGAGAGTATTATTGAGCTCTCCATGGGCAGAAACGCGTTTTCTCAATGAAAGAAGCACGATTACAACACATATAAACCATTCCAAACAAATTAGCACCCTTGGTTGCAAGTAAGTAATAATGTAATTCTGTAGAGAAAAAACAAGTTCAAATGTTGAAAAAGTCATTCCTGAGAGTTGGGGAAGTGTTTCTATAACAATACTGTTTAATTTAGCGAAAAACTATTGTTGAGAGTTTTATTGGTCTCTCCATGGGCAGAAAGGCGTTTTCTCAATGAAAGAAGCACGATTACAACACATATAAACCATTCCAAACAAATTAGCACCCTTGGTTGCAAGATTATTAAAAGTAGGTAATAATGTAATTCTGTAGAGAAAAAACAAGTACAAATGTTAAAAAAGTCATTCCTGAGAGTTGGGGAAGTGTTTCTATAACAATACTGTTTTATTTAGCGAAAAACTAATGTTGAGAGTTTTATTGAGCTCTCCATGGGCAGAAACGCGTTTTCTCAATGAAAGAAGCACGATTACAACACATTTAAACCATTCCAAACAAATTAGCACCCTTGGTTGCAAGTTTATTAAAAGTAGGTAATAATGTAATTCTGAAGAGAAAAAACAAATGTTGAAAAAATGAAATGTTGAAAAGGTCATTCCTGAGAGTTGGGGAAGTGTTTCTATAACAATACTGTTTCATTTAGCGAAAAACTATTGTTGAGAGTTTCATTGAGCTCTCCATGGGCAGAAAGGCGTTTTCTCAATGAAAGAAGCACGATTACAACACATATAAACCATTCCAAACAAATTAGCACCCTTGGTTGCAAGATTATTAAAAGTAGGTAATAATGTAATTCTGTAGAGAAAAAACAAGTTCACATGTTGAAAAGGTCATTCCTGAGAGTTGGGGAAGTGTTTCTATAACAATACTGTTTCATTTAGTGAAAAACTATTGTTGAGAGTTTTATTGAGCTCTCCATGGGCAGAAACGCATTTTCTCAATCAAAGAAGCACGATTACAACACAACTAAACCATTCCAAACAAATTAGCACCCTTGGTTGCAAGTTTATTAAAAGTAGGTAATAATGTAATTCTGAAGAGAAAAAACAAATGTTGAAAAAATGAAATGTTGAAAAAGTCATTCCTGAGAGTTGAGGAAGTGTTTCTATGACAATACTGCTTCAGTTAGAGAAAAACTAATGTTGAGAGTTTCATTGAGCTCTCCATGGGCAGACACGCGTTTTCTCAATGAAAGAAGCACGATTACAACACATATAAACCATTTTAAGCAAACAAGCACCCTTGGTTGCAAATTTATTAAAAGTAGGTAATAATGTAATTCTGTAGAGAAAAAACAAGTTCACATGTTGAAAAAGTCATTCCTGAGAGTTGGGGAAGTGTTTCTAAAACAATACTGCTTCATTTAGAGAAAAAATAATGTTGAGAGTTTCATTGAGCTCTCCATGGGCAGACACGCGTTTTCTCAATGAAAGAAGCACGATTACAAAACATATAGACGATTCCAAACAAACTAGCACCCTTGGTTGCAAGTTTATTAAAAGTAGGTAATAATGTAATTCTGTAGAGAAAAAACAAGTTCACATGTTGAAAAAGTCATTCCTGAGAGTTGGGGAAGTGTTTCTAAAACAATACTGCTTCATTTAGAGAAAAAATAATGTTGAGAGTTTCATTGAGCTCTTCATGGGCAGACACGGGTTTTCTCAATGAAAGAAGCACGATTACAAAACATACAGACGATTCCAAACAAACTAGCACCCTTGGTTGCAAGTTTATTAAAAGTAGGTAATAATGTAATTCTGTAGAAAAAAAACAAGTTCAAATGTTGAAAAAGTCATTCCTGAGAGTTGGAGAAGTGTTTCTATAACAATACTGTTTAATTTAGCGAAAAACTATTGTTGAGAGTTTTATTGATCTCTCCATGGGCAGAAACGCGTTTTCTCAATGAAAGAAGCACGATTACAACACATATAAACCATTTTAAGCAAACAAGCACCCTTGGTTGCAAGTTTATTAAAAGTAGGTAATAATGTAATTCTGTAGAGAAAAAACAAGTTCACATGTTGAAAAAGTCATTCCTGAGAGTTGGGGAAGTGTTTCTAAAACAATACTGCTTCATTTAGAGAAAAAATAATGTTGAGAGTTTCATTGAGCTCTCCATGGGCAGAAAGGCGTTTTCTCAATGAAAGAAGCACGATTACAACACATATAAACCATTCCAAACAAACTAGCACCCTTGGTTGCAAGTTTATTAAAAGTAGGTAATAATGTAATTCTGTAGAGAAAAAACAAGTTCAAATGTTAAAAAAGTCATTCCTGAGAGTTGGGGAAGTGTTTCTATAACAATACTGTTTTATTTAGCGAAAAACTATTGTTGAGAGTTTTATTGAGCTCTCCATGGGCAGAAACGCGTTTTCTCAATGAAAGAAGCACGATTACAACACATTTAAACCATTTTAAGCAAACAAGCACCCTTGGTTGCAAGTTTATTAAAAGTAGGTAATAATGTAATTCTGAAGAGAAAAAACAAATGTTGAAAAAATGAAATGTTGAAAACGTCATTGCTCAGAGTTGAGGAAGTGTTTCTATAACAATACTGCTTCAGTTAGAGAAAAACTAATGTTGAGAGTTTTATTGAGCTCTCCATGGGCAGAAACACGATTTCTCAATGAAAGAAGCACGATTACAACACATATAAACCATTCCAAAGAAATTAGCACCCTTGGATGCAAGTTTATTAAAAGTAGGTATTAATGTAATTCTGTAGAGAAAAAACAAATTCACATGTTGAAAAAGTCATTCCTGAGAGTTTGGGAAGTGTTTCTAAAACAATACTTCTTCAGTTAGAGAAAAACTAATGTTGAGAGTTTCATTGAGCTCTCCATGGGCAGAAACGCGTTTTCTCAATGAAAGAAGCATGATTACAACACATATAAACCATTCCAAAGAAATTAGCACCCTTCGATGCAAGTTTATTAAAAGTAGGTATTAATGTAATTCTGTAGAGAAAAAACAAGTTCACATGTTGAAAAAGTCATTCCTGAGAGTTTGGGAAGTGTTTCTAAAACAATACTGCTTCAGTTAGAGAAAAACTAATGTTGAGAGTTTCATTGAGCTCTCCATGGGCAGAAACGCGATTTATCAATGAAAGAAGCACGATTACAACACATCTAAACCATTCCAAACAAATTAGCACCCTTGGTTGCAAGTTTATTAAAAGTAGGTAATAATGTATTTCTGTAGAGAAAAAACAAGTTCACATGTTGAAAAAGTCATTCCTGAGAGTTGGGGAAGTGTTTCTAAAACAATACTGCTTCATTTAGAGAAAAAATAATGTTGAGAGTTTCATTGAGCTCTCTATGGGCAGACACGCGTTTTCTCAATGAAAGAAGCACGATTACAACACATCTAAACCATTCCAAACAAATTAGCACCCTTGGTTGCAAGTTTATTAAAAGTAGGTAATAATGTAATTCTGAAGAGAAAAAATAAATGTTGAAAAAATGAAATGTTGAAAAAGTCATTCCTCAGAGTTGGGGAAGTGTTTCTATAACAATACTGCTTCAGTTAGAGAAAAACTAATGTTGAGAGTTTCATTGAGCTCTCCATGGGCAGACAAGCGTTTTCTCATTGAAAGAAGCACGATTACAACACATATAAACCATTTTAAGCAAACAAGCACCCTTGGTTGCAAATTTATTAAAAG
Source organism: Salminus brasiliensis (assembly GCF_030463535.1). Taxonomy (NCBI): domain Eukaryota; kingdom Metazoa; phylum Chordata; class Actinopteri; order Characiformes; family Bryconidae; genus Salminus; species Salminus brasiliensis. The sequence goes on along the minus strand of NC_132878.1, from coordinate 46,537,467 downwards.
TAGGTAATAATGTAATTCTGTAGAGAAAAAACAAGTTCACATGTTGAAAAAGTCATTCCTGAGAGTTGGGGAAGTGTTTCTAAAACAATACTGCTTCATTTAGAGAAAAAATAATGTTGAGAGTTTCATTGAGCTCTCCATGGGCAGACACGCGTTTTCTCAATGAAAGAAGCACGATTACAAAACATATAGACGATTCCAAACAAACTAGCACCCTTGGTTGCAAGTTTATTAAAAGTAGGTAATAATGTAATTCTGTAGAAAAAAAACAAGTTCAAATGTTGAAAAAGTCATTCCTGAGAGTTGGGGAAGTGTTTCTATAACAATACTGTTTAATTTAGCGAAAAACTATTGTTGAGAGTTTTATTGATCTCTCCATGGGCAGAAACGCGTTTTCTCAATGAAAGAAGCACGATTACAACACATATAAACCATTTTAAGCAAACAAGCACCCTTGGTTGCAAGTTTATTAAAAGTAGGTAATAATGTAATTCTGTAGAGAAAAAACAAGTTCACATGTTGAAAAAGTCATTCCTGAGAGTTGGGGAAGTGTTTCTAAAACAATACTGCTTCATTTAGAGAAAAAATAATGTTGAGAGTTTCATTGAGCTCTCCATGGGCAGAAAGGCGTTTTCTCAATGAAAGAAGCACGATTACAACACATATAAACCATTCCAAACAAACTAGCACCCTTGGTTGCAAGTTTATTAAAAGTAGGTAATAATGTAATTCTGTAGAGGAAAAACAAGTTCAAATGTTAAAAAAGTCATTCCTGAGAGTTGGGGAAGTGTTTCTATAACAATACTGTTTTATTTAGCGAAAAACTATTGTTGAGAGTTTTATTGAGCTCTCCATGGGCAGAAACGCGTTTTCTCAATGAAAGAAGCACGATTACAACACATTTAAACCATTTTAAGCAAACAAGCACCCTTGGTTGCAAGTTTATTAAAAGTAGGTAATAATGTAATTCTGAAGAGAAAAAACAAATGTTGAAAAAATGAAATGTTGAAAACGTCATTGCTCAGAGTTGAGGAAGTGTTTCTATAACAATACTGCTTCAGTTAGAGAAAAACTAATGTTGAGAGTTTTATTGAGCTCTCCATGGGCAGAAACGCGATTTCTCAATGAAAGAAGCACGATTACAACACATATAAACCATTCCAAAGAAATTAGCACCCTTGGATGCAAGTTTATTAAAAGTAGGTATTAATGTAATTCTGTAGAGAAAAAACAAGTTCACATGTTGAAAAAGTCATTCCTGAGAGTTTGGGAAGTGTTTCTAAAACAATACTTCTTCAGTTAGAGAAAAACTAATGTTGAGAGTTTCATTGAGCTCTCCATGGGCAGAAACGCGTTTTCTCAATGAAAGAAGCATGATTACAACACATATAAACCATTCCAAAGAAATTAGCACCCTTCGATGCAAGTTTATTAAAAGTAGGTATTAATGTAATTCTGTAGAGAAAAAACAAGTTCACATGTTGAAAAAGTCATTCCTGAGAGTTTGGGAAGTGTTTCTAAAACAATACTGCTTCAGTTAGAGAAAAACTAATGTTGAGAGTTTCATTGAGCTCTCCATGGGCAGAAACGCGATTTATCAATGAAAGAAGCACGATTACAACACATCTAAACCATTCCAAACAAATTAGCACCCTTGGTTGCAAGTTTATTAAAAGTAGGTAATAATGTAATTCTGAAGAGAAAAAATAAATGTTGAAAAAATGAAATGTTGAAAAAGTCATTCCTCAGAGTTGGGGAAGTGTTTCTATAACAATACTGCTTCAGTTAGAGAAAAACTAATGTTGAGAGTTTCATTGAGCTCTCCATGGGCAGAAACGTGTTTTCTCAATGAAAGAAGCACGATTACAACACATCTAAACCATTCCAAACAAATTAGCACCCTTGGTTGCAAGTTTATTAAAAGTAGGTATTAATGTAATTCTGTAGAGAAAAAACAAGTTCACATGTTGAAAAAGTCATTCCTGAGAGTTTGGGAAGTGTTTCTAAAACAATACTGCTTCATTTAGAGAAAAAATAATGTTGAGAGTTTCATTTAGCTCTCCATGGGCAGACACGCGTTTTCTCAAGGAAAGAAGCACGATTACAACACATATAAACCATTCCAAACAAACTAGCAGCCTTGGTTGGAAGTAGGTAATAATGTAATTCTGTAGAGAAAAAACAAATTCACATTTTGTAAAAGTCATTCCTGAGAGTTGGGGAAGTGTTTCTAAAACAATACTGTTTTATTTAGCGAAAAACTAATGTTGAGAGTTTTATTGAGCTCTCCATGGGCAGAAACGCGTTTTCTCAATGAAAGAAGCACGATTACAACACATATAAACCATTCCAAACAAATTAGCACCCTTGGTTGCAAGTTTATTAAAAGTAGGTAAGATAGTTATTCTGTAGTGAAAATACAAGTTAAAATGTAAACAAAACCATTTCTGAGACTAGGTGAAGTGTTCTTATCACAATAATGCTAAACGCAGTTTAAAAGCAAAGTAGAGTATTTTATTGACTTCTCCATGGCCAGAAGCACCTTTTCTCAGTGAAAGAAGCACTGTTACAACATTTTGAAACAAATTAACCCAAATAAGCACCATTACATTATATTTAAAAAACAAAAAAGATATTATAGCTAATTTGTAGTGAAAAAATAAGTTGAAATGTAAAAAAGTCATTTCAAAGAGAAGGTGAAGTGTTCTTATCACAAGATTCCTTCATACAGTTTAAGACTAATGCAGACCCTTTTATTAGCTTGTACCTGAGCTGAAATACGTTTTTTTCTGCGAAAGAAGCATTATTACAGCATATCTAAACCAGTCTACCCAAATGAGCACCCTTGGTTACAGTCTTAACAAAATTGTGTAAAATAGTTATTTTGAAGTGAAAAAACAATTCAAAATATAAAAAAGGTCGTTTCTGAGACTAGTTAAAGTCTTTTTAGCACATTATCGCTTCACGAAGTTCAAAACTAAAGTAGAGTGGTTTGTTATCTTCTCCATGGGCTATAATGCGTTTTCTCAGTGAAAGAAGCACGATTAGAACATGTCTAAACCATTCTATTCAAATAAGCACGCTTGGTTACAGTTTAATCAAAAGTAGGTAAGATAGTTATTCTGTAGTGAAAATACAAGTTAAAATGTAAACAAAACCATTTCTGAGACTAGGTGAAGTGTTCTTATCACAATAATGCTAAATGCAGTTTAAAACCAAAGTAGAGTATTTTATTGACTTCTCCATGGCCAGAAGCACCTTTTCTCAGTGAAAGAAGCACTGTTACAACATTTTGAAACAAATTAACCCAAATAAGCACCATTACATTATATTTAAAAAAAAATTGATATTATAGCTAATTTGTAGTGAAAAACTAAGTTGAAATGTAAAAAAGTCATTTCTGAGATGAGGTGAAGTGTTATTATCACAAGATTCCTTCCTACAGTTTAAGACTAATGCAGACCCTTTTATTAGCTTGTACCTGAGCTGAAACATGTTTTTTTCTTTGAAAGAAGCATTATTACAGCATATCTAAACCAGTCTACCCAAATGAGCACCCTTGGTTACAGTCTTAACAAAATTGTGTAAAATAGTTATTTTGAAGTGAAAAAACAAGTCAAAATATAAAAAAGGTCGTTTCTGAGACTAGTTAAAGTCTTTTTAGCACATTATCGCTTCACACAGTTCAAAACTAAAGTAGAGTGGTTTGTTATTTTCTCCATGGGCTAAAACGCGTTTTCTCAGAGAAAGAAGCAGGATTAGAACATGTCTAAACCATTCTATTCAAATAAGCACGCTTGGTTACAGTTTATTCAAACGTAGGTGAGATAGTTATTCTGTACTGAAAAAATAAGTTAAAATGTAAACAAAACCATCTCTGAGACTAGTTGAAGTGTTCTTATCATAATAATGCTAAACGCAGTTTAAAACCAAAGTAGAGTATTTTATTGACTTCTCCATGGCCAGAAGCACCTTTTCTCAGTGAAAGAAGCACTGTTACAACATTTTGAAACAAATTAACCCAAATAAGCACCATTGCATTATATTAAAAAAAAAAATTATATTATAGCTAATTTGTAGTGAAAAAATAAGTTGAAATGTAAAAAGTCATTTCTAAGACTAGTTAAAGTCTTTTTAGCACATTATCGCTTCACGCAGTTCAAAACTAAAGTAGAGTGGTTTGTTATCTTCTCCATGGGCTAAAACGCATTTTCTCAGTGAAAGAAGCACGATTAAAACATGTCTAAACCATTCTATTCAAATAAGCACGCTTGGTTACAGTTTTTTCAAAAGTAGGTGAGATAGTTATTCTGTAGTGAAAAAACAAGTTAAAATGTAAACAAAACCATCTCTGAGACTAGTTGAAGTGTTCTTATCACAATAATGCTAAACGCAGTTTAAAACCAAAGTAGAGTATTTTATTGACTTCTCCATGGCCAGAAGCACCTTTTCTCAGTGAAAGAAGCACTGTTACAACATTTTCAAACAAATAAACCCAAATAAGCACCATTGCATTATATTTAAAAAAAAAAATTATATTATAGCTAATTTGTAGTGAAAAAATAAGTTGAAATGTAAAAAGTCATTTCTAAGACTAGTTAAAGTCTTTTTAGCACATTATCGCTTCACGCAGTTCAAAACTAAAGTAGAGTGGTTTGTTATCTTCTCCATGGGCTAAAACGCATTTCCTCAGTGAAAGAAGCACGATTAGAACATGTCTAAACCATTCTATTCAAATAAGCACGCTTGGTTACAGTTTTTTCAAAAGTAGGTGAGAAAGTTATTCTGTAGTGAAAAAACAAGTTAAAATGTAAACAAAACCATCTCTGAGACTAGTTGAAGTGTTCTTATCACAATAATGCTAAACGCAGTTTAAAAGCAAAGTAGAGTATTTTATTGACTTCTCCATGGCCAGAAGCACCTTTTCTCAGTGAAAGAAGCACTGTTACAACATTTTGAAACAAATTAACTCAAATAAGCACCATTGCATTATATTTAAAAAAAAAATTGATATTATAGCTAATTTGTAGTGAAAAAATAAGTTGAAATGTAAAAAAGTCATTTCTGAGAGAAGGTGAAGTGTTCTTATCACAAGATTCCTTCATACAGTTTAAGACTAATGCAGACCCTTTTATTAGCTTGTACCTGAGCTGAAACGCGTTTTTTTCTGCGAAAGAAGCATTATTACAGCATATCTAAACCAGTCTACCCAAATGAGCACCCTTGGTTACAGTCTTAACAAAATTGTGTAAAATAGTTATTTTGAAGTGAAAAAATAAGTTGAAATGTAAAAAGTCATTTCTAAGACTAGTTAAAGTCTTTTTAGCACATTATCGCTTCACGCAGTTCAAAACTAAAGTAGAGTGGTTTGTTATCTTCTCCATGGGCTAAAACGCGTTTTCTCAGTGAAAGAAGCACGATTAGAACATGTCTAAACCATTCTATTCAAATAAGCACGCTTGGTTACAGTTTTTTCAAAAGTAGGTGAGAAAGTTATTCTGTAGTGAAAAAACAAGTTAAAATGTAAACAAAACCATCTCTAAGACTAGTTGAAGTGTTCTTATCACAATAATGCTAAACGCAGTTTAAAACCAAAGTAGAGTATTTTATTGACTTCTCCATGGCCAGAAGCACCTTTTCTCAGTGAAAGAAGCACTGTTACAACATTTTGAAACAAATTAACCCAAATAAGCACCATTACATTATATTTAAAAAAAAATTGATATTATAGCTAATTTGTAGTGAAAAACTAAGTTGAAATGTAAAAAAGTCATTTCTGAGATGAGGTGAAGTGTTATTATCACAAGATTCCTTCCTACAGTTTAAGACTAATGCAGACCCTTTTATTAGCTTGTACCTGAGCTGAAACATGTTTTTTTCTTTGAAAGAAGCATTATTACAGCATATCTAAACCAGTCTACCCAAATGAGCACCCTTGGTTACAGTCTTAACAAAATTGTGTAAAATAGTTATTTTGAAGTGAAAAAACAAGTCAAAATATAAAAAAGGTCGTTTCTGAGACTAGTTAAAGTCTTTTTAGCACATTATCGCTTCACACAGTTCAAAACTAAAGTAGAGTGGTTTGTTATTTTCTCCATGGGCTAAAACGCGTTTTCTCAGAGAAAGAAGCAGGATTAGAACATGTCTAAACCATTCTATTCAAATAAGCACGCTTGGTTACAGTTTATTCAAACGTAGGTGAGATAGTTATTCTGTACTGAAAAAATAAGTTAAAATGTAAACAAAACCATCTCTGAGACTAGTTGAAGTGTTCTTATCATAATAATGCTAAACGCAGTTTAAAACCAAAGTAGAGTATTTTATTGACTTCTCCATGGCCAGAAGCACCTTTTCTCAGTGAAAGAAGCACTGTTACAACATTTTGAAACAAATTAACCCAAATAAGCACCATTGCATTATATTAAAAAAAAAAATTATATTATAGCTAATTTGTAGTGAAAAAATAAGTTGAAATGTAAAAAGTCATTTCTAAGACTAGTTAAAGTCTTTTTAGCACATTATCGCTTCACGCAGTTCAAAACTAAAGTAGAGTGGTTTGTTATCTTCTCCATGGGCTAAAACGCATTTTCTCAGTGAAAGAAGCACGATTAAAACATGTCTAAACCATTCTATTCAAATAAGCACGCTTGGTTACAGTTTTTTCAAAAGTAGGTGAGATAGTTATTCTGTAGTGAAAAAACAAGTTAAATTGTAAACAAAACCATCTCTGAGACTAGTTGAAGTGTTCTTATCACAATAATGCTAAACGCAGTTTAAAACCAAAGTAGAGTATTTTATTGACTTCTCCATGGCCAGAAGCACCTTTTCTCAGTGAAAGAAGCACTGTTACAACATTTTCAAACAAATAAACCCAAATAAGCACCATTGCATTATATTTAAAAAAAAAATTATATTATAGCTAATTTGTAGTGAAAAAATAAGTTGAAATGTAAAAAGTCATTTCTAAGACTAGTTAAAGTCTTTTTAGCACATTATCGCTTCACGCAGTTCAAAACTAAAGTAGAGTGGTTTGTTATCTTCTCCATGGGCTAAAACGCATTTCCTCAGTGAAAGAAGCACGATTAGAACATGTCTAAACCATTCTATTCAAATAAGCACGCTTGGTTACAGTTTTTTCAAAAGTAGGTGAGAAAGTTATTCTGTAGTGAAAAAACAAGTTAAAATGTAAACAAAACCATCTCTGAGACTAGTTGAAGTGTTCTATCACAATAATGCTAAACGCAGTTTAAAAGCAAAGTAGAGTATTTTATTGACTTCTCCATGGCCAGAAGCACCTTTTCTCAGTGAAAGAAGCACTGTTACAACATTTTAAAACAAATTAACTCAAATAAGCACCATTGCATTATATTTAAAAAAAAAATTGATATTATAGCTAATTTGTAGTGAAAAAATAAGTTGAAATGTAAAAAAGTCATTTCTGAGAGAAGGTGAAGTGTTCTTATCACAAGATTCCTTCATACAGTTTAAGACTAATGCAGACCCTTTTATTAGCTTGTACCTGAGCTGAAACGCGTTTTTTTCTGCGAAAGAAGCATTATTACAGCATATCTAAACCAGTCTACCCAAATGAGCACCCTTGGTTACAGTCTTAACAAAATTGTGTAAAATAGTTATTTTGAAGTGAAAAAACAATTCAAAATATAAAAAAGGTCGTTTCTGAGACTAGTTAAAGTCTTTTTAGCACATTATCGCTTCACGAAGTTCAAAACTAAAGTAGAGTGGTTTGTTATCTTCTCCATGGGCTATAATGCGTTTTCTCAGTGAAAGAAGCACGATTAGAACATGTCTAAACCATTCTATTCAAATAAGCACGCTTGGTTACAGTTTAATCAAAAGTAGGTAAGATAGTTATTCTGTAGTGAAAATACAAGTTAAAATGTAAACAAAACCATTTCTGAGACTAGGTGAAGTGTTCTTATCACAATAATGCTAAATGCAGTTTAAAACCAAAGTAGAGTATTTTATTGACTTCTCCATGGCCAGAAGCACCTTTTCTCAGTGAAAGAAGCACTGTTACAACATTTTGAAACAAATTAACCCAAATAAGCACCATTACATTATATTTAAAAAAAAATTGATATTATAGCTAATTTGTAGTGAAAAACTAAGTTGAAATGTAAAAAAGTCATTTCTGAGATGAGGTGAAGTGTTATTATCACAAGATTCCTTCCTACAGTTTAAGACTAATGCAGACCCTTTTATTAGCTTGTACCTGAGCTGAAACATGTTTTTTTCTTTGAAAGAAGCATTATTACAGCATATCTAAACCAGTCTACCCAAATGAGCACCCTTGGTTACAGTCTTAACAAAATTGTGTAAAATAGTTATTTTGAAGTGAAAAAACAAGTCAAAATATAAAAAAGGTCGTTTCTGAGACTAGTTAAAGTCTTTTTAGCACATTATCGCTTCACACAGTTCAAAACTAAAGTAGAGTGGTTTGTTATTTTCTCCATGGGCTAAAACGCGTTTTCTCAGAGAAAGAAGCAGGATTAGAACATGTCTAAACCATTCTATTCAAATAAGCACGCTTGGTTACAGTTTATTCAAACGTAGGTGAGATAGTTATTCTGTACTGAAAAAATAAGTTAAAATGTAAACAAAACCATCTCTGAGACTAGTTGAAGTGTTCTTATCATAATAATGCTAAACGCAGTTTAAAACCAAAGTAGAGTATTTTATTGACTTCTCCATGGCCAGAAGCACCTTTTCTCAGTGAAAGAAGCACTGTTACAACATTTTGAAACAAATTAACCCAAATAAGCACCATTGCATTATATTAAAAAAAAAAATTATATTATAGCTAATTTGTAGTGAAAAAATAAGTTGAAATGTAAAAAGTCATTTCTAAGACTAGTTAAAGTCTTTTTAGCACATTATCGCTTCACGCAGTTCAAAACTAAAGTAGAGTGGTTTGTTATCTTCTCCATGGGCTAAAACGCATTTTCTCAGTGAAAGAAGCACGATTAAAACATGTCTAAACCATTCTATTCAAATAAGCACGCTTGGTTACAGTTTTTTCAAAAGTAGGTGAGATAGTTATTCTGTAGTGAAAAAACAAGTTAAAATGTAAACAAAACCATCTCTGAGACTAGTTGAAGTGTTCTTATCACAATAATGCTAAACGCAGTTTAAAACCAAAGTAGAGTATTTTATTGACTTCTCCATGGCCAGAAGCACCTTTTCTCAGTGAAAGAAGCACTGTTACAACATTTTCAAACAAATAAACCCAAATAAGCACCATTGCATTATATTTAAAAAAAAAAATTATATTATAGCTAATTTGTAGTGAAAAAATAAGTTGAAATGTAAAAAGTCATTTCTAAGACTAGTTAAAGTCTTTTTAGCACATTATCGCTTCACGCAGTTCAAAACTAAAGTAGAGTGGTTTGTTATCTTCTCCATGGGCTAAAACGCATTTCCTCAGTGAAAGAAGCACGATTAGAACATGTCTAAACCATTCTATTCAAATAAGCACGCTTGGTTACAGTTTTTTCAAAAGTAGGTGAGAAAGTTATTCTGTAGTGAAAAAACAAGTTAAAATGTAAACAAAACCATCTCTGAGACTAGTTGAAGTGTTCTTATCACAATAATGCTAAACGCAGTTTAAAAGCAAAGTAGAGTATTTTATTGACTTCTCCATGGCCAGAAGCACCTTTTCTCAGTGAAAGAAGCACTGTTACAACATTTTGAAACAAATTAACTCAAATAAGCACCATTGCATTATATTTAAAAAAAAAATTGATATTATAGCTAATTTGTAGTGAAAAAATAAGTTGAAATGTAAAAAAGTCATTTCTGAGAGAAGGTGAAGTGTTCTTATCACAAGATTCCTTCATACAGTTTAAGACTAATGCAGACCCTTTTATTAGCTTGTACCTGAGCTGAAACGCGTTTTTTTCTGCGAAAGAAGCATTATTACAGCATATCTAAACCAGTCTACCCAAATGAGCACCCTTGGTTACAGTCTTAACAAAATTGTGTAAAATAGTTATTTTGAAGTGAAAAAATAAGTTGAAATGTAAAAAGTCATTTCTAAGACTAGTTAAAGTCTTTTTAGCACATTATCGCTTCACGCAGTTCAAAACTAAAGTAGAGTGGTTTGTTATCTTCTCCATGGGCTAAAACGCGTTTTCTCAGTGAAAGAAGCACGATTAGAACATGTCTAAACCATTCTATTCAAATAAGCACGCTTGGTTACAGTTTTTTCAAAAGTAGGTGAGAAAGTTATTCTGTAGTGAAAAAACAAGTTAAAATGTAAACAAAACCATCTCTAAGACTAGTTGAAGTGTTCTTATCACAATAATGCTAAACGCAGTTTAAAACCAAAGTAGAGTATTTTATTGACTTCTCCATGGCCAGAAGCACCTTTTCTCAGTGAAAGAAGCACTGTTACAACATTTTGAAACAAATTAACCCAAATAAGCACCATTACATTATATTTAAAAAAAAATTGATATTATAGCTAATTTGTAGTGAAAAACTAAGTTGAAATGTAAAAAAGTCATTTCTGAGATGAGGTGAAGTGTTATTATCACAAGATTCCTTCCTACAGTTTAAGACTAATGCAGACCCTTTTATTAGCTTGTACCTGAGCTGAAACATGTTTTTTTCTTTGAAAGAAGCATTATTACAGCATATCTAAACCAGTCTACCCAAATGAGCACCCTTGGTTACAGTCTTAACAAAATTGTGTAAAATAGTTATTTTGAAGTGAAAAAACAAGTCAAAATATAAAAAAGGTCGTTTCTGAGACTAGTTAAAGTCTTTTTAGCACATTATCGCTTCACACAGTTCAAAACTAAAGTAGAGTGGTTTGTTATTTTCTCCATGGGCTAAAACGCGTTTTCTCAGAGAAAGAAGCAGGATTAGAACATGTCTAAACCATTCTATTCAAATAAGCACGCTTGGTTACAGTTTATTCAAACGTAGGTGAGATAGTTATTCTGTACTGAAAAAATAAGTTAAAATGTAAACAAAACCATCTCTGAGACTAGTTGAAGTGTTCTTATCATAATAATGCTAAACGCAGTTTAAAACCAAAGTAGAGTATTTTATTGACTTCTCCATGGCCAGAAGCACCTTTTCTCAGTGAAAGAAGCACTGTTACAACATTTTGAAACAAATTAACCCAAATAAGCACCATTGCATTATATTAAAAAAAAAAATTATATTATAGCTAATTTGTAGTGAAAAAATAAGTTGAAATGTAAAAAGTCATTTCTAAGACTAGTTAAAGTCTTTTTAGCACATTATCGCTTCACGCAGTTCAAAACTAAAGTAGAGTGGTTTGTTATCTTCTCCATGGGCTAAAACGCATTTTCTCAGTGAAAGAAGCACGATTAAAACATGTCTAAACCATTCTATTCAAATAAGCACGCTTGGTTACAGTTTTTTCAAAAGTAGGTGAGATAGTTATTCTGTAGTGAAAAAACAAGTTAAATTGTAAACAAAACCATCTCTGAGACTAGTTGAAGTGTTCTTATCACAATAATGCTAAACGCAGTTTAAAACCAAAGTAGAGTATTTTATTGACTTCTCCATGGCCAGAAGCACCTTTTCTCAGTGAAAGAAGCACTGTTACAACATTTTCAAACAAATAAACCCAAATAAGCACCATTGCATTATATTTAAAAAAAAAATTATATTATAGCTAATTTGTAGTGAAAAAATAAGTTGAAATGTAAAAAGTCATTTCTAAGACTAGTTAAAGTCTTTTTAGCACATTATCGCTTCACGCAGTTCAAAACTAAAGTAGAGTGGTTTGTTATCTTCTCCATGGGCTAAAACGCATTTCCTCAGTGAAAGAAGCACGATTAGAACATGTCTAAACCATTCTATTCAAATAAGCACGCTTGGTTACAGTTTTTTCAAAAGTAGGTGAGAAAGTTATTCTGTAGTGAAAAAACAAGTTAAAATGTAAACAAAACCATCTCTGAGACTAGTTGAAGTGTTCTATCACAATAATGCTAAACGCAGTTTAAAAGCAAAGTAGAGTATTTTATTGACTTCTCCATGGCCAGAAGCACCTTTTCTCAGTGAAAGAAGCACTGTTACAACATTTTAAAACAAATTAACTCAAATAAGCACCATTGCATTATATTTAAAAAAAAAATTGATATTATAGCTAATTTGTAGTGAAAAAATAAGTTGAAATGTAAAAAAGTCATTTCTGAGAGAAGGTGAAGTGTTCTTATCACAAGATTCCTTCATACAGTTTAAGACTAATGCAGACCCTTTTATTAGCTTGTACCTGAGCTGAAACGCGTTTTTTTCTGCGAAAGAAGCATTATTACAGCATATCTAAACCAGTCTACCCAAATGAGCACCCTTGGTTACAGTCTTAACAAAATTGTGTAAAATAGTTATTTTGAAGTGAAAAAACAATTCAAAATATAAAAAAGGTCGTTTCTGAGACTAGTTAAAGTCTTTTTAGCACATTATCGCTTCACGAAGTTCAAAACTAAAGTAGAGTGGTTTGTTATCTTCTCCATGGGCTATAATGCGTTTTCTCAGTGAAAGAAGCACGATTAGAACATGTCTAAACCATTCTATTCAAATAAGCACGCTTGGTTACAGTTTAATCAAAAGTAGGTAAGATAGTTATTCTGTAGTGAAAATACAAGTTAAAATGTAAACAAAACCATTTCTGAGACTAGGTGAAGTGTTCTTATCACAATAATGCTAAATGCAGTTTAAAACCAAAGTAGAGTATTTTATTGACTTCTCCATGGCCAGAAGCACCTTTTCTCAGTGAAAGAAGCACTGTTACAACATTTTGAAACAAATTAACCCAAATAAGCACCATTACATTATATTTAAAAAAAAATTGATATTATAGCTAATTTGTAGTGAAAAACTAAGTTGAAATGTAAAAAAGTCATTTCTGAGATGAGGTGAAGTGTTATTATCACAAGATTCCTTCCTACAGTTTAAGACTAATGCAGACCCTTTTATTAGCTTGTACCTGAGCTGAAACATGTTTTTTTCTTTGAAAGAAGCATTATTACAGCATATCTAAACCAGTCTACCCAAATGAGCACCCTTGGTTACAGTCTTAACAAAATTGTGTAAAATAGTTATTTTGAAGTGAAAAAACAAGTCAAAATATAAAAAAGGTCGTTTCTGAGACTAGTTAAAGTCTTTTTAGCACATTATCGCTTCACACAGTTCAAAACTAAAGTAGAGTGGTTTGTTATTTTCTCCATGGGCTAAAACGCGTTTTCTCAGAGAAAGAAGCAGGATTAGAACATGTCTAAACCATTCTATTCAAATAAGCACGCTTGGTTACAGTTTATTCAAACGTAGGTGAGATAGTTATTCTGTACTGAAAAAATAAGTTAAAATGTAAACAAAACCATCTCTGAGACTAGTTGAAGTGTTCTTATCATAATAATGCTAAACGCAGTTTAAAACCAAAGTAGAGTATTTTATTGACTTCTCCATGGCCAGAAGCACCTTTTCTCAGTGAAAGAAGCACTGTTACAACATTTTGAAACAAATTAACCCAAATAAGCACCATTGCATTATATTAAAAAAAAAAATTATATTATAGCTAATTTGTAGTGAAAAAATAAGTTGAAATGTAAAAAGTCATTTCTAAGACTAGTTAAAGTCTTTTTAGCACATTATCGCTTCACGCAGTTCAAAACTAAAGTAGAGTGGTTTGTTATCTTCTCCATGGGCTAAAACGCATTTTCTCAGTGAAAGAAGCACGATTAAAACATGTCTAAACCATTCTATTCAAATAAGCACGCTTGGTTACAGTTTTTTCAAAAGTAGGTGAGATAGTTATTCTGTAGTGAAAAAACAAGTTAAAATGTAAACAAAACCATCTCTGAGACTAGTTGAAGTGTTCTTATCACAATAATGCTAAACGCAGTTTAAAACCAAAGTAGAGTATTTTATTGACTTCTCCATGGCCAGAAGCACCTTTTCTCAGTGAAAGAAGCACTGTTACAACATTTTCAAACAAATAAACCCAAATAAGCACCATTGCATTATATTTAAAAAAAAAAATTATATTATAGCTAATTTGTAGTGAAAAAATAAGTTGAAATGTAAAAAGTCATTTCTAAGACTAGTTAAAGTCTTTTTAGCACATTATCGCTTCACGCAGTTCAAAACTAAAGTAGAGTGGTTTGTTATCTTCTCCATGGGCTAAAACGCATTTCCTCAGTGAAAGAAGCACGATTAGAACATGTCTAAACCATTCTATTCAAATAAGCACGCTTGGTTACAGTTTTTTCAAAAGTAGGTGAGAAAGTTATTCTGTAGTGAAAAAACAAGTTAAAATGTAAACAAAACCATCTCTGAGACTAGTTGAAGTGTTCTTATCACAATAATGCTAAACGCAGTTTAAAAGCAAAGTAGAGTATTTTATTGACTTCTCCATGGCCAGAAGCACCTTTTCTCAGTGAAAGAAGCACTGTTACAACATTTTGAAACAAATTAACTCAAATAAGCACCATTGCATTATATTTAAAAAAAAAATTGATATTATAGCTAATTTGTAGTGAAAAAATAAGTTGAAATGTAAAAAAGTCATTTCTGAGAGAAGGTGAAGTGTTCTTATCACAAGATTCCTTCATACAGTTTAAGACTAATGCAGACCCTTTTATTAGCTTGTACCTGAGCTGAAACGCGTTTTTTTCTGCGAAAGAAGCATTATTACAGCATATCTAAACCAGTCTACCCAAATGAGCACCCTTGGTTACAGTCTTAACAAAATTGTGTAAAATAGTTATTTTGAAGTGAAAAAATAAGTTGAAATGTAAAAAGTCATTTCTAAGACTAGTTAAAGTCTTTTTAGCACATTATCGCTTCACGCAGTTCAAAACTAAAGTAGAGTGGTTTGTTATCTTCTCCATGGGCTAAAACGCGTTTTCTCAGTGAAAGAAGCACGATTAGAACATGTCTAAACCATTCTATTCAAATAAGCACGCTTGGTTACAGTTTTTTCAAAAGTAGGTGAGAAAGTTATTCTGTAGTGAAAAAACAAGTTAAAATGTAAACAAAACCATCTCTAAGACTAGTTGAAGTGTTCTTATCACAATAATGCTAAACGCAGTTTAAAACCAAAGTAGAGTATTTTATTGACTTCTCCATGGCCAGAAGCACCTTTTCTCAGTGAAAGAAGCACTGTTACAACATTTTGAAACAAATTAACCCAAATAAGCACCATTACATTATATTTAAAAAAAAATTGATATTATAGCTAATTTGTAGTGAAAAACTAAGTTGAAATGTAAAAAAGTCATTTCTGAGATGAGGTGAAGTGTTATTATCACAAGATTCCTTCCTACAGTTTAAGACTAATGCAGACCCTTTTATTAGCTTGTACCTGAGCTGAAACATGTTTTTTTCTTTGAAAGAAGCATTATTACAGCATATCTAAACCAGTCTACCCAAATGAGCACCCTTGGTTACAGTCTTAACAAAATTGTGTAAAATAGTTATTTTGAAGTGAAAAAACAAGTCAAAATATAAAAAAGGTCGTTTCTGAGACTAGTTAAAGTCTTTTTAGCACATTATCGCTTCACACAGTTCAAAACTAAAGTAGAGTGGTTTGTTATTTTCTCCATGGGCTAAAACGCGTTTTCTCAGAGAAAGAAGCAGGATTAGAACATGTCTAAACCATTCTATTCAAATAAGCACGCTTGGTTACAGTTTATTCAAACGTAGGTGAGATAGTTATTCTGTACTGAAAAAATAAGTTAAAATGTAAACAAAACCATCTCTGAGACTAGTTGAAGTGTTCTTATCATAATAATGCTAAACGCAGTTTAAAACCAAAGTAGAGTATTTTATTGACTTCTCCATGGCCAGAAGCACCTTTTCTCAGTGAAAGAAGCACTGTTACAACATTTTGAAACAAATTAACCCAAATAAGCACCATTGCATTATATTAAAAAAAAAAATTATATTATAGCTAATTTGTAGTGAAAAAATAAGTTGAAATGTAAAAAGTCATTTCTAAGACTAGTTAAAGTCTTTTTAGCACATTATCGCTTCACGCAGTTCAAAACTAAAGTAGAGTGGTTTGTTATCTTCTCCATGGGCTAAAACGCATTTTCTCAGTGAAAGAAGCACGATTAAAACATGTCTAAACCATTCTATTCAAATAAGCACGCTTGGTTACAGTTTTTTCAAAAGTAGGTGAGATAGTTATTCTGTAGTGAAAAAACAAGTTAAAATGTAAACAAAACCATCTCTGAGACTAGTTGAAGTGTTCTTATCACAATAATGCTAAACGCAGTTTAAAACCAAAGTAGAGTATTTTATTGACTTCTCCATGGCCAGAAGCACCTTTTCTCAGTGAAAGAAGCACTGTTACAACATTTTCAAACAAATAAACCCAAATAAGCACCATTGCATTATATTTAAAAAAAAAAATTATATTATAGCTAATTTGTAGTGAAAAAATAAGTTGAAATGTAAAAAGTCATTTCTAAGACTAGTTAAAGTCTTTTTAGCACATTATCGCTTCACGCAGTTCAAAACTAAAGTAGAGTGGTTTGTTATCTTCTCCATGGGCTAAAACGCATTTCCTCAGTGAAAGAAGCACGATTAGAACATGTCTAAACCATTCTATTCAAATAAGCACGCTTGGTTACAGTTTTTTCAAAAGTAGGTGAGAAAGTTATTCTGTAGTGAAAAAACAAGTTAAAATGTAAACAAAACCATCTCTGAGACTAGTTGAAGTGTTCTTATCACAATAATGCTAAACGCAGTTTAAAAGCAAAGTAGAGTATTTTATTGACTTCTCCATGGCCAGAAGCACCTTTTCTCAGTGAAAGAAGCACTGTTACAACATTTTGAAACAAATTAACTCAAATAAGCACCATTGCATTATATTTAAAAAAAAATTTGATATTATAGCTAATTTGTAGTGAAAAAATAAGTTGAAATGTAAAAAAGTCATTTCTGAGAGAAGGTGAAGTGTTCTTATCACAAGATTCCTTCATACAGTTTAAGACTAATGCAGACCCTTTTATTAGCTTGTACCTGAGCTGAAACGCGTTTTTTTCTGCGAAAGAAGCATTATTACAGCATATCTAAACCAGTCTACCCAAATGAGCACCCTTGGTTACAGTCTTAACAAAATTGTGTAAAATAGTTATTTTGAAGTGAAAAAATAAGTTGAAATGTAAAAAGTCATTTCTAAGACTAGTTAAAGTCTTTTTAGCACATTATCGCTTCACGCAGTTCAAAACTAAAGTAGAGTGGTTTGTTATCTTCTCCATGGGCTAAAACGCGTTTTCTCAGTGAAAGAAGCACGATTAGAACATGTCTAAACCATTCTATTCAAATAAGCACGCTTGGTTACAGTTTTTTCAAAAGTAGGTGAGAAAGTTATTCTGTAGTGAAAAAACAAGTTAAAATGTAAACAAAACCATCTCTAAGACTAGTTGAAGTGTTCTTATCACAATAATGCTAAACGCAGTTTAAAACCAAAGTAGAGTATTTTATTGACTTCTCCATGGCCAGAAGCACCTTTTCTCAGTGAAAGAAGCACTGTTACAACATTTTGAAACAAATTAACCCAAATAAGCACCATTACATTATATTTAAAAAAAAATTGATATTATAGCTAATTTGTAGTGAAAAACTAAGTTGAAATGTAAAAAAGTCATTTCTGAGATGAGGTGAAGTGTTATTATCACAAGATTCCTTCCTACAGTTTAAGACTAATGCAGACCCTTTTATTAGCTTGTACCTGAGCTGAAACATGTTTTTTTCTTTGAAAGAAGCATTATTACAGCATATCTAAACCAGTCTACCCAAATGAGCACCCTTGGTTACAGTCTTAACAAAATTGTGTAAAATAGTTATTTTGAAGTGAAAAAACAAGTCAAAATATAAAAAAGGTCGTTTCTGAGACTAGTTAAAGTCTTTTTAGCACATTATCGCTTCACACAGTTCAAAACTAAAGTAGAGTGGTTTGTTATTTTCTCCATGGGCTAAAACGCGTTTTCTCAGAGAAAGAAGCAGGATTAGAACATGTCTAAACCATTCTATTCAAATAAGCACGCTTGGTTACAGTTTATTCAAACGTAGGTGAGATAGTTATTCTGTAGTGAAAAAATAAGTTAAAATGTAAACAAAACCATCTCTGAGACTAGTTGAAGTGTTCTTATCATAATAATGCTAAACGCAGTTTAAAACCAAAGTAGAGTATTTTATTGACTTCTCCATGGCCAGAAGCACCTTTTCTCAGTGAAAGAAGCACTGTTACAACATTTTGAAACAAATTAACCCAAATAAGCACCATTGCATTATATTAAAAAAAAAAATTATATTATAGCTAATTTGTAGTGAAAAAATAAGTTGAAATGTAAAAAGTCATTTCTAAGACTAGTTAAAGTCTTTTTAGCACATTATCGCTTCACGCAGTTCAAAACTAAAGTAGAGTGGTTTGTTATCTTCTCCATGGGCTAAAACGCATTTTCTCAGTGAAAGAAGCACGATTAAAACATGTCTAAACCATTCTATTCAAATAAGCACGCTTGGTTACAGTTTTTTCAAAAGTAGGTGAGATAGTTATTCTGTAGTGAAAAAACAAGTTAAATTGTAAACAAAACCATCTCTGAGACTAGTTGAAGTGTTCTTATCACAATAATGCTAAACGCAGTTTAAAACCAAAGTAGAGTATTTTATTGACTTCTCCATGGCCAGAAGCACCTTTTCTCAGTGAAAGAAGCACTGTTACAACATTTTCAAACAAATAAACCCAAATAAGCACCATTGCATTATATTTAAAAAAAAAAATTATATTATAGCTAATTTGTAGTGAAAAAATAAGTTGAAATGTAAAAAGTCATTTCTAAGACTAGTTAAAGTCTTTTTAGCACATTATCGCTTCACGCAGTTCAAAACTAAAGTAGAGTGGTTTGTTATCTTCTCCATGGGCTAAAACGCATTTTCTCAGTGAAAGAAGCACGATTAGAACATGTCTAAACCATTCTATTCAAATAAGCACGCTTGGTTACAGTTTTTTCAAAAGTAGGTGAGAAAGTTATTCTGTAGTGAAAAAACAAGTTAAAATGTAAACAAAACCATCTCTAAGACTAGTTGAAGTGTTCTTATCACAATAATGCTAAACGCAGTTTAAAACCAAAGTAGAGTATTTTATTGACTTCTCCATGGCCAGAAGCACCTTTTCTCAGTGAAAGAAGCACTGTTACAACATTTTGAAACAAATTAACTCAAATAAGCACCATTGCATTATATTTTTAAAAAAAATTGATATTATAGCTAATTTGTAGTGAAAAAATAAGTTGAAATGTAAAAAGTCATTTCTTAGATGAGATGAAGTGTTCTTATTCCAAGATTCCTTCATACAGTTTAAGACTAATGCAGACCCTTTTATTAGCTTGTACCTGAGCTGAAACGCGTTTTTTTCTGCAAAAGAAGCATTATTACAGCATATCTAAACCAGTCTACCCAAATGAGCACCCTTGGTTACAGTCTTAACAAAATTGTGTAAAATAGTTATTTTGAAGTGAAAAAACAAGTCAAAATATAAAAAAGGTCGTTTCTGAGACTAGTTAAAGTCTTTTTAGCACATTATCGCTTCACGCAGTTCAAAACTAAAGTAGAGTGGTTTGTTATCTTCTCCATGGGCTAAAACGTATTTTCTCAGTGAAAGAAGCACGATTAGAACATGTCTAAACCATTCTATTCAAATAAGCACGCTTGGTTACAGTTTTTTCAAAAGTAGGTGAGATAGTTATTCTGTAGTGAAAAAACAAGTTAAAATGTAAACAAAACCATCTCTAAGACTAGTTGAAGTGTTCTTATCACAATAATGCTAAACGCAGTTTAAAACCAAAGTAGAGTATTTTATTGACTTCTCCATGGCCAGAAGCACCTTTTCTCAGTGAAAGAAGCACTGTTACAACATTTTGAAACAAATTAACCCAAATAAGCACCATTACATTTTATTTAAAAAAAAAAAGATATTATAGCTAATTTGTAGTGAAAAAATAAGTTGAAATGTAAAAAAGTCATTTCTGAGAGAAGGTGAAGTGTTCTTATCACAAGATTCCTTCATACAGTTTAAGACTAATGCAGACCCTTTTATTAGCTTGTACCTGAGCTGAAACGCGTTTTTTTCTGCAAAAGAAGCATTATTACAGCATATCTAAACCAGTCTACCCAAATAAGCACCCTTGGTTACAGTCTTAACAAAATTGTGTAAAATAGTTATTTTGAAGTGAAAATACAAGTCCAAATATAAAAAAGGTCGTTTCTGAGACTAGGTAAAGTCTTTTTAGCACATTATCGCTTCACGCAGTTCAAAACTAAAGTAGAGTGGTTTGTTATCTTCTCCATGGACTAAAACGCGTTTTCTCAGTGAAAGAAGCACGATTAGAACATGTCTAAACCATTCTAATCAAATAAGCACGCTTGGTTACAGTTTATTCAAAAGTAGGTGAGATAGGTATTCTATAGTGAAAATACAAGTTAAAATGTAAACAAAACCATCTCTGAGACTAGTTCAAGTGTTCTTATCACAATAATGCTAAACGCAGTTTAAAAGCAAAGTAGAGTATTTTATTGACTTCTCCATGGCCAGAAGCACCTTTTCTCAGTGAAAGAAGCACTGTTACAACATTTTGAAACAAATTAACCCAAATAAGCACCATTACATTATATTTTTAAAAAAATTGATATTATAGCTAATTTGTAGTGAAAAAATAAGTTGAAATGTAAAAAAGTCATTTCTGAGATGAGGTGAAGTGTTTTTATCACAAGATTCCTTCATACAGTTTAAGACTAATGCAGACCCTTTTATTAGCTTGTACCTGAGCTGAAACGCGTTTTTTTCTGCAAAAGAAGCATTATTACAGCATATCTAAACCAGTCTACCCAAATAAGCACCCTTGGTTACAGTCTTAACAACATTGTGTAAAATAGTTATTTTGAAGTGAAAAAACAAGTCAAAATATATAAAAGGTTGTTTCTGAGACTAGGGAAAGTCTTTTTAGCACATTATCGCTTCACGCAGTTCAAATCTAAAGTAGAGTGGTTTGTTATCTTCTCCATGGACTAAAACGCGTTTTCTCAGTGAAAGAAGCACGATTAGAACATGTCTACACCATTCTATTCAAATAAGCATGCTTGGTTACAGTTTATTCAAATGTAGGAGAGATAGTTATTCTGTAGTGAAAATACAAGTTAAAATGTAAACAAAACCATCTCTGAGACTAGATGAAGTGTTCTTATCACAATAATACTAAACGCAGTTTAAAACCAAAGTAAAGTATTTTGTTGACTTCTCCATGGCCAGAAGCACCTTTTCTCAGTGAAAGAAGCACTGTTACAACATTTTGAAACAAATTAACCCAAATAAGCACCATTACATTTTATTTAAAAAAAAAAATGATATTATAGCTAATTTGTAGTGAAAAAATAAGTTGAAATGTAAAAAAGTCATTTCTGAGAGAAGGTGAAGTGTTCTTATCACAAGATTCCTTCATACAGTTTAAGACTAATGCAGACCCTTTTATTAGCTTGTACCTGAGCTGAAACGCGTTTTTTTCTGCGAAAGAAGCATTATTACAGCATATCTAAACCAGTCTACCCAAATGAGCACCCTTGGTTACAGTCTTAACAAAATTGTGTAAAATAGTTATTTTGAAGTGAAAAAATAAGTTGAAATGTAAAAAGTCATTTCTAAGACTAGTTAAAGTCTTTTTAGCACATTATCGCTTCACGCAGTTCAAAACTAAAGTAGAGTGGTTTGTTATCTTCTCCATGGGCTAAAACGCATTTTCTCAGTGAAAGAAGCACGATTAGAACATGTCTAAACCATTCTATTCAAATAAGCACGCTTGGTTACAGTTTTTTCAAAAGTAGGTGAGAAAGTTATTCTGTAGTGAAAAAACAAGTTAAAATGTAAACAAAACCATCTCTAAGACTAGTTGAAGTGTTCTTATCACAATAATGCTAAACGCAGTTTAAAACCAAAGTAGAGTATTTTATTGACTTCTCCATGGCCAGAAGCACCTTTTCTCAGTGAAAGAAGCACTGTTACAACATTTTGAAACAAATTAACTCAAATAAGCACCATTGCATTATATTTTTAAAAAAAATTGATATTATAGCTAATTTGTAGTGAAAAAATAAGTTGAAATGTAAAAAGTCATTTCTTAGATGAGCTGAAGTGTTCTTATTCCAAGATTCCTTCATACAGTTTAAGACTAATGCAGACCCTTTTATTAGCTTGTACCTGAGCTGAAACGCGTTTTTTTCTGCAAAAGAAGCATTATTACAGCATATCTAAACCAGTCTACCCAAATGAGCACCCTTGGTTACAGTCTTAACAAAATTGTGTAAAATAGTTATTTTGAAGTGAAAAAACAAGTCAAAATATAAAAAAGGTCGTTTCTGAGACTAGTTAAAGTCTTTTTAGCACATTATCGCTTCACGCAGTTCAAAACTAAAGTAGAGTGGTTTGTTATCTTCTCCATGGGCTAAAACGTATTTTCTCAGTGAAAGAAGCACGATTAGAACATGTCTAAACCATTCTATTCAAATAAGCACGCTTGGTTACAGTTTTTTCAAAAGTAGGTGAGATAGTTATTCTGTAGTGAAAAAACAAGTTAAAATGTAAACAAAACCATCTCTAAGACTAGTTGAAGTGTTCTTATCACAATAATGCTAAACGCAGTTTAAAACCAAAGTAGAGTATTTTATTGACTTCTCCATGGCCAGAAGCACCTTTTCTCAGTGAAAGAAGCACTGTTACAACATTTTGAAACAAATTAACCCAAATAAGCACCATTACATTTTATTTAAAAAAAAAAAGATATTATAGCTAATTTGTAGTGAAAAAATAAGTTGAAATGTAAAAAAGTCATTTCTGAGAGAAGGTGAAGTGTTCTTATCACAAGATTCCTTCATACAGTTTAAGACTAATGCAGACCCTTTTATTAGCTTGTACCTGAGCTGAAACGCGTTTTTTTCTGCAAAAGAAGCATTATTACAGCATATCTAAACCAGTCTACCCAAATAAGCACCCTTGGTTACAGTCTTAACAAAATTGTGTAAAATAGTTATTTTGAAGTGAAAATACAAGTCCAAATATAAAAAAGGTCGTTTCTGAGACTAGGTAAAGTCTTTTTAGCACATTATCGCTTCACGCAGTTCAAAACTAAAGTAGAGTGGTTTGTTATCTTCTCCATGGACTAAAACGCGTTTTCTCAGTGAAAGAAGCGCGATTAGAACATGTCTAAACCATTCTAATCAAATAAGCACGCTTGGTTACAGTTTATTCAAAAGTAGGTGAGATAGGTATTCTGTAGTGAAAATACAAGTTAAAATGTAAACAAAACCATCTCTGAGACTAGTTCAAGTGTTCTTATCACAATAATGCTAAACGCAGTTTAAAAGCAAAGTAGAGTATTTTATTGACTTCTCCATGGCCAGAAGCACCTTTTCTCAGTGAAAGAAGCACTGTTACAACATTTTGAAACAAATTAACCCAAATAAGCACCATTACATTATATTTTTAAAAAAATTGATATTATAGCTAATTTGTAGTGAAAAAATAAGTTGAAATGTAAAAGAGTCATTTCTGAGATGAGGTGAAGTGTTTTTATCACAAGATTCCTTCATACAGTTTAAGACTAATGCAGACCCTTTTATTAGCTTGTACCTGAGCTGAAACGCGTTTTTTTCTGCAAAAGAAGCATTATTACAGCATATCTAAACCAGTCTACCCAAATAAGCACCCTTGGTTACAGTCTTAACTAAATTGTGTAAAATAGTTATTTTGAAGTGAAAAAACAAGTCAAAATATATAAAAGGTTGTTTCTGAGACTAATTAAAGTCTTTTTAGCACATTATCGCTTCACGCAGTTCAAAACTAAAGTAGAGTGGTTTGTTATCTTCTCCATGGGCTAAAACGTATTTTCTCAGTGAAAGAAGCACGATTAGAACATGTCTAAACCATTCTATTCAAATAAGCACGCTTGGTTACAGTTTTTTCAAAAGTAGGTGAGATAGTTATTCTGTAGTGAAAAAACAAGTTAAAATGTAAACAAAACCATCTCTAAGACTAGTTGAAGTGTTCTTATCACAATAATGCTAAACGCAGTTTAAAACCAAAGTAGAGTATTTTATTGACTTCTCCATGGCCAGAAGCACCTTTTCTCAGTGAAAGAAGCACTGTTACAACATTTTGAAACAAATTAACCCAAATAAGCACCATTACATTTTATTTAAAAAAAAAAAGATATTATAGCTAATTTGTAGTGAAAAAATAAGTTGAAATGTAAAAAAGTCATTTCTGAGAGAAGGTGAAGTGTTCTTATCACAAGATTCCTTCATACAGTTTAAGACTAATGCAGACCCTTTTATTAGCTTGTACCTGAGCTGAAACGCGTTTTTTTCTGCAAAAGAAGCATTATTACAGCATATCTAAACCAGTCTACCCAAATAAGCACCCTTGGTTACAGTCTTAACAAAATTGTGTAAAATAGTTATTTTGAAGTGAAAATACAAGTCCAAATATAAAAAAGGTCGTTTCTGAGACTAGGTAAAGTCTTTTTAGCACATTATCGCTTCACGCAGTTCAAAACTAAAGTAGAGTGGTTTGTTATCTTCTCCATGGACTAAAACGCGTTTTCTCAGTGAAAGAAGCACGATTAGAACATGTCTAAACCATTCTAATCAAATAAGCACGCTTGGTTACAGTTTATTCAAAAGTAGGTGAGATAGGTATTCTGTAGTGAAAATACAAGTTAAAATGTAAACAAAACCATCTCTGAGACTAGTTCAAGTGTTCTTATCACAATAATGCTAAACGCAGTTTAAAAGCAAAGTAGAGTATTTTATTGACTTCTCCATGGCCAGAAGCACCTTTTCTCAGTGAAAGAAGCACTGTTACAACATTTTGAAACAAATTAACCCAAATAAGCACCATTACATTATATTTTTAAAAAAATTGATATTATAGCTAATTTGTAGTGAAAAAATAAGTTGAAATGTAAAAGAGTCATTTCTGAGATGAGGTGAAGTGTTTTTATCACAAGATTCCTTCATACAGTTTAAGACTAATGCAGACCCTTTTATTAGCTTGTACCTGAGCTGAAACGCGTTTTTTTCTGCAAAAGAAGCATTATTACAGCATATCTAAACCAGTCTACCCAAATAAGCACCCTTGGTTACAGTCTTAACTAAATTGTGTAAAATAGTTATTTTGAAGTGAAAAAACAAGTCAAAATATATAAAAGGTTGTTTCTGAGACTAATTAAAGTCTTTTTAGCACATTATCGCTTCACGCAGTTCAAAACTAAAGTAGAGTGGTTTGTTATCTTCTCCATGGACTAAAACGCGTTTTCTCAGTGAAAGAAGCACGATTAGAACATGTCTAAACCATTCTAATCAAATAAGCACGCTTGGTTACAGTTTATTCAAAAGTAGGTGAGATAGGTATTCTATAGTGAAAATACAAGTTAAAATGTAAACAAAACCATCTCTGAGACTAGTTGAAGTGTTCTTATCACAATAATGCTAAACGCAGTTTAAAAGCAAAGTAGAGTATTTTATTGACTTCTCCATGGCCAGAAGCACCTTTTCTCAGTGAAAGAAGCACTGTTACAACATTTTGAAACAAATTAACCCAAATAAGCACCATTACATTATATTTTTAAAAAAATTGATATTATAGCTAATTTGTAGTGAAAAAATAAGTTGAAATGTAAAAAAGTCATTTCTGAGATGAGGTGAAGTGTTTTTATCACAAGATTCCTTCATACAGTTTAAGACTAATGCAGACCCTTTTATTAGCTTGTACCTGAGCTGAAACGCGTTTTTTTCTGCAAAAGAAGCATTATTACAGCATATCTAAACCAGTCTACCCAAATAAGCACCCTTGGTTACAGTCTTAACAACATTGTGTAAAATAGTTATTTTGAAGTGAAAAAACAAGTCAAAATATATAAAAGGTTGTTTCTGAGACTAGGGAAAGTCTTTTTAGCACATTATCGCTTCACGCAGTTCAAATCTAAAGTAGAGTGGTTTGTTATCTTCTCCATGGACTAAAACGCGTTTTCTCAGTGAAAGAAGCACGATTAGAACATGTCTACACCATTCTATTCAAATAAGCATGCTTGGTTACAGTTTATTCAAATGTAGGAGAGATAGTTATTCTGTAGTGAAAATACAAGTTAAAATGTAAACAAAACCATCTCTGAGACTAGATGAAGTGTTCTTATCACAATAATACTAAACGCAGTTTAAAACCAAAGTAAAGTATTTTGTTGACTTCTCCATGGCCAGAAGCACCTTTTCTCAGTGAAAGAAGCACTGTTACAACATTTTGAAACAAATTAACCCAAATAAGCACCATTACATTTTATTTAAAAAAAAAATGATATTATAGCTAATTTGTAGTGAAAAAATAAGTTGAAATGTAAAAAAGTCATTTCTGAGAGAAGGTGAAGTGTTCTTATCACAAGATTCCTTCATACAGTTTAAGACTAATGCAGACCCTTTTATTAGCTTGTACCTGAGCTGAAACGCGTTTTTTTCTGCGAAAGAAGCATTATTACAGCATATCTAAACCAGTCTACCCAAATGAGCACCCTTGGTTACAGTCTTAACAAAATTGTGTAAAATAGTTATTTTGAAGTGAAAAAATAAGTTGAAATGTAAAAAGTCATTTCTAAGACTAGTTAAAGTCTTTTTAGCACATTATCGCTTCACGCAGTTCAAAACTAAAGTAGAGTGGTTTGTTATCTTCTCCATGGGCTAAAACGCATTTCCTCAGTGAAAGAAGCACGATTAGAACATGTCTAAACCATTCTATTCAAATAAGCACGCTTGGTTACAGTTTTTTCAAAAGTAGGTGAGAAAGTTATTCTGTAGTGAAAAAACAAGTTAAAATGTAAACAAAACCATCTCTAAGACTAGTTGAAGTGTTCTTATCACAATAATGCTAAACGCAGTTTAAAACCAAAGTAGAGTATTTTATTGACTTCTCCATGGCCAGAAGCACCTTTTCTCAGTAAAAGAAGCACTGTTACAACATTTTGAAACAAATTAACTCAAATAAGCACCATTGCATTATATTTTTAAAAAAAAATTGATATTATAGCTAATTTGTAGTGAAAAAATAAGTTGAAATGTAAAAAGTCATTTCTTAGATGAGCTGAAGTGTTCTTATTCCAAGATTCCTTCATACAGTTTAAGACTAATGCAGACCCTTTTATTAGCTTGTACCTGAGCTGAAACGCGTTTTTTTCTGCAAAAGAAGCATTATTACAGCATATCTAAACCAGTCTACCCAAATGAGCACCCTTGGTTACAGTCTTAACAAAATTGTGTAAAATAGTTATTTTGAAGTGAAAAAACAAGTCAAAATATAAAAAAGGTCGTTTCTGAGACTAGTTAAAGTCTTTTTAGCACATTATCGCTTCACGCAGTTCAAAACTAAAGTAGAGTGGTTTGTTATCTTCTCCATGGGCTAAAACGTATTTTCTCAGTGAAAGAAGCACGATTAGAACATGTCTAAACCATTCTATTCAAATAAGCACGCTTGGTTACAGTTTTTTCAAAAGTAGGTGAGATAGTTATTCTGTAGTGAAAAAACAAGTTAAAATGTAAACAAAACCATCTCTAAGACTAGTTGAAGTGTTCTTATCACAATAATGCTAAACGCAGTTTAAAACCAAAGTAGAGTATTTTATTGACTTCTCCATGGCCAGAAGCACCTTTTCTCAGTGAAAGAAGCACTGTTACAACATTTTGAAACAAATTAACCCAAATAAGCACCATTACATTTTATTTAAAAAAAAAAAGATATTATAGCTAATTTGTAGTGAAAAAATAAGTTGAAATGTAAAAAAGTCATTTCTGAGAGAAGGTGAAGTGTTCTTATCACAAGATTCCTTCATACAGTTTAAGACTAATGCAGACCCTTTTATTAGCTTGTACCTGAGCTGAAACGCGTTTTTTTCTGCGAAAGAAGCATTATTACAGCATATCTAAACCAGTCTACCCAAATGAGCACCCTTGGTTACAGTCTTAACAAAATTGTGTAAAATAGTTATTTTGAAGTGAAAAAATAAGTTGAAATGTAAAAAGTCATTTCTAAGACTAGTTAAAGTCTTTTTAGCACATTATCGCTTCACGCAGTTCAAAACTAAAGTAGAGTGGTTTGTTATCTTCTCCATGGGCTAAAACGCATTTTCTCAGTGAAAGAAGCACGATTAGAACATGTCTAAACCATTCTATTCAAATAAGCACGCTTGGTTACAGTTTTTTCAAAAGTAGGTGAGATAGTTATTCTGTAGTGAAAAAACAAGTTAAAATGTAAACAAAACCATCTCTAAGACTAGTTGAAGTGTTCTTATCACAATAATGCTAAACGCAGTTTAAAACCAAAGTAGAGTATTTTATTGACTTCTCCATGGCCAGAAGCACCTTTTCTCAGTGAAAGAAGCACTGTTACAACATTTTGAAACAAATTAACTCAAATAAGCACCATTGCATTATATTTAAAAAAAAAATTGATATTATAGCTAATTTGTAGTGAAAAAATAAGTTGAAATGTAAAAAGTCATTTCTTAGATGAGCTGAAGTGTTCTTATTCCAAGATTCCTTCATACAGTTTAAGACTAATGCAGACCCTTTTATTAGCTTGTACCTGAGCTGAAACGCGTTTTTTTCTGCGAAAGAAGCATTATTAAAGCATATCTAAACCTGTCTACCCAAATGAGCACCCTTGGTTACAGTCTTAACAAAATTGTGTAAAATAGTTATTTTGAAGTGAAAAAAACAAGTCAAAATATAAAAAAGGTCGTTTCTGAGACTAGTTAAAGTCTTTTTAGCACATTATCGCTTCACGCAGTTTAAAACTAAAGTAGAGTGGTTTGTTATCTTCTCCATGGGCTAAAACGCGTTTTCTCAGTGAAAGAAGCACGATTAGAACATGTCTAAACCATTCTATTCAAATAAGCACGCTTGGTTACAGTTTAATCAATAGAAGGTAAGATAGTTATTCTGTAGTGAAAATACAAGTTAAAATGTAAACAAAACCATCTCTGAGACTAGGTGAAGTGTTCTTATCACAATCATGCTAAACGCAGTTTAAAACCAAAGTAGAGTATTTTATTGACTTCTCCATGGCCAGAAGCACCTTTTCTCAGTGAAAGAAGCACTGTTACAACATTTTGAAACAAATTAACCCAAATAAGCACCATTACATTATATTTAAAAAAAAAATTGATATTATAGCTAATTTGTAGTGAAAAAATAGGTTGAAATGTAAAAAAGTCATTTCTGAGATGAGGTGAAGTGTTTTTATCACAAGATTCCTTCATACAGTTTAAGACTAATGCAGACCCTTTTATTAGCTTGTTCCTGAGCTGAAACGTGTTTTTTTCTGCGAAAGAAGCATTATTACAGCATATCTAAACCAGTCTACCCAAATGAGCACCCTTGGTTACAGTCTTAACAAAATTGTGTAAAATAGTTATTTTGAAGTGAAAAAACAAGTCAAAATATAAAAAAGGTCGTTTCTGAGACTAGTTAAAGTCTTTTTAGCACATTATCGCTTCACGCAGTTCAAAACTAAAGTAGAGTGGTTTGTTATCTTCTCCATGGGCTAAAACGCGTTTTCTCCGTGAAAGAAGCACGATTAGAACATGTCTAAACCATTCTAATCAAATAAGCACGCTTGGTTACAGTTTTTTCAAAAGTAGGTGAGATAGTTATTCTGTAGTGAAAAAACAAGTTAAAATGTAAACAAAACCATCTCTAAGACTAGTTGAAGTGTTCTTATCACAATAATGCTAAACGCAGTTTAAAACCAAAGAAGAGTATTTTATTGACTTCTCCATGGCCAGAAGCACCTTTTCTCAGTGAAAGAAGCACTGTTACAACATTTTGAAACAAATTAACCCAAATAAGCACCATTACATTTTATTTAATAAAAAAATGATATTATAGCTAATTTGTAGTGAAAAAATAAGTTGAAATGTAAAAAAGTCATTTCTGAGAGAAGGTGAAGTGTTCTTATCACAAGATTCCTTCATACAGTTTAAGACTAATGCAGACCCTTTTATTAGCTTGTACCTGAGCTGAAACGCGTTTTTTTCTGCGAAAGAAGCATTATTACAGCATATCTAAACCAGTCTACCCAAATGAGCACCCTTGGTTACAGTCTTAACAAAATTGTGTAAAATAGTTATTTTGAAGTGAAAAAATAAGTTGAAATGTAAAAAGTCATTTCTAAGACTAGTTAAAGTCTTTTTAGCACATTATCGCTTCACGCAGTTCAAAACTAAAGTAGAGTGGTTTGTTATCTTCTCCATGGGCTAAAACGCATTTTCTCAGTGAAAGAAGCACGATTAGAACATGTCTAAACCATTCTATTCAAATAAGCACGCTTGGTTACAGTTTTTTCAAAAGTAGGTGAGATAGTTATTCTGTAGTGAAAAAACAAGTTAAAATGTAAACAAAACCATCTCTAAGACTAGTTGAAGTGTTCTTATCACAATAATGCTAAACGCAGTTTAAAACCAAAGTAGAGTATTTTATTGACTTCTCCATGGCCAGAAGCACCTTTTCTCAGTGAAAGAAGCACTGTTACAACATTTTGAAACAAATTAACTCAAATAAGCACCATTGCATTATATTTAAAAAAAAATTGATATTATAGCTAATTTGTAGTGAAAAAATAAGTTGAAATGTAAAAAGTCATTTCTGAGATGAGCTGAAGTGTTCTTATTCCAAGATTCCTTCATACAGTTTAAGACTAATGCAGACCCTTTTATTAGCTTGTACCTGAGCTGAAACGCGTTTTTTTCTGCAAAAGAAGCATTATTACAGCATATCTAAACCAGTCTACCCAAATGAGCACCCTTGGTTACAGTCTTA
Organism: Salminus brasiliensis; assembly: GCF_030463535.1. Classification (NCBI taxonomy): domain Eukaryota; kingdom Metazoa; phylum Chordata; class Actinopteri; order Characiformes; family Bryconidae; genus Salminus; species Salminus brasiliensis. The sequence continues at coordinate 46,506,555 of NC_132878.1, read as the reverse complement.
ACAAAATTGTGTAAAATAGTTATTTTGAAGTGAAAAAACAAGTCAAAATATAAAAAAGGTCGTTTCTGAGACTAGTTAAAGTCTTTTTAGCACATTATCGCTTCACGCAGTTCAAAACTAAAGTAGAGTGGTTTGTTATCTTCTCCATGGGCTAAAACGCGTTTTCTCAGTGAAAGAAGCACGATTAGAACATGTCTAAACAATTCTATTCAAATAAGCACGCTTGGTTACAGTTTAATCAAAAGTAGGTAAGATAGTTATTCTGTAGTGAAAATACAAGTTAAAATGTAAACAAAACCATCTCTGAGACTAGTTCAAGTGTTCTTATCACAATAATGCTAAATGCAGTTTAAATCCAAAGTAGAGTATTTTATTGACTTCTCCATGGCCAGAAGCACCTTTTCTCAGTGAAAGAAGCACTGTTACAACATTTTGAAACAAATTAACCCAAATAAGCACCATTGCATTATATTTAAAAAAAGAATTGATATTATAGCTAATTTGTAGTGAAAAAATAAGTTGAAATGTAAAAAAGTCATTTCTGAGATGAGGTGAAGTGTTTTTATCACAAGATTCCTTCATACAGTTTAAGACTAATGCAGACCCTTTTATTAGCTTGTTCCTGAGCTGAAACGTGTTTTTTTCTGCGAAAGAAGCATTATTACAGCATATCTAAACCAGTCTACCCAAATGAGCACCCTTGGTTACAGTCTTAACAAAATTGTGTAAAATAGTTATTTTGAAGTGAAAAAACAAGTCAAAATATAAAAAAGGTCGTTTCTGAGACTAGTTAAAGTCTTTTTAGCACATTATCGCTTCACGCAGTTCAAAACTAAAGTAGAGTGGTTTGTTATCTTCTCCATGGGCTAAAACGCGTTTTCTCAGTGAAAGAAGCACGATTAGAACATGTCTAAACCATTCTAATCAAATAAGCACGCTTGGTTACAGTTTATTCAAAAGTAGGTGAGATAGGTATTCTGTAGTGAAAATACAAGTTAAAATGTAAACAAAACCATCTCTGAGACTAGTTCAAGTGTTCTTATCACAATAATGCTAAACGCAGTTTAAAAGCAAAGTAGAGTATTTTATTGACTTCTCCATGGCCAGAAGCACCTTTTCTCAGTGAAAGAAGCACTGTTACAACATTTTGAAACAAATTAACCCAAATAAGCACCATTACATTATATTTTTTAAAAAATTGATATTATAGCTAATTTGTAGTGAAAAAATAAGTTGAAATGTAAAAAAGTCATTTCTGAGATGAGGTGAAGTGTTTTTATCACAAGATTCCTTCATACAGTTTAAGACTAATGCAGACCCTTTTATTAGCTTGTACCTGAGCTGAAACGCGTTTTTTTCTGCAAAAGAAGCATTATTACAGCATATCTAAACCAGTCTACCCAAATAAGCACCCTTGGTTACAGTCTTAACAAAATTGTGTAAAATAGTTATTTTGAAGTGAAAATACAAGTCCAAATATAAAAAAGGTCGTTTCTGAGACTAGGTAAAGTCTTTTTAGCACATTATCGCTTCACGCAGTTCAAAACTAAAGTAGAGTGGTTTGTTATCTTCTCCATGGACTAAAACGCGTTTTCTCAGTGAAAGAAGCACGATTAGAACATGTCTACACCATTCTATTCAAATAAGCATGCTTGGTTACAGTTTATTCAAATGTAGGAGAGATAGTTATTCTGTAGTGAAAATACAAGTTAAAATGTAAACAAAACCATCTCTGAGACTAGATGAAGTGTTCTTATCACAATAATACTAAACGCAGTTTAAAACCAAAGTAAAGTATTTTGTTGACTTCTCCATGGCCAGAAGCACCTTTTCTCAGTGAAAGAAGCACTGTTACAACATTTTGAAACAAATTAACCCAAATAAGCACCATTACATTTTATTTAAAAAAAAATATGATATTATAGCTAATTTGTAGTGAAAAAATAAGTTGAAATGTAAAAAGGTCATTTCTGAGAGAAGGTGAAGTGTTCTTATCACAAGATTCCTTCATACAGTTTAAGACTAATGCAGACCCTTTTATTAGCTTGTACCTGAGCTGAAACGCGTTTTTTTCTGCGAAAGAAGCATTATTACAGCATATCTAAACCAGTCTACCCAAATGAGCACCCTTGGTTACAGTCTTAACAAAATTGTGTAAAATAGTTATTTTGAAGTGAAAAAATAAGTTGAAATGTAAAAAGTCATTTCTAAGACTAGTTAAAGTCTTTTTAGCACATTATCGCTTCACGCAGTTCAAAACTAAAGTAGAGTGGTTTGTTATCTTCTCCATGGGCTAAAACGCATTTTCTCAGTGAAAGAAGCACGATTAGAACATGTCTAAACCATTCTATTCAAATAAGCACGCTTGGTTACAGTTTTTTCAAAAGTAGGTGAGATAGGTATTCTGTAGTGAAAAAACAAGTTAAAATGTAAACAAAACCATCTCTAAGACTAGTTGAAGTGTTCTTATCACAATAATGCTAAACGCAGTTTAAAACCAAAGTAGAGTATTTTATTGACTTCTCCATGGCCAGAAGCACCTTTTCTCAGTGAAAGAAGCACTGTTACAACATTTTGAAACAAATTAACTCAAATAAGCACCATTGCATTATATTTTTAAAAAAAATTGATATTATAGCTAATTTGTAGTGAAAAAATAAGTTGAAATGTAAAAAGTCATTTCTTAGATGAGCTGAAGTGTTCTTATTCCAAGATTCCTTCATACAGTTTAAGACTAATGCAGACCCTTTTATTAGCTTGTACCTGAGCTGAAACGCGTTTTTTTCTGCGAAAGAAGCATTATTAAAGCATATCTAAACCTGTCTACCCAAATGAGCACCCTTGGTTACAGTCTTAACAAAATTGTGTAAAATAGTTATTTTGAAGTGAAAAAACAAGTCAAAATATAAAAAAGGTCGTTTCTGAGACTAGTTAAAGTCTTTTTAGCACATTATCGCTTCACGCAGTTTAAAACTAAAGTAGAGTGGTTTGTTATCTTCTCCATGGGCTAAAACGCGTTTTCTCAGTGAAAGAAGCACGATTAGAACATGTCTAAACCATTCTATTCAAATAAGCACGCTTGGTTACAGTTTAATCAATAGAAGGTAAGATAGTTATTCTGTAGTGAAAATACAAGTTAAAATGTAAACAAAACCATCTCTGAGACTAGGTGAAGTGTTCTTATCACAATCATGCTAAACGCAGTTTAAAACCAAAGTAGAGTATTTTATTGACTTCTCCATGGCCAGAAGCACCTTTTCTCAGTGAAAGAAGCACTGTTACAACATTTTGAAACAAATTAACCCAAATAAGCACCATTACATTATATTTAAAAAAAAAATTGATATTATGGCTAATTTGTAGTGAAAAAATAAGTTGAAATGTAAAAAAGTCATTTCTGAGATGAGGTGAAGTGTTTTTATCACAAGATTCTTTCATACAGTTTAAGACTAATGCAGACCCTTTTATTAGCTTGTTCCTGAGCTGAAACGTGTTTTTTTCTGCGAAAGAAGCATTATTACAGCATATCTAAACCAGTCTACCCAAATGAGCACCCTTGGTTACAGTCTTAACAAAATTGTGTAAAATAGTTATTTTGAAGTGAAAAAACAAGTCAAAATATAAAAAAGGTCGTTTCTGAGACTAGTTAAAGTCTTTTTAGCACATTATCGCTTCACGCAGTTCAAAACTAAAGTAGAGTGGTTTGTTATCTTCTCCATGGGCTAAAACGCGTTTTCTCCGTGAAAGAAGCACGATTAGAACATGTCTAAACCATTCTAATCAAATAAGCACGCTTGGTTACAGTTTTTTCAAAAGTAGGTGAGATAGTTATTCTGTAGTGAAAAAACAAGTTAAAATGTAAACAAAACCATCTCTAAGACTAGTTGAAGTGTTCTTATCACAATAATGCTAAACGCAGTTTAAAACCAAAGTAGAGTATTTTATTGACTTCTCCATGGCCAGAAGCACCTTTTCTCAGTGAAAGAAGCACTGTTACAACATTTTGAAACAAATTAACCCAAATAAGCACCATTGCATTATATTTAAAAAAAGAATTGATATTATAGCTAATTTGTAGTGAAAAAATAAGTTGAAATGTAAAAAAGTCATTTCTGAGATGAGGTGAAGTGTTTTTATCACAAGATTCCTTCATACAGTTTAAGACTAATGCAGACCCTTTTATTAGCTTGTTCCTGAGCTGAAACGTGTTTTTTTCTGCGAAAGAAGCATTATTACAGCATATCTAAACCAGTCTACCCAAATGAGCACCCTTGGTTACAGTCTTAACAAAATTGTGTAAAATAGTTATTTTGAAGTGAAAAAACAAGTCAAAATATAAAAAAGGTCGTTTCTGAGACTAGTTAAAGTCTTTTTAGCACATTATCGCTTCACGCAGTTCAAAACTAAAGTAGAGTGGTTTGTTATCTTCTCCATGGGCTAAAACGCGTTTTCTCAGTGAAAGAAGCACGATTAGAACATGTCTAAACCATTCTAATCAAATAAGCACGCTTGGTTACAGTTTATTCAAAAGTAGGTGAGATAGGTATTCTGTAGTGAAAATACAAGTTAAAATGTAAACAAAACCATCTCTGAGACTAGTTCAAGTGTTCTTATCACAATAATGCTAAACGCAGTTTAAAAGCAAAGTAGAGTATTTTATTGACTTCTCCATGGCCAGAAGCACCTTTTCTCAGTGAAAGAAGCACTGTTACAACATTTTGAAACAAATTAACCCAAATAAGCACCATTACATTATATTTTTAAAAAAATTGATATTATAGCTAATTTGTAGTGAAAAAATAAGTTGAAATGTAAAAAAGTCATTTCTGAGATGAGGTGAAGTGTTTTTATCACAAGATTCCTTCATACAGTTTAAGACTAATGCAGACCCTTTTATTAGCTTGTACCTGAGCTGAAACGCGTTTTTTTTCTGCAAAAGAAGCATTATTACAGCATATCTAAACCAGTCTACCCAAATAAGCACCCTTGGTTACAGTCTTAACAAAATTGTTTAAAATAGTTATTTTGAAGTGAAAAAACAAGTCAAAATATAAAAAAGGTTGTTTCTGAGACTAGGGAAAGTCTTTTTAGCACATTATCGCTTCACGCAGTTCAAAACTAAAGTAGAGTGGTTTGTTATCTTCTCCATGGACTAAAACGCGTTTTCTCAGTGAAAGAAGCACGATAAGAACATGTCTAAACCATTCTATTCAAATAAGCATGCTTGGTTACAGTTTATTCAAAAGTAGGTGAGACAGTTATTCTGTAGTGAAAATACAAGTTAAAATGTAAACAAAACCATTTCTGAGACTAGGTGAAGTGTTCTTATCACAATAATGCTAAACGCAGTTTAAAAGCAAAGTAGAGTATTTTATTGACTTCTCCATGGCCAGAAGCACCTTTTCTCAGTGAAAGAAGCACTGTTACAACATTTTGAAACAAATTAACCCAAATAAGCACCATTACATTATATTTTTAAGAAAATTGATATTATAGCTAATTTGTAGTGAAAAAATAAGTTGAAATGTAAAAGAGTCATTTCTGAGATGAGGTGAAGTGTTTTTATCACAAGATTCCTTCATACAGTTTAAGACTAATGCAGACCCTTTTATTAGCTTGTACCTGAGCTGAAACGCGTTTTTTTCTGCGAAAGAAGCATTATTACAGCATATCTAAACCAGTCTACCCAAATGAGCACCCTTGGTTACAGTCTTAACAAAATTGTGTAAAATAGTTATTTTGAAGTGAAAATACAAGTCCAAATATAAAAAAGGTCGTTTCTGAGACTAGGTAAAGTCTTTTTAGCACATTATCGCTTCACGCAGTTCAAAACTAAAGTAGAGTGGTTTGTTATCTTCTCCATGGACTAAAACGCGTTTTCTCAGTGAAAGAAGCACGATTAGAACATGTCTAAACCATTCTAATCAAATAAGCACGCTTGGTTACAGTTTATTCAAAAGTAGGTGAGATAGGTATTCTGTAGTGAAAATACAAGTTAAAATGTAAACAAAACCATCTCTGAGACTAGTTCAAGTGTTCTTATCACAATAATGCTAAACGCAGTTTAAAAGCAAAGTAGAGTATTTTATTGACTTCTCCATGGCCAGAAGCACCTTTTCTCAGTGAAAGAAGCACTGTTACAACATTTTGAAACAAATTAACCCAAATAAGCACCATTACATTATATTTTTAAGAAAATTGATATTATAGCTAATTTGTAGTGAAAAAATAAGTTGAAATGTAAAAGAGTCATTTCTGAGATGAGGTGAAGTGTTTTTATCACAAGATTCCTTCATACAGTTTAAGACTAATGCAGACCCTTTTATTAGCTTGTACCTGAGCTGAAACGCGTTTTTTTCTGCGAAAGAAGCATTATTACAGCATATCTAAACCAGTCTACCCAAATGAGCACCCTTGGTTACAGTCTTAACAAAATTGTGTAAAATAGTTATTTTGAAGTGAAAAAACAAGTCAAAATATAAAAAAGGTCGTTTCTGAGACTAGTTAAAGTCTTTTTAGCACATTATCGCTTCACGCAGTTCAAAACTAAAGTAGAGTGGTTTGTTATCTTCTCCATGGGCTAAAACGCATTTTCTCAGTGAAAGAAGCACGATTAGAACATGTCTAAACCATTCTATTCAAATAAGCACGCTTGGTTACAGTTTTTTCAAAAGTAGGTGAGATAGTTATTCTGTAGTGAAAAAACAAGTTAAAATGTAAACAAAACAATCTCTGAGACTAGTTGAAGTGTTCTTATCACAATAATGCTAAACGCAGTTTAAAACCAAAGTAGAGTATTTTATTGACTTCTCCATGGCCAGAAGCACCTTTTCTCAGTGAAAGAAGCACTGTTACAACATTTTGAAACAAATTAACCCAAATAAGCACCATTACATTATATTTAAAAAACAAAAAAGATATTATAGCTAATTTGTAGTGAAAAAATAAGTTGAAATGTAAAAAAGTCATTTCTGAGAGAAGGTGAAGTGTTCTTATCACAAGATTCCTTCATACAGTTTAAGACTAATGCAGACCCTTTTATTAGCTTGTACCTGAGCTGAAACGCGTTTTTTTCTGCAAAAGAAGCATTATTACAGCATATCTAAACCAGTCTACCCAAATGAGCACCCTTGGTTACAGTCTTAACAAAATTGTGTAAAATAGTTATTTTGAAGTGAAAAAACAAGTCAAAATATAAAAAAGGTCGTTTCTGAGACTAGTTAAAGTCTTTTTAGCACATTATCGCTTCACGCAGTTCAAAACTAAAGTAGAGTGGTTTGTTATCTTCTCCATGGGCTAAAACGCATTTTCTCAGTGAAAGAAGCAGGATTAGAACATGTCTAAACCATTCTATTCAAATAAGCACGCTTGGTTACAGTTTATTCAAAAGTAGGTGAGATAGTTATTCTGTAGTGAAAAAACAAGTTAAAATGTAAACAAAACCATCTCTGAGACTAGCTGAAGTGTTCTTATCACAATAATGCTAAACGCAGTTTAAAAGCAAAGTAGAGTATTTTATTGACTTCTCCATGGCCAGAAGCACCTTTTCTCAGTGAAAGAAGCACTGTTACAACATTTTGAAACAAATTAACCCAAATAAGCACCATTACATTATATTTTTAAAAAAATTGATATTATAGCTAATTTGTAGTGAAAAAATAAGTTGAAATGTAAAAAAGTCATTTCTGAGATGAGGTGAAGTGTTTTTATCACAAGATTCCTTCATACAGTTTAAGACTAATGCAGACCCTTTTATTAGCTTGTACCTGAGCTGAAACGCGTTTTTTTCTGCGAAAGAAGCATTATTACAGCATATCTAAACCAGTCTACCCAAATGAGCACCCTTGGTTACAGTCTTAACAAAATTGTGTAAAATAGTTATTTTGAAGTGAAAAAACAAGTCAAAATATAAAAAAGGTTGTTTCTGAGACTAGGGAAAGTCTTTTTAGCACATTATCGCTTCACGCAGTTCAAAACTAAAGTAGAGTGGTTTGTTATCTTCTCCATGGACTAAAACGCGTTTTCTCAGTGAAAGAAGCACGATAAGAACATGTCTAAACCATTCTATTCAAATAAGCATGCTTGGTTACAGTTTATTCAAAAGTAGGTGAGACAGTTATTCTGTAGTGAAAATACAAGTTAAAATGTAAACAAAACCATTTCTGAGACTAGGTGAAGTGTTCTTATCACAATAATGCTAAACGCAGTTTAAAAGCAAAGTAGAGTATTTTATTGACTTCTCCATGGCCAGAAGCACCTTTTCTCAGTGAAAGAAGCACTGTTACAACATTTTGAAACAAATTAACCCAAATAAGCACCATTACATTATATTTTTAAGAAAATTGATATTATAGCTAATTTGTAGTGAAAAAATAAGTTGAAATGTAAAAGAGTCATTTCTGAGATGAGGTGAAGTGTTTTTATCACAAGATTCCTTCATACAGTTTAAGACTAATGCAGACCCTTTTATTAGCTTGTACCTGAGCTGAAACGCGTTTTTTTCTGCGAAAGAAGCATTATTACAGCATATCTAAACCAGTCTACCCAAATGAGCACCCTTGGTTACAGTCTTAACAAAATTGTGTAAAATAGTTATTTTGAAGTGAAAATACAAGTCCAAATATAAAAAAGGTCGTTTCTGAGACTAGGTAAAGTCTTTTTAGCACATTATCGCTTCACGCAGTTCAAAACTAAAGTAGAGTGGTTTGTTATCTTCTCCATGGACTAAAACGCGTTTTCTCAGTGAAAGAAGCACGATTAGAACATGTCTAAACCATTCTAATCAAATAAGCACGCTTGGTTACAGTTTATTCAAAAGTAGGTGAGATAGGTATTCTGTAGTGAAAATACAAGTTAAAATGTAAACAAAACCATCTCTGAGACTAGTTCAAGTGTTCTTATCACAATAATGCTAAACGCAGTTTAAAAGCAAAGTAGAGTATTTTATTGACTTCTCCATGGCCAGAAGCACCTTTTCTCAGTGAAAGAAGCACTGTTACAACATTTTGAAACAAATTAACCCAAATAAGCACCATTACATTATATTTTTAAGAAAATTGATATTATAGCTAATTTGTAGTGAAAAAATAAGTTGAAATGTAAAAGAGTCATTTCTGAGATGAGGTGAAGTGTTTTTATCACAAGATTCCTTCATACAGTTTAAGACTAATGCAGACCCTTTTATTAGCTTGTACCTGAGCTGAAACGCGTTTTTTTCTGCGAAAGAAGCATTATTACAGCATATCTAAACCAGTCTACCCAAATGAGCACCCTTGGTTACAGTCTTAACAAAATTGTGTAAAATAGTTATTTTGAAGTGAAAAAACAAGTCAAAATATAAAAAAGGTCGTTTCTGAGACTAGTTAAAGTCTTTTTAGCACATTATCGCTTCACGCAGTTCAAAACTAAAGTAGAGTGGTTTGTTATCTTCTCCATGGGCTAAAACGCATTTTCTCAGTGAAAGAAGCACGATTAGAACATGTCTAAACCATTCTATTCAAATAAGCACGCTTGGTTACAGTTTTTTCAAAAGTAGGTGAGATAGTTATTCTGTAGTGAAAAAACAAGTTAAAATGTAAACAAAACAATCTCTGAGACTAGTTGAAGTGTTCTTATCACAATAATGCTAAACGCAGTTTAAAACCAAAGTAGAGTATTTTATTGACTTCTCCATGGCCAGAAGCACCTTTTCTCAGTGAAAGAAGCACTGTTACAACATTTTGAAACAAATTAACCCAAATAAGCACCATTACATTATATTTAAAAAACAAAAAAGATATTATAGCTAATTTGTAGTGAAAAAATAAGTTGAAATGTAAAAAAGTCATTTCTGAGAGAAGGTGAAGTGTTCTTATCACAAGATTCCTTCATACAGTTTAAGACTAATGCAGACCCTTTTATTAGCTTGTACCTGAGCTGAAACGCGTTTTTTTCTGCAAAAGAAGCATTATTACAGCATATCTAAACCAGTCTACCCAAATGAGCACCCTTGGTTACAGTCTTAACAAAATTGTGTAAAATAGTTATTTTGAAGTGAAAAAACAAGTCAAAATATAAAAAAGGTCGTTTCTGAGACTAGTTAAAGTCTTTTTAGCACATTATCGCTTCACGCAGTTCAAAACTAAAGTAGAGTGGTTTGTTATCTTCTCCATGGGCTAAAACGCATTTTCTCAGTGAAAGAAGCAGGATTAGAACATGTCTAAACCATTCTATTCAAATAAGCACGCTTGGTTACAGTTTATTCAAAAGTAGGTGAGATAGTTATTCTGTAGTGAAAAAACAAGTTAAAATGTAAACAAAACCATCTCTGAGACTAGCTGAAGTGTTCTTATCACAATAATGCTAAACGCAGTTTAAAAGCAAAGTAGAGTATTTTATTGACTTCTCCATGGCCAGAAGCACCTTTTCTCAGTGAAAGAAGCACTGTTACAACATTTTGAAACAAATTAACCCAAATAAGCACCATTACATTATATTTTTAAAAAAATTGATATTATAGCTAATTTGTAGTGAAAAAATAAGTTGAAATGTAAAAAAGTCATTTCTGAGATGAGGTGAAGTGTTTTTATCACAAGATTCCTTCATACAGTTTAAGACTAATGCAGACCCTTTTATTAGCTTGTACCTGAGCTGAAACGCGTTTTTTTCTGCGAAAGAAGCATTATTACAGCATATCTAAACCAGTCTACCCAAATGAGCACCCTTGGTTACAGTCTTAACAAAATTGTGTAAAATAGTTATTTTGAAGTGAAAAAACAAGTCAAAATATAAAAAAGGTCGTTTCTGAGACTAGTTAAAGTCTTTTTAGCACATTATCGCTTCACGCAGTTCAAAACTAAAGTAGAGTGGTTTGTTATCTTCTCCATGGGCTAAAACGCGTTTTCTCAGTGAAAGAAGCACGATTAGAACATGTCTAAACCATTCTAATCAAATAAGCACGCTTGGTTACAGTTTATTCAAAAGTAGGTGAGATAGGTATTCTGTAGTGAAAATACAAGTTAAAATGTAAACAAAACCATCTCTGAGACTAGTTCAAGTGTTCTTATCACAATAATGCTAAACGCAGTTTAAAAGCAAAGTAGAGTATTTTATTGACTTCTCCATGGCCAGAAGCACCTTTTCTCAGTGAAAGAAGCACTGTTACAACATTTTGAAACAAATTAACCCAAATAAGCACCATTACATTATATTTAAAAAAAACTGATATTATAGCTAATTTGTAGTGAAAAAATAAGTTGAAATGTAAAAAAGTCATTTCTGAGATGAGGTGAAGTGTTTTTATCACAAGATTCCTTCATACAGTTTAAGACTAATGCAGACCCTTTTATTAGCTTGTACCTGAGCTGAAACGCGTTTTTTTCTGCAAAAGAAACATTATTACAGCATATCTAAACCAGTCTACACAAATGAGCACCCTTGGTTACAGTCTTAACAAAATTGTTTAAAATAGTTATTTTGAAGTGAAAAAACAAGTCAAAATATAAAAAAGGTCGTTTCTGAGACTAGGTAAAGTCTTTTTAGCACATTATCGCTTCACGCAGTTCAAAACTAAAGTAGAGTGGTTTGTTATCTTCTCCATGGGCTAAAACGCGTTTTCTCAGTGAAAGAAGCACGATAAGAACATGTCTAAACCATTCTATTCAAATAAGCACGCTTGGTTACAGTTTATTCAAAAGTAGGTGAGATAGGTATTCTGTAGTGAAAAATCAAGTTAAAATGTAAACAAAACCATCTCTGAGACTAGTTGAAGTGTTCTTATCACAATAATGCTAAACGCAGTTTAAAACCAAAGTAGAGTATTTTATTGACTTCTCCATGGCCAGAAGCACCTTTTCTCAGTGAAAGAAGCACTGTTACAACATTTTGAAACAAATTAACCCAAATAAGCACCATTACATTATATTTAAAAAAAACTGATATTATAGCTAATTTGTAGTGAAAAAATAAGTTGAAATGTAAAAAGTAATTTCTGAGATGAGGTGAAGTGTTCTTATCACAAGATTCCTTCATCCAGTTTAAGACTAATGCAGACCCTTTTATTAGCTTGTACCTGAGCTGAAACGCGTTTTTTTCTGCGAAAGAAGCATTATTACAGCAAATCTAAACCAGTCTACCCAAATGAGCACCCTTGGTTACAGTCTTAACAAAATTGTTTAAAATAGTTATTTTGAAGTGAAAAAACAAGTCAAAATATAAAAAAGGTTGTTTCTGAGACTAGGGAAAGTCTTTTTAGCACATTATCGCTTCACGCAGTTCAAAACTAAAGTAGAGTGGTTTGTTATCTTCTCCATGGGCTAAAACGTCTTTTCTCAGTGAAAGAAGCACGATAAGAACATGTCTAAACCATTCTATTCAAATAAGCATGCTTGGTTACAGTTTATTCAAAAGTAGGTGAGACAGTTATTCTGTAGTGAAAATACAAGTTAAAATGTAAACAAAACCATTTCTGAGACTAGGTGAAGTGTTCTTATCACAATAATGCTAAACGCAGTTTAAAAGCAAAGTAGAGTATTTTATTGACTTCTCCATGGCCAGAAGCACCTTTTCTCAGTGAAAGAAGCACTGTTACAACATTTTGAAACAAATTAACCCAAATAAGCACCATTACATTATATTTTTAAGAAAATTGATATTATAGCTAATTTGTAGTGAAAAAATAAGTTGAAATGTAAAAGAGTCATTTCTGAGATGAGGTGAAGTGTTTTTATCACAAGATTCCTTCATACAGTTTAAGACTAATGCAGACCCTTTTATTAGCTTGTACCTGAGCTGAAACGCGTTTTTTTCTGCGAAAGAAGCATTATTACAGCATATCTAAACCAGTCTACCCAAATGAGCACCCTTGGTTACAGTCTTAACAAAATTGTGTAAAATAGTTATTTTGAAGTGAAAAAACAAGTCAAAATATAAAAAAGGTCGTTTCTGAGACTAGTTAAAGTCTTTTTAGCACATTATCGCTTCACGCAGTTCAAAACTAAAGTAGAGTGGTTTGTTATCTTCTCCATGGGCTAAAACGCATTTTCTCAGTGAAAGAAGCACGATTAGAACATGTCTAAACCATTCTATTCAAATAAGCACGCTTGGTTACAGTTTTTTCAAAAGTAGGTGAGATAGTTATTCTGTAGTGAAAAAACAAGTTAAAATGTAAACAAAACAATCTCTGAGACTAGTTGAAGTGTTCTTATCACAATAATGCTAAACGCAGTTTAAAACCAAAGTAGAGTATTTTATTGACTTCTCCATGGCCAGAAGCACCTTTTCTCAGTGAAAGAAGCACTGTTACAACATTTTGAAACAAATTAACCCAAATAAGCACCATTACATTATATTTAAAAAACAAAAAAGATATTATAGCTAATTTGTAGTGAAAAAATAAGTTGAAATGTAAAAAAGTCATTTCTGAGAGAAGGTGAAGTGTTCTTATCACAAGATTCCTTCATACAGTTTAAGACTAATGCAGACCCTTTTATTAGCTTGTACCTGAGCTGAAACGCGTTTTTTTCTGCAAAAGAAGCATTATTACAGCATATCTAAACCAGTCTACCCAAATGAGCACCCTTGGTTACAGTCTTAACAAAATTGTGTAAAATAGTTATTTTGAAGTGAAAAAACAAGTCAAAATATAAAAAAGGTCGTTTCTGAGACTAGTTAAAGTCTTTTTAGCACATTATCGCTTCACGCAGTTCAAAACTAAAGTAGAGTGGTTTGTTATCTTCTCCATGGGCTAAAACGCATTTTCTCAGTGAAAGAAGCAGGATTAGAACATGTCTAAACCATTCTATTCAAATAAGCACGCTTGGTTACAGTTTATTCAAAAGTAGGTGAGATAGTTATTCTGTAGTGAAAAAACAAGTTAAAATGTAAACAAAACCATCTCTGAGACTAGCTGAAGTGTTCTTATCACAATAATGCTAAACGCAGTTTAAAAGCAAAGTAGAGTATTTTATTGACTTCTCCATGGCCAGAAGCACCTTTTCTCAGTGAAAGAAGCACTGTTACAACATTTTGAAACAAATTAACCCAAATAAGCACCATTACATTATATTTTTAAAAAAATTGATATTATAGCTAATTTGTAGTGAAAAAATAAGTTGAAATGTAAAAAAGTCATTTCTGAGATGAGGTGAAGTGTTTTTATCACAAGATTCCTTCATACAGTTTAAGACTAATGCAGACCCTTTTATTAGCTTGTACCTGAGCTGAAACGCGTTTTTTTCTGCGAAAGAAGCATTATTACAGCATATCTAAACCAGTCTACCCAAATGAGCACCCTTGGTTACAGTCTTAACAAAATTGTGTAAAATAGTTATTTTGAAGTGAAAAAACAAGTCAAAATATAAAAAAGGTCGTTTCTGAGACTAGTTAAAGTCTTTTTAGCACATTATCGCTTCACGCAGTTCAAAACTAAAGTAGAGTGGTTTGTTATCTTCTCCATGGGCTAAAACGCGTTTTCTCAGTGAAAGAAGCACGATTAGAACATGTCTAAACCATTCTAATCAAATAAGCACGCTTGGTTACAGTTTATTCAAAAGTAGGTGAGATAGGTATTCTGTAGTGAAAATACAAGTTAAAATGTAAACAAAACCATCTCTGAGACTAGTTCAAGTGTTCTTATCACAATAATGCTAAACGCAGTTTAAAAGCAAAGTAGAGTATTTTATTGACTTCTCCATGGCCAGAAGCACCTTTTCTCAGTGAAAGAAGCACTGTTACAACATTTTGAAACAAATTAACCCAAATAAGCACCATTACATTATATTTAAAAAAAACTGATATTATAGCTAATTTGTAGTGAAAAAATAAGTTGAAATGTAAAAAAGTCATTTCTGAGATGAGGTGAAGTGTTTTTATCACAAGATTCCTTCATACAGTTTAAGACTAATGCAGACCCTTTTATTAGCTTGTACCTGAGCTGAAACGCGTTTTTTTCTGCAAAAGAAACATTATTACAGCATATCTAAACCAGTCTACACAAATGAGCACCCTTGGTTACAGTCTTAACAAAATTGTTTAAAATAGTTATTTTGAAGTGAAAAAACAAGTCAAAATATAAAAAAGGTCGTTTCTGAGACTAGGTAAAGTCTTTTTAGCACATTATCGCTTCACGCAGTTCAAAACTAAAGTAGAGTGGTTTGTTATCTTCTCCATGGGCTAAAACGCGTTTTCTCAGTGAAAGAAGCACGATAAGAACATGTCTAAACCATTCTATTCAAATAAGCACGCTTGGTTACAGTTTATTCAAAAGTAGGTGAGATAGGTATTCTGTAGTGAAAAATCAAGTTAAAATGTAAACAAAACCATCTCTGAGACTAGTTGAAGTGTTCTTATCACAATAATGCTAAACGCAGTTTAAAACCAAAGTAGAGTATTTTATTGACTTCTCCATGGCCAGAAGCACCTTTTCTCAGTGAAAGAAGCACTGTTACAACATTTTGAAACAAATTAACCCAAATAAGCACCATTACATTATATTTAAAAAAAATTGATATTATGGCTAATTTGTAGTGAAAAAATAAGTTGAAATGTAAAAAGTAATTTCTGAGATGAGGTGAAGTGTTCTTATCACAAGATTCCTTCATCCAGTTTAAGACTAATGCAGACCCTTTTATTAGCTTGTACCTGAGCTGAAACGCGTTTTTTTCTGCGAAAGAAGCATTATTACAGCAAATCTAAACCAGTCTACCCAAATGAGCACCCTTGGTTACAGTCTTAACAAAATTGTGTAAAATAGTTATTTTGAAGTGAAAAAACAAGTCAAAATATAAAAAAGGTTGTTTCTGAGACTAGGGAAAGTCTTTTTAGCACATTATCGCTTCACGCAGTTCAAAACTAAAGTAGAGTGGTTTGTTATCTTCTCCATGGGCTAAAACGTCTTTTCTCAGTGAAAGAAGCACGATAAGAACATGTCTAAACCATTCTATTCAAATAAGCATGCTTGGTTACAGTTTATTCAAAAGTAGGTGAGACAGTTATTCTGTAGTGAAAATACAAGTTAAAATGTAAACAAAACCATTTCTGAGACTAGGTGAAGTGTTCTTATCACAATAATGCTAAACGCAGTTTAAAACCAAAGTAGAGTATTTTATTGACTTCTCCATGGCCAGAAGCACCTTTTCTCAGTGAAAGAAGCACTGTTACAACATTTTGAAACAAATTAACCCAAATAAGCACCTTTAGTTTTGACCTCAATTAAACAGTATTGTTATATGAACACTTTTCCTACTGTCAGAAATGACTTTTTAATACATTTTAACTTGTTTTTTCACTACTTAACTATGTTACCTGCTCTAAAAAAAATGTAACCAAGGTTGCTCCTGTTTGTTGAATTGCTTAGATTTGCTAAAATAGTGCTTCTTTCGCTGAGAAAACGCGTTTCTGCACTTTAAGAAGTTAATACAACTCTCAACATTAGTTTTGAACTCAGTTATAAAGTATTGTTGTGGGAAGACTTTCCCTACTGTCAGAAATTGTTTTTTTTTTACATTTTAACTTCTTTTTTCACTACGGACTTACTATATTACTTGTTCTAAATAAAACTGTATTCATGGGTGCTCATTTGCGTAATCATGTTTAGATATGTTTAGTGCTTCTTTCGCTGAGAAAACACGTTTCTGCACATTAAGAAGTTAAGACAACTCTCAACATTAGTTTTGAACTCAGTTATAAAGTATTGTTGTGGGAACACTTTCCCTACTGTCAGAAATGACTTTTTTTTACATTTTAACTTGTTTTTTCACTACGGAATTACTATAATACCTGTTCTAAATAAAACTGTATTCATGGGTGCTCATTTGGGTAATAATGTTTAGATATGTTAAAATAGTGCTTCTTTCGCTGAGAAAACACGTTTCTGCACATGAAGAAGTTAATACAACTCTAAACATTAGTTTTGAACTCAGTTGTAAAGTATTGTTGTGGGAACACTTTCCCTACTGTCAGATATGACTTTTTTACATTTTAACTTGTTTTGTTCACTACGGAATTACTATATTACCTGTTCTAAATAAATCTGTATTCATGGGTGCTCATTTGGGTAATAATGTTTAGACATGTTAAAATAGTGCTTCTTTCGCTGAGAAAACGCGTTTCTGCACATGAAGAAGTAAATACAACTCTCAACATTAGTTTTGAACTCAGTTATAAAGTATTGTTGTGGGAACACTTTCCCTACTTTCAGAAATGACTTTTTTTTTACATTTTAACTTGTTTTTTCACTACGGAATTACTATATTACCTGTTCTGAATAAAACTGTAACCAAGGCTGCTCCTGTTTGTTGAATTGCTTAGATTTGCTAAAATAGTGCTTCTTTCGCTGAGAAAACGCGTTTCTGCACTTTAAGAAGTTAATACAACTCTCAACATTAGTTTTGAACTCAGTTATAAAGTATTGTTGTGGGAGCAGTTTCCCTACTGTCAGAAATGACTTTTTTTTTTACATTTTAACTTGTTTTTTATCTACGGAATTACTATATTACCTGTTCTAAATAAAACTGTAACCAAGGTTGCTCCTGTTCTTTGAATTGCTTAGATTTGCTAAAATAGTGCTTCTTTCGCTGAGAAAACACGTTTCTGCACATGAAGAAGTTAATATAATTCTAAACATTAGTTTTGAACTCAGTTGTAAAGTATTGTTGTCGGAACACTTTCCCTACTGTCAGAAATGACTTTTCTTACATTTTAACTTGTTTTTTCACTACGGACTTACTATATTACCTGTTCTGACTAAAACTGTATTCATGGGTGCTCATTTGGGTAATAAAGTTTAGATATGTTAAAATAGTGCTTCTTTCGCTGAGAAAACGCGTTTCTGCACATGAAGAAGTTAATACAACTCTCAACATTAGTTTTGAACTCAGTAATAAAGTATTGTTGTGATAACACTTTCCCTACTGTCAGAAATGACTTTTTTTTACATTTTAACTTGTTTTGTTCACTACGGAATTACTATATTACCTGTTCTATATAAAACTGTAACCAAGATTGCTCCTGTTCTTTGAATTGCTTAGATTTGCTAAAATAGTGCTTCTTTCGCTGAGAAAACGCGTTTCTGCACTTTAAGAAGTGAATACAACTCTCATCATTAATTTTGATCTCAGTTATAAAGTATTGTTGTGGGAAGACTTTTTATACTCTCAGAAATGACTTTTTTTACATTGAAACTTGTTTTGTTCACTACGGACTTACTATATTACCTGTTATAAATAAAACTGTATTCATGGGTGCTCATTTGCGTAATCATGTTTAGATATGTTAAAATAGTGCTTCTTTCGCTGAGAAAACGCGTTTCTGCACTTTAAGAAGTTAATACAACTCTCAACATTAGTTTTGAACTCAGTTGTAAAGTATTGTTGTGGGAACACTTTCCCTACTGTCAGAAATGACTTTTTTTTACATTTTAACTTGTTTTGTCACTACGGAATTACTATATTACCTGTTCTAAATAAAACTGTAACCAAGGTTGCTCCTGTTTGTTGAATTGCTTAGATTTGCTAAAATAGTGCTTCTTTCGCTGAGAAAATGCGTTTCGGCACTTTAAGAAGTTAATACAACTCTCAACATTAGTTTTGAACTCAGTTATAAAGTATTGTTGTTGGAGCAGTTTCCCTACTGTCAGAAATTACTTTTTTTTTTACATTTTAACTTGTTTTTTATCTACGGAATTACTATATTACCTGTTCTAAATAAAACTGTAACCAAGGTTGCTCCTGTTTGTTGAATTGCTTAGATTTGCTAAAATAGTGCTTCTTTCGCTGAGAAAATGCGTTTCTGCACATTAAGAAGTTAATAGAACTCTAAACATTAGTTTTGAACCCAGTTGTAAAGTATTGTTGTGGGAACACTTTCCCTATTGTCAGAAATGACTTTTTTTTACATTTTAACTTGCTTTTTCACTACGGACTTACTATATTACCTGTTATAAATAAAACTGTATTCATGGGTGCTCATTTGCGTAATCATGTTTAGATATGTTAAAATAGTGCTTCTTTCGCTGAGAAAACACGTTTCTGCACTTTAAGAAGTTAATACAACTCTCAACATTAGTTTTGAACTCATTTGTAAAGTATTGTTGTGGGAACACTTTCCCTAAAGTCAGAAATGACTTTTTTTTTACATTTTAACTTGTTTTTTATCTACGGAATTACTATATTACCTGTTCTAAATAAAACTGTAACCAAGGTTGCTCCTGTTTGTTGAATTGCTTAGATTTGCTAAAATAGTGCTTCTTTCGCTGAGAAAACACGTTTCTGCACATGAAGAAGTTAATAGAACTCTAAACATTAGTTTTGAACTCAGTTGTAAAGTATTGTTGTGGGAACACTTTCCCTGCTGTCAGAAATGACTTTTTTATACGATTTAACTTGTTTTTTCACTACGGAATTACTATATTACCTGTTCTAAATAAAACTATAACCAAGGTTGCTCCTGTTTTTTTAAATTGCTTAGATTTGCTAAAATAGTGCTTCTTTCGCTGAGAAAACACGTTTCTGCACATGAAGAAGTTAATAGAACTCTAAACATTAGTTTTGAACTCAATTGTAAAGTATTGTTGTGGGAACACTTTCCCTACTGTCAGAAATGACTTTTCTTACATTTGAACTTCTTTTGTTCACTACAAAATTACTATATTACCTGTTCTAAATAAAACTGTAACCAAGGTCGCTCCTGTTTGTTGAATTGCTTAGATTTGCTAAAATAGTGCTTCTTTCGCTGAGAAAACGCGTTTCTGCACATTAAGAAGTTAATAGAACTCTAAACATTAGTTTTGAACCCAGTTGTAAAGTATTGTTGTGGGAACACTTTCCCTGCTGTCGGAAATGACTTTTTTATACGATTTAACTTGTTTTTTCACTACGGAATTACTATATTACCTGTTCTAAATAAAACTGTAACCAAGGTCGCTCCTGTTTGTTGAATTGCTTAGATTTGCTAAAATAGTGCTTCTTTCGCTGAGAAAACACGTTTCTGCACATGAAGAAGTTAATAGAACTCTAAACATTAGTTTTGAACTCAATTGTAAAGTATTGTTGTGGGAACACTTTCCCTACTGTCAGAAATGACTTTTCTTACATTTGAACTTCTTTTGTTCACTACAAAATTACTATATTACCTGTTCTAAATAAAACTGTAACCAAGGTCGCTCCTGTTTGTTGAATTGCTTAGATTTGCTAAAATAGTGCTTCTTTCGCTGAGAAAACGCGTTTCTGCACATTAAGAAGTTAATAGAACTCTAAACATTAGTTTTGAACCCAGTTGTAAAGTATTGTTGTGGGAACACTTTCCCTGCTGTCGGAAATGACTTTTTTATACGATTTAACTTGTTTTTTCACTACGGAATTACTATATTACCTGTTCTAAATAAAACTGTAACCAAGGTCGCTCCTGTTTGTTGAATTGCTTAGATTTGCTAAAATAGTGCTTCTTTCGCTGAGAAAACACGTTTCTGCACATGAAGAAGTTAATAGAACTCTAAACATTAGTTTTGAACTCAGTTGTAAAGTATTGTTGTTGGAACACTTTCCCTACTGTCAGAAATGACTTTTTTATACGTTTTAACTTGTTTTTTCACTACGGAATTACTATATTACCTGTTCTGAATAAAACTGTAACCAAGGCTGCTCCTGTTTGTTGAATTGCTTAGATTTGCTAAAATAGTGCTTCTTTCGCTGAGAAAACGCGTTTCTGCACTTTAAGAAGTTAATACAACTCTCAACATTAGTTTTGAACTCAGTTATAAAGTATTGTTGTGGGAGCAGTTTCCCTACTGTCAGAAATGACTTTTTTTTTTACATTTTAACTTGTTTTTTATCTACGGAATTACTATATTACCTGTTCTAAATAAAACTGTAACCAAGGTTGCTCCTGTTCTTTGAATTGCTTAGATTTGCTAAAATAGTGCTTCTTTCGCTGAGAAAACACGTTTCTGCACATGAAGAAGTTAATATAACTCTAAACATTAGTTTTGAACTCAGTTGTAAAGTATTGTTGTCGGAACACTTTCCCTACTGTCAGAAATGACTTTTCTTACATTTTAACTTGTTTTTTCACTACGGACTTACTATATTACCTGTTCTGACTAAAACTGTATTCATGGGTGCTCATTTGGGTAATAAAGTTTAGATATGTTAAAATAGTGCTTCTTTCGCTGAGAAAACGCGTTTCTGCACTTTAAGAAGTTAATACAACTCTCAACATTAGTTTTGAACTCAGTTGTAAAGTATTGTTGTGGGAACACTTTCCCTACTGTCAGAAATGACTTTTCTTACATTTGAACTTCTTTTGTTCACTACAAAATTACTATATTACCTGTTCTAAATAAAACTGTAACCAAGGTCGCTCCTGTTTGTTGAATTGCTTAGATTTGCTAAAATAGTGCTTCTTTCGCTGAGAAAACGCGTTTCTGCACTTTAAGAAGTGAATACAACTCTCATCATTAATTTTGATCTCAGTTATAAAGTATTGTTGTGGGAAGACTTTTCATACTCTCAGAAATGACTTTTTTTACATTGAAACTTGTTTTGTTCACTACGGACTTACTGTATTACTTGTTCTAAATGAAACTGTATTCATGGGTGCTCATTTGGGTAATAATGTTTAGATATATTAAAATAGTGCTTCTTTCGCTGAGAAAACGCGTTTCTGCACATGAAGAAGTTAATAGAACTCTAAACATTAGTTTTGAACTCAGTTGTAAAGTATTGTTGTTGGAACACTTTCCCTACTGTATAAAATGACTTTTTTAAACGTTTTAACTTGTTTTTTCACTACGGAATTACTATATTACCTGTTCTAAATAAAACTGTAACCAAGGTTGCTCCTGTTTGTTGAATTGCTTAGATTTGCTAAAATAGTGCTTCTTTCGCTGAGAAAACACGTTTCTGCACATGAAGAAGTTAATAGAACTCTAAACATTAGTTTTGAACTCAGTTGTAAAGTATTGTTGTGGGAACACTTTCCCTACTGTCAGAAATGACTTTTCTTACATTTGAACTTCTTTTGTTCACTACAAAATTACTATATTACCTGTTCTAAATAAAACTGTAACCAAGGTCGCTCCTGTTTGTTGAATTGCTTAGATTTGCTAAAATAGTGCTTCTTTCGCTGAGAAAACACGTTTCTGCACATGAAGAAGTTAATAGAACTCTAAACATTAGTTTTGAACTCAGTTGTAAAGTATTGTTGTTGGAACACTTTCCCTACTGTCAGAAATGACTTTTTTATACGTTTTAACTTGTTTTTTCACTACGGAATTACTATATTACCTGTTCTGAATAAAACTGTAACCAAGGCTGCTCCTGTTTGTTGAATTGCTTAGATTTGCTAAAAAAGTGCTTCTTTCGCTGAGAAAACGCGTTTCTGCACTTTAAGAAGTTAATACAACTCTCAACATTAGTTTTGAACTCAGTTATAAAGTATTGTTGAGGGAGCAGTTTCCCTACTGTCAGAAATGACTTTTTTTTTTACATTTTAACTTGTTTTTTATCTACGGAATTACTATATTACCTGTTCTAAATAAAACTGTAACCAAGGTTGCTCCTGTTCTTTGAATTGCTTAGATTTGCTAAAATAGTGCTTCTTTCGCTGAGAAAACACGTTTCTGCACATGAAGAAGTTAATATAACTCTAAACATTAGTTTTGAACTCAGTTGTAAAGTATTGTTGTCGGAACACTTTACCTACTGTCAGAAATGACTTTTCTTACATTTTAACTTGTTTTTTCACTACGGACTTACTATATTACCTGTTCTGACTGAAACTGTATTCATGGGTGCTCATTTGGGTAATAAAGTTTAGATATGTTAAAATAGTGCTTCTTTCGCTGAGAAAACGCGTTTCTGCACATGAAGAAGTTAATACAACTCTCAACATTAGTTTTGAACTCAGTTGTAAAGTATTGTTGTGGGAACACTTTCCCTGCTGTCGGAATTGACTTTTTTATACGATTTAACTTGTTTTTTCACTACGGAATTACTATATTACCTGTTCTAAATAAAACTATAACCAAGGTTGCTCCTGTTTTTTTAAATTGCTTAGATTTGCTAAAATAGTGCTTCTTTCGCTGAGAAAACACGTTTCTGCACATGAAGAAGTTAATAGAACTCTAAACATTAGTTTTGAACTCAGTTGTAAAGTATTGTTGTGGGAACACTTTCCCTACTGTCAGAAATGACTTTTCTTACATTTGAACTTCTTTTGTTCACTACAAAATTACTATATTACCTGTTCTAAATAAAACTGTAACCAAGGTCGCTCCTGTTTGTTGAATTGCTTAGATTGCTAAAATAGTGCTTCTTTTCGCTGAGAAAACGCGTTTCTGCACTTTAAGAAGTTAATACAACTCTAAACATTAGTTTTGAACTCAGTTATAAAGTATTGTTGTGGGAGCAGTTCCCTACTGTCAGAAATGACTTTTTTTTTTACATTTTAACTTGTTTTTTATCTACGGAATTACTATATTACCTGTTCTAATAAAACTGTAACCAAGGTTGCTCCTGTTCTTTGAATTGCTTAGATTGCTAAAATAGTGCTTCTTTCGCTGAGAAAACACGTTTCTGCACATGAAGAAGTTAATATAACTCTAAACATTAGTTTTGAACTCAGTTGTAAAGTATTGTTGTCGGAACACTTTCCTACTGTCAGAAATGACTTTTCTTACATTTTAACTTGTTTTTTCACTACGGACTTACTATATTACCTGTTCTGACTAAAACTGTATTCATGGGTGCTCATTTGGGTAATAAAGTTTAGATTTGCTAAAATAGTGCTTCTTTCGCTGAGAAAACACGTTTCTGCACATGAAGAAGTTAATAGAACTCTAAACATTAGTTTTGAACTCAGTTGTAAAGTATTGTTGTGGGGAACACTTTCCCTACTGTCAGAAATGACTTTTCTTACATTTGAACTTCTTTTGTTCACTACAAAATTACTATATTACCTGTTCTAAATAAAACTGTAACCAAGGTCGCTCCTGTTTGTTGAATTGCTTAGATTTGCTAAAATAGTTTTTCTTCGCTGAGAAAACGCGTTTCTGCACATTAAGAAGTTAATAGAACTCTAAACATTAGTTTTGAACCCAGTTGTAAAGTATTGTTGTGGAACACTTTCCCTATTGTCAGAAATGACTTTTTTTACATTTTAACGTGCTTTTTCACTACGGACTTACTATATTACCTGTTATAAATAAAACTGTATTCATGGGTGCTCATTTGCGTAATCATGTTTAGATATGTTAAAATAGTGCTTCTTTCGCTGAGAAAACACGTTTCCTGCACTTTAAGAAGTTAATACAACTCTCAACATTAGTTTTGAACTCATTTGTAAAGTATTGTTGTGGGAACACTTTCCCTAAAGTCAGAAATGACTTTTTTTTTACATTTTAACTTGTTTTTTATCTACGGATTTACTATATTACCTGTTCTAAATAAAACTGTAACCAAGGTTGCTCCTGTTTGTTGAATTGCTTAGATTTGCTAAAATAGTGCTTCTTTCGCTGAGAAAACACGTTCTGCACATGAAGAAGTTAATAGAACTCTAAACATTAGTTTTGAACTCAGTTGTAAAGTATTGTTGTGGGAACACTTTCCCTACTGTCAGAAATGACTTTTCTTACATTTGAACTTCTTTTGTTCACTACAAAATTACTATATTACCTGTTCTAAATAAAACTGTAACCAAGGTCGCTCCTGTTTGTTGAATTGCTTAGATTTGCTAAAATAGTGCTTCTTTCGCTGAGAAAACGCGTTTCTGCACTTTAAGAAGTGAATACAACTCTCATCATTAATTTTGATCTCAGTTATAAAGTATTGTTGTGGAAGACTTTTCATACTCTCAGAAATGACTTTTTTACATTGAAACTTGTTTTGTTCACTACGGACTTACTATATTACTTGTTCTAAATGAAACTGTATTCATGGGTGCTCATTTGGGTAATAATGTTTAGATATGTTAAAATAGTGCTTCTTTCGCTGAGAAAACGCGTTTCTGCACATGAAGAAGTTAATAGAACTCTAAACATTAGTTTTGAACTCAGTTGTAAAGTATTGTTGTTGGAACACTTTCCCTACTGTATAAAATGACTTTTTTAAACGTTTTAACTTGTTTTTTCACTACGGAATTACTATATTACCTGTTCTAAATAAAACTGTAACCAAGTTGCTCCTGGTTTGTTGAATTGCTTAGATTTGCTAAAATAGTGCTCTTTCGCTGAGAAAACACGTTTCTGCACATGAAGAAGTTAATAGAACTCTAAACATTAGTTTTGAACTCAGTTGTAAAGTATTGTTGTGGGAACACTTTCCCTACTGTCAGAAATGACTTTTCTTACATTTGAACTTCTTTTGTTCACTACAAAATTACTATATTACCTGTTCTAAATAAAACTGTAACCAAGGTCGCTCCTGTTTGTTGAATTGCTTAGATTTGCTAAAATAGTGCTTCTTTCGCTGAGAAAACACGTTTCTGCACATGAAGAAGTTAATAGAACTCTAAACATTAGTTTTGAACTCAGTTGTAAAGTATTGTTGTTGGAACACTTTCCCTACTGTCAGAAATGACTTTTTTATACGTTTTAACTTGTTTTTTCACTACGGAATTACTATATTACCTGTTCTAAATAAAACTGTAACCAAGGTTGCTCCTGTTCTTTGAATTGCTTAGATTTGCTAAAATAGTGCTTCTTTCGCTGAGAAAACACGTTTCTGCACATGAAGAAGTTAATAGAACTCTAAACATTAGTTTTGAACTCAGTTGTAAAGTATTGTTGTCGGAACACTTTCCCTACTGTCAGAAATGACTTTTCTTACATTTTAACTTGTTTTTTCACTACGGACTTACTATATTACCTGTTCTGACTAAAACTGTATTCATGGGTGCTCATTTGGGAAATAATGTTTAGATATGTTAAAATAGTGCTTCTTTCGCTGAGAAAACACGTTTCTGCACATGAAGAAGTTAATAGAACTCTAAACATTAGTTTTGAACTCAGTTGTAAAGTATTGTTGTGGGAACACTTTCCCTACTGTCAGAAATGACTTTTTTATACGATTTAACTTGTTTTTTCACTACGGAATTACTATATTACCTGTTCTGACTAAAACTGTATTCATGGGTGCTCATTTGGGTAATAAAGTTTAGATATGTTAAAATAGTGCTTCTTTCGCTGAGAAAACGCGTTTCTGCACATGAAGAAGTTAATACAACTCTCAACATTAGTTTTGAACTCAGTAATAAAGTATTGTTGTGATAACACTTTCCCTACTGTCAGAAATGCCTTTTTTTTACATTTTAACTTGTTTTGTTCACTACGGAATTACTATATTACCTGTTCTATATAAAACTGTAACCAAGATTGCTCCTGTTCTTTGAATTGCTTAGATTTGCTAAAATAGTGCTTCTTTCGCTGAGAAAACGCGTTTCTGCACTTTAAGAAGTGAATACAACTCTCATCATTAATTTTGATCTCAGTTATAAAGTATTGTTGTGGGAAGACTTTTCATACTCTCAGAAATGACTTTTTTTACATTGAAACTTGTTTTGTTCACTACGGACTTACTATATTACTTGTTCTAAATGAAACTGTATTCATGGGTGCTCATTTGGGTAATAATGTTTAGATATGTTAAAATAGTGCTTCTTTCGCTGAGAAAACGCGTTTCTGCACATTAAGAAGTTAATATAACTCTAAACATTAGTTTTGAACTCAGTTGTAAAGTATTGTTGTCGGAACACTTTCCCTACTGTCAGAAATGACTTTTTTATACGATTTAACTTGTTTTTTCACTACGGAATTACTATATTACCTGTTCTAAATAAAACTATAACCAAGGTTGCTCCTGTTTTTTTAAATTGCTTAGATTTGCTAAAATAGTGCTTCTTTCGCTGAGAAAACACGTTTCTGCACATGAAGAAGTTAATAGAACTCTAAACATTAGTTTTGAACTCAGTTATAAAGTATTGTTGTGGGAACACTTTCCCTATTGTCAGAAATGACTTTTTTTACATTTTAACTTGCTTTTTCACTACGGACTTACTATATTACCTGTTCTATATAAAACTGTAACCAAGATTGCTCCTGTTCTTTGAATTGCTTAGATTTGCTAAAATAGTGCTTCTTTCGCTGAGAAAACGCGTTTCTGCACTTTAAGAAGTGAATACAACTCTCATCATTAATTTTGATCTCAGTTATAAAGTATTGTTGTGGGAAGACTTTTCATACTCTCAGAAATGACTTTTTTTTACATTGAAACTTGTTTTGTTCACTACGGACTTACTATATTACTTGTTCTAAATGAAACTGTATTCATGGGTGCTCATTTGGGAAATAATGTTTAGATATGTTAAAATAGTGCTTCTTTCGCTGAGAAAACACGTTTCTGCACATGAAGAAGTTAATAGAACTCTAAACATTAGTTTTGAACTCAGTTGTAAAGTATTGTTGTGGGAACACTTTCCCTACTGTCAGAAATGACTTTTTTATACGATTTAACTTGTTTTTTCACTACGGAATTACTATATTACCTGTTCTGACTAAAACTGTATTCATGGGTGCTCATTTGGGTAATAAAGTTTAGATATGTTAAAATAGTGCTTCTTTCGCTGAGAAAACGCGTTTCTGCACATGAAGAAGTTAATACAACTCTCAACATTAGTTTTGAACTCAGTAATAAAGTATTGTTGTGATAACACTTTCCCTACTGTCAGAAATGCCTTTTTTTTACATTTTAACTTGTTTTGTTCACTACGGAATTACTATATTACCTGTTCTATATAAAACTGTAACCAAGATTGCTCCTGTTCTTTGAATTGCTTAGATTTGCTAAAATAGTGCTTCTTTCGCTGAGAAAACGCGTTTCTGCACTTTAAGAAGTGAATACAACTCTCATCATTAATTTTGATCTCAGTTATAAAGTATTGTTGTGGGAAGACTTTTCATACTCTCAGAAATGACTTTTTTTACATTGAAACTTGTTTTGTTCACTACGGACTTACTATATTACTTGTTCTAAATGAAACTGTATTCATGGGTGCTCATTTGGGTAATAATGTTTAGATATGTTAAAATAGTGCTTCTTTCGCTGAGAAAACGCGTTTCTGCACATGAAGAAGTTAATAGAACTCTAAACATTAGTTTTGAACTCAGTTGTAAAGTATTGTTGTTGGAACACTTTCCCTACTGTATGAAATGACTTTTTTAAACGTTTTAACTTGTTTTTTCACTACGGAATTACTATATTACCTGTTCTAAATAAAACTGTAACCAAGGTTGCTCCTGTTTGTTGAATTGCTTAGATTTGCTAAAATAGTGCTTCTTTCGCTGAGAAAAGACGTTTCTGCACATGAAGAAGTTAATAGAACTCTAAACATTAGTTTTGAACTCAGTTGTAAAGTATTGTTGTGGGAACACTTTCCCTACTGTCAGAAATGACTTTTTTTACATTTTAACTTGCTTTTTCACTACGGACTTACTATATTACCTGTTATAAATAAAACTGTAACCAAGGTTGCTCCTGTTTGTTGAATTGCTTAGATTTGCTAAAATAGTGCTTCTTTCGCTGAGAAAACACGTTTCTGCACATGAAGAAGTTAATAGAACTCTAAACATTAGTTTTGAACTCAGTTGTAAAGTATTGTTGTGGGAACACTTTCCCTACTGTCAGAAATGACTTTTCTTACATTTGAACTTCTTTTGTTCACTACAAAATTACTATATTACCTGTTCTAAATAAAACTGTAACCAAGGTCGCTCCTGTTTGTTGAATTGCTTAGATTTGCTAAAATAGTGCTTCTTTCGCTGAGAAAACACGTTTCTGCACATGAAGAAGTTAATAGAACTCTAAACATTAGTTTTGAACTCAGTTGTAAAGTATTGTTGTTGGAACACTTTCCCTACTGTCAGAAATGACTTTTTTATACGTTTTAACTTGTTTTTTCACTACGGAATTACTATATTACCTGTTCTAAATAAAACTGTAACCAAGGTTGCTCCTGTTCTTTGAATTGCTTAGATTTGCTAAAATAGTGCTTCTTTCGCTGAGAAAACACGTTTCTGCACATGAAGAAGTTAATAGAACTCTAAACATTAGTTTTGAACTCAGTTGTAAAGTATTGTTGTCGGAACACTTTCCCTACTGTCAGAAATGACTTTTCTTACATTTTAACTTGTTTTTTCACTACGGACTTACTATATTACCTGTTCTGACTAAAACTGTATTCATGGGTGCTCATTTGGGAAATAATGTTTAGATATGTTAAAATAGTGCTTCTTTCGCTGAGAAAACACGTTTCTGCACATGAAGAAGTTAATAGAACTCTAAACATTAGTTTTGAACTCAGTTGTAAAGTATTGTTGTGGGAACACTTTCCCTACTGTCAGAAATGACTTTTTTATACGATTTAACTTGTTTTTTCACTACGGAATTACTATATTACCTGTTCTGACTAAAACTGTATTCATGGGTGCTCATTTGGGTAATAAAGTTTAGATATGTTAAAATAGTGCTTCTTTCGCTGAGAAAACGCGTTTCTGCACATGAAGAAGTTAATACAACTCTCAACATTAGTTTTGAACTCAGTAATA
The DNA here is from genome assembly GCF_030463535.1 of Salminus brasiliensis. Classification (NCBI taxonomy): domain Eukaryota; kingdom Metazoa; phylum Chordata; class Actinopteri; order Characiformes; family Bryconidae; genus Salminus; species Salminus brasiliensis. Next base: position 46,476,983 of record NC_132878.1, on the reverse strand, counting down.
AAGTATTGTTGTGATAACACTTTCCCTACTGTCAGAAATGCCTTTTTTTTACATTTTAACTTGTTTTGTTCACTACGGAATTACTATATTACCTGTTCTATATAAAACTGTAACCAAGATTGCTCCTGTTCTTTGAATTGCTTAGATTTGCTAAAATAGTGCTTCTTTCGCTGAGAAAACGCGTTTCTGCACTTTAAGAAGTGAATACAACTCTCATCATTAATTTTGATCTCAGTTATAAAGTATTGTTGTGGGAAGACTTTTCATACTCTCAGAAATGACTTTTTTTACATTGAAACTTGTTTTGTTCACTACGGACTTACTATATTACTTGTTCTAAATGAAACTGTATTCATGGGTGCTCATTTGGGTAATAATGTTTAGATATGTTAAAATAGTGCTTCTTTCGCTGAGAAAACGCGTTTCTGCACATTAAGAAGTTAATATAACTCTAAACATTAGTTTTGAACTCAGTTGTAAAGTATTGTTGTCGGAACACTTTCCCTACTGTCAGAAATGACTTTTTTATACGATTTAACTTGTTTTTTCACTACGGAATTACTATATTACCTGTTCTAAATAAAACTATAACCAAGGTTGCTCCTGTTTTTTTAAATTGCTTAGATTTGCTAAAATAGTGCTTCTTTCGCTGAGAAAACACGTTTCTGCACATGAAGAAGTTAATAGAACTCTAAACATTAGTTTTGAACTCAGTTATAAAGTATTGTTGTGGGAACACTTTCCCTATTGTCAGAAATGACTTTTTTTACATTTTAACTTGCTTTTTCACTACGGACTTACTATATTACCTGTTCTATATAAAACTGTAACCAAGATTGCTCCTGTTCTTTGAATTGCTTAGATTTGCTAAAATAGTGCTTCTTTCGCTGAGAAAACGCGTTTCTGCACTTTAAGAAGTGAATACAACTCTCATCATTAATTTTGATCTCAGTTATAAAGTATTGTTGTGGGAAGACTTTTCATACTCTCAGAAATGACTTTTTTTTACATTGAAACTTGTTTTGTTCACTACGGACTTACTATATTACTTGTTCTAAATGAAACTGTATTCATGGGTGCTCATTTGGGAAATAATGTTTAGATATGTTAAAATAGTGCTTCTTTCGCTGAGAAAACACGTTTCTGCACATGAAGAAGTTAATAGAACTCTAAACATTAGTTTTGAACTCAGTTGTAAAGTATTGTTGTGGGAACACTTTCCCTACTGTCAGAAATGACTTTTTTATACGATTTAACTTGTTTTTTCACTACGGAATTACTATATTACCTGTTCTGACTAAAACTGTATTCATGGGTGCTCATTTGGGTAATAAAGTTTAGATATGTTAAAATAGTGCTTCTTTCGCTGAGAAAACGCGTTTCTGCACATGAAGAAGTTAATACAACTCTCAACATTAGTTTTGAACTCAGTAATAAAGTATTGTTGTGATAACACTTTCCCTACTGTCAGAAATGCCTTTTTTTTACATTTTAACTTGTTTTGTTCACTACGGAATTACTATATTACCTGTTCTATATAAAACTGTAACCAAGATTGCTCCTGTTCTTTGAATTGCTTAGATTTGCTAAAATAGTGCTTCTTTCGCTGAGAAAACGCGTTTCTGCACTTTAAGAAGTGAATACAACTCTCATCATTAATTTTGATCTCAGTTATAAAGTATTGTTGTGGGAAGACTTTTCATACTCTCAGAAATGACTTTTTTTACATTGAAACTTGTTTTGTTCACTACGGACTTACTATATTACTTGTTCTAAATGAAACTGTATTCATGGGTGCTCATTTGGGTAATAATGTTTAGATATGTTAAAATAGTGCTTCTTTCGCTGAGAAAACGCGTTTCTGCACATGAAGAAGTTAATAGAACTCTAAACATTAGTTTTGAACTCAGTTGTAAAGTATTGTTGTTGGAACACTTTCCCTACTGTATGAAATGACTTTTTTAAACGTTTTAACTTGTTTTTTCACTACGGAATTACTATATTACCTGTTCTAAATAAAACTGTAACCAAGGTTGCTCCTGTTTGTTGAATTGCTTAGATTTGCTAAAATAGTGCTTCTTTCGCTGAGAAAAGACGTTTCTGCACATGAAGAAGTTAATAGAACTCTAAACATTAGTTTTGAACTCAGTTGTAAAGTATTGTTGTGGGAACACTTTCCCTACTGTCAGAAATGACTTTTTTTACATTTTAACTTGCTTTTTCACTACGGACTTACTATATTACCTGTTATAAATAAAACTGTAACCAAGGTTGCTCCTGTTTGTTGAATTGCTTAGATTTGCTAAAATAGTGCTTCTTTCGCTGAGAAAACACGTTTCTGCACATGAAGAAGTTAATAGAACTCTAAACATTAGTTTTGAACTCAGTTGTAAAGTATTGTTGTGGGAACACTTTCCCTACTGTCAGAAATGACTTTTTTTACATTTTAACTTGCTTTTTCACTACGGACTTACTATATTACCTGTTCTAAATAAAACTGTAACCAAGGTCGCTCCTGTTTGTTGAATTGCTTAGATTTGCTAAAATAGTGCTTCTTTCGCTGAGAAAACGCGTTTCTGCACATTAAGAAGTTAATAGAACTCTAAACATTAGTTTTGAACCCAGTTGTAAAGTATTGTTGTGGGAACACTTTCCCTATTGTCAGAAATGACTTTTTTTACATTTTAACTTGCTTTTTCACTACGGACTTACTATATTACCTGTTATAAATAAAACTGTATTCATGGGTGCTCATTTGCGTAATCATGTTTAGATATGTTAAAATAGTGCTTCTTTCGCTGAGAAAACACGTTTCTGCACTTTAAGAAGTTAATACAACTCTCAACATTAGTTTTGAACTCATTTGTAAAGTATTGTTGTGGGAACACTTTCCCTAAAGTCAGAAATGACTTTTTTTTTACATTTTAACTTGTTTTTTATCTACGGAATTACTATATTACCTGTTCTAAATAAAACTGTAACCAAGGTTGCTCCTGTTTGTTGAATTGCTTAGATTTGCTAAAATAGTGCTTCTTTCGCTGAGAAAACGCGTTTCTGCACATGAAGAAGTTAATAGAACTCTAAACATTAGTTTTGAACTCAGTTGTAAAGTATTGTTGTTGGAACACTTTCCCTACTGTATGAAATGACTTTTTTAAACGTTTTAACTTGTTTTTTCACTACGGAATTACTATATTACCTGTTCTAAATAAAACTGTAACCAAGGTTGCTCCTGTTTGTTGAATTGCTTAGATTTGCTAAAATAGTGCTTCTTTCGCTGAGAAAAGACGTTTCTGCACATGAAGAAGTTAATAGAACTCTAAACATTAGTTTTGAACTCAGTTGTAAAGTATTGTTGTGGGAACACTTTCCCTACTGTCAGAAATGACTTTTTTATACGATTTAACTTGTTTTTTCACTACAAAATTACTATATTACCTGTTCTAAATAAAACTGTAACCAAGGTTGCTCCTGTTTGTTGAATTGCTTAGATTTGCTAAAATAGTGCTTCTTTCGCTGAGAAAACACGTTTCTGCACATGAAGAAGTTAATAGAACTCTAAACATTAGTTTTTAACTCAGTTGTAAAGTATTGTTGTGGGAACACTTTCCCTACTGTCAGAAATGACTTTTTTATACGATTTAACTTGTTTTTTCACTACGAAATTACTATATTACCTGTTCTAAATAAAACTATAACCAAGGTTGCTCCTGTTTTTTTTAAATTGCTTAGATTTGCTAAAATAGTGCTTCTTTCGCTGAGAAAACACGTTTCTGCACATGAAGAAGTTAATAGAACTCTAAACATTAGTTTTGAACTCAGTTGTAAAGTATTGTTGTGGGAACACTTTCCCTACTGTCAGAAATGACTTTTCTTACATTTGAACTTCTTTTGTTCACTACAAAATTATTATATTACCTGTTCTAAATAAAACTGTAACCAAGGTCGCTCCTGTTTGTTGAATTGCTTAGATTTGCTAAAATAGTGCTTCTTTCGCTGAGAAAACGCGTTTCTGCACATTAAGAAGTTAATAGAACTCTAAACATTAGTTTTGAACCCAGTTGTAAAGTATTGTTGTGGGAACACTTTCCCTATTGTCAGAAATGACTTTTTTTACATTTTAACTTGCTTTTTCACTACGGACTTACTATATTACCTGTTATAAATAAAACTGTATTCATGGGTGCTCATTTGCGTAATCATGTTTAGATATGTTAAAATAGTGCTTCTTTCGCTGAGAAAACACGTTTCTGCACTTTAAGAAGTTAATACAACTCTCAACATTAGTTTTGAACTCATTTGTAAAGTATTGTTGTGGGAACACTTTCCCTAAAGTCAGAAATGACTTTTTTTTTACATTTTAACTTGTTTTTTATCTACGGAATTACTATATTACCTGTTCTAAATAAAACTGTAACCAAGGTTGCTCCTGTTTGTTGAATTGCTTAGATTTGCTAAAATAGTGCTTCTTTCGCTGAGAAAACACGTTTCTGCACATGAAGAAGTTAATAGAACTCTAAACATTAGTTTTGAACTCAGTTGTAAAGTATTGTTGTTGGAACACTTTCCCTACTGTATGAAATGACTTTTTTAAACGTTTTAACTTGTTTTTTCACTACGGAATTACTATATTACCTGTTCTAAATAAAACTGTAACCAAGGTTGCTCCTGTTTGTTGAATTGCTTAGATTTGCTAAAATAGTGCTTCTTTCGCTGAGAAAACGCGTTTCTGCACTTTAAGAAGTGAATACAACTCTCATCATTAATTTTGATCTCAGTTATAAAGTATTGTTGTGGGAAGACTTTTCATACTCTCAGAAATGACTTTTTTTACATTGAAACTTGTTTTGTTCACTACGGACTTACTATATTACTTGTTCTAAATGAATCTGTATTCATGGGTGCTCATTTGGGTAATAATGTTTAGATATGTTAAAATAGTGCTTCTTTCGCTGAGAAAACGCGTTTCTGCACATGAAGAAGTTAATAGAACTCTAAACATTAGTTTTGAACTCAGTTGTAAAGTATTGTTGTTGGAACACTTTCCCTACTGTATAAAATGACTTTTTTAAACGTTTTAACTTGTTTTTTCACTACGGAATTACTATATTACCTGTTCTAAATAAAACTGTAACCAAGGTTGCTCCTGTTTGTTGAATTGCTTAGATTTGCTAAAATAGTGCTTCTTTCGCTGAGAAAACACGTTTCTGCACATGAAGAAGTTAATAGAACTCTAAACATTAGTTTTGAACTCAGTTGTAAAGTATTGTTGTGGGAACACTTTCCCTACTGTCAGAAATGACTTTTCTTACATTTGAACTTCTTTTGTTCACTACAAAATTACTATATTACCTGTTCTAAATAAAACTGTAACCAAGGTCGCTCCTGTTTGTTGAATTGCTTAGATTTGCTAAAATAGTGCTTCTTTCGCTGAGAAAACACGTTTCTGCACATGAAGAAGTTAATAGAACTCTAAACATTAGTTTTGAACTCAGTTGTAAAGTATTGTTGTTGGAACACTTTCCCTACTGTATGAAATGACTTTTTTAAACGTTTTAACTTGTTTTTTCACTACGGAATTACTATATTACCTGTTCTAAATAAAACTGTAACCAAGGTTGCTCCTGTTTGTTGAATTGCTTAGATTTGCTAAAATAGTGCTTCTTTAACTGAGAAAAGACGTTTCTGCACATGAAGAAGTTAATAGAACTCTAAACATTAGTTTTGAACTCAGTTGTAAAGTATTGTTGTGGGAACACTTTCCCTACTGTCAGAAATGACTTTTTTTACATTTTAACTTGCTTTTTCACTACGGACTTACTATATTACCTGTTATAAATAAAACTGTATTCATGGGTGCTCATTTGCGTAATCATGTTTAGATATGTTAAAATAGTGCTTCTTTCGCTGAGAAAACACGTTTCTGCACTTTAAGAAGTTAATACAACTCTCAACATTAGTTTTGAACTCATTTGTAAAGTATTGTTGTGGGAACACTTTCCCTAAAGTCAGAAATGACTTTTTTTTTACATTTTAACTTGTTTTTTATCTACGGAATTACTATATTACCTGTTCTAAATAAAACTGTAACCAAGGTTGCTCCTGTTTGTTGAATTGCTTAGATTTGCTAAAATAGTGCTTCTTTCGCTGAGAAAACACGTTTCTGCACATGAAGAAGTTAATAGAACTCTAAACATTAGTTTTGAACTCAGTTGTAAAGTATTGTTGTTGGAACACTTTCCCTACTGTATGAAATGACTTTTTTAAACGTTTTAACTTGTTTTTTCACTACGGAATTACTATATTACCTGTTCTAAATAAAACTGTAACCAAGGTTGCTCCTGTTTGTTGAATTGCTTAGATTTGCTAAAATAGTGCTTCTTTCGCTGAGAAAACGCGTTTCTGCACTTTAAGAAGTGAATACAACTCTCATCATTAATTTTGATCTCAGTTATAAAGTATTGTTGTGGGAAGACTTTTCATACTCTCAGAAATGACTTTTTTTACATTGAAACTTGTTTTGTTCACTACGGACTTACTATATTACTTGTTCTAAATGAATCTGTATTCATGGGTGCTCATTTGGGTAATAATGTTTAGATATGTTAAAATAGTGCTTCTTTCGCTGAGAAAACGCGTTTCTGCACATGAAGAAGTTAATAGAACTCTAAACATTAGTTTTGAACTCAGTTGTAAAGTATTGTTGTTGGAACACTTTCCCTACTGTATAAAATGACTTTTTTAAACGTTTTAACTTGTTTTTTCACTACGGAATTACTATATTACCTGTTCTAAATAAAACTGTAACCAAGGTTGCTCCTGTTTGTTGAATTGCTTAGATTTGCTAAAATAGTGCTTCTTTCGCTGAGAAAACACGTTTCTGCACATGAAGAAGTTAATAGAACTCTAAACATTAGTTTTGAACTCAGTTGTAAAGTATTGTTGTGGGAACACTTTCCCTACTGTCAGAAATGACTTTTCTTACATTTGAACTTCTTTTGTTCACTACAAAATTACTATATTACCTGTTCTAAATAAAACTGTAACCAAGGTCGCTCCTGTTTGTTGAATTGCTTAGATTTGCTAAAATAGTGCTTCTTTCGCTAAGAAAACACGTTTCTGCACATGAAGAAGTTAATAGAACTCTAAACATTAGTTTTGAACTCAGTTGTAAAGTATTGTTGTTGGAACACTTTCCCTACTGTATGAAATGACTTTTTTAAACGTTTTAACTTGTTTTTTCACTACGGAATTACTATATTACCTGTTCTAAATAAAACTGTAACCAAGGTTGCTCCTGTTTGCTTGAATTGCTTAGATTTGCTAAAATAGTGCTTCTTTCGCTGAGAAAAGACGTTCTGCACATGAAGAAGTTAATAGAACTCTAAACATTAGTTTTGAACTCAGTTGTAAAGTATTGTTGTGGGAACACTTTCCCTACTGTCAGAAATGACTTTTTTATACGATTTAACTTGTTTTTTCACTACAAAATTACTATATTACCTGTTCTAAATAAAACTGTAACCAAGGTTGCTCCTGTTTGTTGAATTGCTTAGATTTGCTAAAATAGTGCTTCTTTCGCTGAGAAAACACGTTTCTGCACATGAAGAAGTTAATAGAACTCTAAACATTAGTTTTTAACTCAGTTGTAAAGTATTGTTGTGGGAACACTTTCCCTACTGTCAGAAATGACTTTTTTATACGATTTAACTTGTTTTTTCACTACGGAATTACTATATTACCTGTTCTAAATAAAACTATAACCAAGGTTGCTCCTGTTTTTTTTTAATTGCTTAGATTTGCTAAAATAGTGCTTCTTTCGCTGAGAAAACACGTTTCTGCACATGAAGAAGTTAATAGAACTCTAAACATTAGTTTGAACTCAGTTGTAAAGTATTGTTGTGGGAACACTTTCCCTACTGTCAGAAATGACTTTTCTTACATTTGAACTTCTTTTGTTCACTACAAAATTACTATATTACCTGTTCTAAATAAAACTGTAACCAAGGTCGCTCCTGTTTGTTGAATTGCTTAGATTTGCTAAAATAGTGCTTCTTTCGCTGAGAAAACGCGTTTCTGCACATTAAGAAGTTAATAGAACTCTAAACATTAGTTTTGAACCCAGTTGTAAAGTATTGTTGTGGGAACACTTTCCCTATTGTCAGAAATGACTTTTTTTACATTTTAACTTGCTTTTTCACTACGGACTTACTATATTACCTGTTATAAATAAAACTGTATTCATGGGTGCTCATTTGCGTAATCATGTTTAGATATGTTAAAATAGTGCTTCTTTCGCTGAGAAAACACGTTTCTGCACTTTAAGAAGTTAATACAACTCTCAACATTAGTTTTGAACTCATTTGTAAAGTATTGTTGTGGGAACACTTTCCCTAAAGTCAGAAATGACTTTTTTTTTACATTTTAACTTGTTTTTTATCTACGGAATTACTATATTACCTGTTCTAAATAAAACTGTAACCAAGGTTGCTCCTGTTTGTTGAATTGCTTAGATTTGCTAAAATAGTGCTTCTTTCGCTGAGAAAACACGTTTCTGCACATGAAGAAGTTAATAGAACTCTAAACATTAGTTTTGAACTCAGTTGTAAAGTATTGTTGTTGGAACACTTTCCCTACTGTATGAAATGACTTTTTTAAACGTTTTAACTTGTTTTTTCACTACGGAATTACTATATTACCTGTTCTAAATAAAACTGTAACCAAGGTTGCTCCTGTTTGTTGAATTGCTTAGATTTGCTAAAATAGTGCTTCTTTCGCTGAGAAAACACGTTTCTGCAAAGAAGTTAATAGAACTCTAAACATTAGTTTTGAACTCAGTTGTAAAGTATTGTTGTTGGAACACTTTCCCTACTGTATGAAATGACTTTTTTAACGTTTTAACTTGTTTTTTCACTACGGAATTACTATATTACCTGTTCTAAATAAAACTGTAACCAAGGTTGCTCCTGTTTGTTGAATTGCTTAGATTTGCTAAAATAGTGCTTCTTTCGCTGAGAAAACACGTTTCTGCACATGAAGAAGTTAATAGAACTCTAAACATTAGTTTTGAACTCAGTTGTAAAGTATTGTTGTTGGAACACTTTCCCTACTGTATGAAATGACTTTTTTAAACGTTTTAACTTGTTTTTTCACTACGGAATTACTATATTACCTGTTCTAAATAAAACTGTAACCAAGGTTGCTCCTGTTTGTTGAATTGCTTAGATTTGCTAAAATAGTGCTTCTTTCGCTGAGAAAACACGTTTCTGCACATGAAGAAGTTAATAGAACTCTAAACATTAGTTTTGAACTCAGTTGTAAAGTATTGTTGTTGGAACACTTTCCCTACTGTATGAAATGACTTTTTTAAACGTTTTAACTTGTTTTTTCACTACGGAATTACTATATTACCTGTTCTAAATAAAACTGTAACCAAGGTTGCTCCTGTTTGTTGAATTGCTTAGATTTGCTAAAATAGTGCTTCTTTCGCTGAGAAAACGCGTTTCTGCACTTTAAGAAGTGAATACAACTCTCATCATTAATTTTGATCTCAGTTATAAAGTATTGTTGTGGGAAGACTTTTCATACTCTCAGAAATGACTTTTTTTACATTGAAACTTGTTTTGTTCACTACGGACTTACTATATTACTTGTTCTAAATGAATCTGTATTCATGGGTGCTCATTTGGGTAATAATGTTTAGATATGTTAAAATAGTGCTTCTTTCGCTGAGAAAACGCGTTTCTGCACATGAAGAAGTTAATAGAACTCTAAACATTAGTTTTGAACTCAGTTGTAAAGTATTGTTGTTGGAACACTTTCCCTACTGTATAAAATGACTTTTTTAAACGTTTTAACTTGTTTTTTCACTACGGAATTACTATATTACCTGTTCTAAATAAAACTGTAACCAAGGTTGCTCCTGTTTGTTGAATTGCTTAGATTTGCTAAAATAGTGCTTCTTTCGCTGAGAAAACACGTTTCTGCACATGAAGAAGTTAATAGAACTCTAAACATTAGTTTTGAACTCAGTTGTAAAGTATTGTTGTGGGAACACTTTCCCTACTGTCAGAAATGACTTTTCTTACATTTGAACTTCTTTTGTTCACTACAAAATTACTATATTACCTGTTCTAAATAAAACTGTAACCAAGGTCGCTCCTGTTTGTTGAATTGCTTAGATTTGCTAAAATAGTGCTTCTTTCGCTGAGAAAACACGTTTCTGCACATGAAGAAGTTAATAGAACTCTAAACATTAGTTTTGAACTCAGTTGTAAAGTATTGTTGTTGGAACACTTTCCCTACTGTATGAAATGACTTTTTTAAACGTTTTAACTTGTTTTTTCACTACGGAATTACTATATTACCTGTTCTAAATAAAACTGTAACCAAGGTTGCTCCTGTTTGTTGAATTGCTTAGATTTGCTAAAATAGTGCTTCTTTCGCTGAGAAAAGACGTTTCTGCACATGAAGAAGTTAATAGAACTCTAAACATTAGTTTTGAACTCAGTTGTAAAGTATTGTTGTGGGAACACTTTCCCTACTGTCAGAAATGACTTTTTTATACGATTTAACTTGTTTTTTCACTACAAAATTACTATATTACCTGTTCTAAATAAAACTGTAACCAAGGTTGCTCCTGTTTGTTGAATTGCTTAGATTTGCTAAAATAGTGCTTCTTTCGCTGAGAAAACACGTTTCTGCACATGAAGAAGTTAATAGAACTCTAAACATTAGTTTTAACTCAGTTGTAAAGTATTGTTGTGGGAACACTTTCCCTACTGTCAGAAATGACTTTTTTATACGATTTAACTTGTTTTTTCACTACGGAATTACTATATTACCTGTTCTAAATAAAACTATAACCAAGGTTGCTCCTGTTTTTTTTAAATTGCTTAGATTTGCTAAAATAGTGCTTCTTTCGCTGAGAAAACACGTTTCTGCACATGAAGAAGTTAATAGAACTCTAAACATTAGTTTTGAACTCAGTTGTAAAGTATTGTTGTGGGAACACTTTCCCTACTGTCAGAAATGACTTTTCTTACATTTGAACTTCTTTTGTTCACTACAAAATTACTATATTACCTGTTCTAAATAAAACTGTAACCAAGGTCGCTCCTGTTTGTTGAATTGCTTAGATTTGCTAAAATAGTGCTTCTTTCGCTGAGAAAACGCGTTTCTGCACATTAAGAAGTTAATAGAACTCTAAACATTAGTTTTGAACCCAGTTGTAAAGTATTGTTGTGGGAACACTTTCCCTATTGTCAGAAATGACTTTTTTTACATTTTAACTTGCTTTTTCACTACGGACTTACTATATTACCTGTTATAAATAAAACTGTATTCATGGGTGCTCATTTGCGTAATCATGTTTAGATATGTTAAAATAGTGCTTCTTTCGCTGAGAAAACACGTTTCTGCACTTTAAGAAGTTAATACAACTCTCAACATTAGTTTTGAACTCATTTGTAAAGTATTGTTGTGGGAACACTTTCCCTAAAGTCAGAAATGACTTTTTTTTTACATTTTAACTTGTTTTTTATCTACGGAATTACTATATTACCTGTTCTAAATAAAACTGTAACCAAGGTTGCTCCTGTTTGTTGAATTGCTTAGATTTGCTAAAATAGTGCTTCTTTCGCTGAGAAAACACGTTTCTGCACATGAAGAAGTTAATAGAACTCTAAACATTAGTTTTGAACTCAGTTGTAAAGTATTGTTGTTGGAACACTTTCCCTACTGTATGAAATGACTTTTTTAAACGTTTTAACTTGTTTTTTCACTACGGAATTACTATATTACCTGTTCTAAATAAAACTGTAACCAAGGTTGCTCCTGTTTGTTGAATTGCTTAGATTTGCTAAAATAGTGCTTCTTTCGCTGAGAAAACACGTTTCTGCACATGAAGAAGTTAATAGAACTCTAAACATTAGTTTTGAACTCAGTTGTAAAGTATTGTTGTTGGAACACTTTCCCTACTGTATGAAATGACTTTTTTAAACGTTTTAACTTGTTTTTTCACTACGGAATTACTATATTACCTGTTCTAAATAAAACTGTAACCAAGGTTGCTCCTGTTTGTTGAATTGCTTAGATTTGCTAAAATAGTGCTTCTTTCGCTGAGAAAACACGTTTCTGCACATGAAGAAGTTAATAGAACTCTAAACATTAGTTTTGAACTCAGTTGTAAAGTATTGTTGTTGGAACACTTTCCTACTGTATGAAATGACTTTTTTAAACGTTTTAACTTGTTTTTTCACTACGGAATTACTATATTACCTGTTCTAAATAAAACTGTAACCAAGGTTGCTCCTGTTTGTTGAATTGCTTAGATTTGCTAAAATAGTGCTTCTTTCGCTGAGAAAACGCGTTTCTGCACTTTAAGAAGTGAATACAACTCTCATCATTAATTTTGATCTCAGTTATAAAGTATTGTTGTGGGAAGACTTTTCATACTCTCAGAAATGACTTTTTTTACATTGAAACTTGTTTTGTTCACTACGGACTTACTATATTACTTGTTCTAAATGAATCTGTATTCATGGGTGCTCATTTGGGTATTAATGTTTAGATATGTTAAAATAGTGCTTCTTTCGCTGAGAAAACGCGTGTTCTGCACATGAAGAAGTTAATAGAACTCTAAACATTAGTTTTGAACTCAGTTGTAAAGTATTGTTGTTGGAACACTTTCCCTACTGTATAAAATGACTTTTTTAAACGTTTTAACTTGTTTTTTCACTACGGGAATTACTATATTACCTGTTCTAAATAAAACTGTAACCAAGGTTGCTCCTGTTTGTTGAATTGCTTAGATTTGCTAAAATAGTGCTTCTTTCGCTGAGAAAACACGTTTCTGCACATGAAGAAGTTAATAGAACTCTAAACATTAGTTTTGAACTCAGTTGTAAAGTATTGTTGTGGAACACTTTCCCTACTGTCAGAAATGACTTTTCTTACATTTGAACTTCTTTGTTCACTACAAAATTACTATATTACCTGTTCTAAATAAAACTGTAACCAAGGTCGCTCCTGTTTGTTGAATTGCTTAGATTTGCTAAAATAGTGCTTCTTTCGCTGAGAAAACACGTTTCTGCACATGAAGAAGTTAATAGAACTCTAAACATTAGTTTTGAACTCAGTTGTAAAGTATTGTTGTTGGAACACTTTCCCTACTGTATGAAATGACTTTTTTAAACGTTTTAACTTGTTTTTTCACTACGGAATTACTATATTACCTGTTCTAAATAAAACTGTAACCAAGGTTGCTCCTGTTTGTTGAATTGCTTAGATTGCTAAAATAGTGCTTCTTTCGCTGAGAAAAGACGTTTCTGCACATGAAGAAGTTAATAGAACTCTAAACATTAGTTTTGAACTCAGTTGTAAAGTATTGTTGTGGGAA